>NW_004567110.1:29890163-29951570 GCF_000260355.1 Condylura cristata
CCCACTCTGTCTCTGGTGAATCCTCTCACCCTCCGCATCTCTGGCCTGTACCCCAGTTCTGTATGAATAAATAAATAAATCTTAAAAAAAAAAATGCAGGTCTTCTGCCATCCAACCCAATACTTTTCCTTTACAACAAGGTTGCTCTAGAAGATTCTCTGAGAGTAGGAATGGGCCAACCTCTACGGAGCCAAACAGCCTTCCTTAGGATGAATGAAAAAACTATCTCCTTATTCTCTAAATGATATTTCTCTTTCCCTTCCTCTTTGTTTTATTGAACTTGATATTCCCATCTCAATATGAAGGAAGCCAACCAGAGCTGCCTCACACATTACCATATAAGTCCAAGCTCCACCTCACTGTAGTCAAATGGAACTGTTTTCCTGTGTTACCTGAAGATTCCATATATGTGCTCAGTGTCTTCCTGCTGTTGTTAAAGTACTTCCAACTTTTCCCAAGCATTTACAGTTTGGTTTGGACAAACCTGAAAGACATTTCGCCCTGCACTTTTTCCCATAATTTTAAACCTAAATGTATTTTATGAGAAATCTAATCCGTATGTTTCTGATTAATTTGTAAGAGCCATTTGATGTCCAAGGGCCTTTTAAGTTTTTATAAGCTTTTTTAAGACTTTCCCTTAAAGTTATTCTGCCAACAGAAAATGAACTTAGATCTCCATAGTTCAAATTCAGTCCCAACCTCAATAATCAGAGGACTTTGCTTATTAAACTATATTGCTTGCCACTCTAAATTGATCATCCAGAGTTGCCCAAGGTATAACTAACTCATCTCTTACACCTTCGGTCATGGCTCCTACTAAGATGTTATCTCCTAAATGGAGTATTAGTCAAGTTTCGTTACCAAATACACATCTCACAATGCAGCCTAAGTCTATACTTATCTACCAGAGAAACTCCTGAAGATGAATTAGATGGTTGATTCAGCAAAGTATGAAGATCATTTCCCACAGAAAAGCTAAAAATTTCTTTCTTAACATATAAGATTATTTCTATATTGATGATCTGACTTCTACTCCCAACAGCATAGCTGATAACTGTGTGACTCTAGACAAGTCACACTGTCTTGAGACATAGTTTCATTAATTATAAAATAAAAATTATAATTCATGGCCATTTTAAGGATTTAGGGAAATGTCTGTCAAGGGCCTGTCACATAATCAACCAGTGGTTCCTAAATATTGGTCTGTAGGCAGATGGATAGGAGGAAGAGTAGATAGATATACATCGATAGCATGTGATTTATATAGAAATCAGCTTCAAAGATCTGTTTCAGTAAATCCGGGGTGAGGTCCAAGAATCTACATGTGACAAATTTCTTGGGTATTAGAGGCAATCTAAAAACTGTACAGTGAAAAATAATGATGTGATGGTGATGGGAGGGAACAGATAATAAAATGTAAAAAATATGTAATAGAATGATGATAATAAGGAAAAGGTATTATGGAATCAAGCAAAGCATTATGAAACAAACCAAAAAAAAGATGCACTACAATTTCTAAATGCCTTCTTGTTTACCCTTCTCAAAGGAGAAACATAAGTATTTATATTAAAGTAAATGCACATTCAGAACATTCTAGTTAACATTCAAAATGGGTTCAACCTATTTGATACAAAAATTAGAGTTATAGTACAACTGAGAATTAGAGCAACCTATTTTATTATGAAGAGGATGTTTAACTTTTTAAGTATAAAACAATTTTCAAATCTAGCCTTAATTAAAAGCACAAATTAGAGAATGCAGATTTTTTTAATAAAAGGAAAGTTGAGAGATTAAGAAACTTCACTGACTCAGGACTTTGAAAATAAAAGCACACTTATAAGCAATGGGGAATAAGTTAATCTTATTACAGGACAGATTTGTAAAAGACACTACAGACATATAAAAACAAAAGAAGACCAACCAAATGAGAACAAGCAAAGGCTACTTTCTCAGCACTTTCCGTATCAGAAGTCAACCACCATAATTTGTATCTTGGCAGCAGGGAAAGGCTGTGTGAAGACTGGAGAAGCTTCGCAGTAGG
Organism: Condylura cristata; assembly: GCF_000260355.1. Classification (NCBI taxonomy): domain Eukaryota; kingdom Metazoa; phylum Chordata; class Mammalia; order Eulipotyphla; family Talpidae; genus Condylura; species Condylura cristata. The sequence continues at coordinate 29,892,205 of NW_004567110.1, forward strand.
AAAAAAGTGAAGGCTTCGTTTTTGCCCTCATGAAGACTATTAGCATGGGGAGGCTCTAGTTGTATTAAATAGTAGTGGAAAATCCTATGACACTGGTCAGGAGACATATCTGGCTCTCTCCCAATCCTATGTATGCAGGGACAAAAATTAGGGATATATCAATCCAAGTGTTGGTCATTTGGATCAATTGCTACAAGGGTTATTGTTTGGCAACCTGGGTTGTCACCAAAGATAATCTGATTTATTACAAGGATGGCTTCCTGGGTTGGTTATTATAAATAACAGGATAGTTTCCTAGGCAGGTTAATGTAGGTTATGGGTGAAAGTTCTTTATATATATGTGTGTGTATGTGTGTGTGTATTATATATATAGTCTACTTGTATATTCAATCTCTCAGATACAAATTTTGGTCAAGATGATTGTGAAGATCTTATTTCAGATCCATATTATATGTGTTTAATATTTCTCTGTGAAGGGCACTACTTATAAAGTCTATGAATTCTAGTTAACTATAATAGTTTTATATGACCTTTAATGTTGTGACTATAGTAATTACTTATCTGCTATAAGAAAATATACATAGTCATTAGTTATAGAAAAATTAGTGCAGCACTGTTTAACCTATTTACTAGTTTGACCTAACTGATACAGTCATAACAAACTCAACCAGTATGGAGACAAATGAAATCCTCTTGAGGATGGTGGCCTCAATAACATCATTTTAAAAATACAATACCTTCCTTCATCATCTTCCTTATAGTTGAAAACTACCCCAGGGGAAGAGCTAGCCTCTAATAAAAAACATCTAAACAACACAAATTTTCACATGTTTTTCAGGTAATAACATATTTCTAAGTGTAATCCAAAAGAGCAACTAGAACTATCTCCAACTTGGTGACTGACTCAAAACTCTCCCCAGTAAAGACCAAGTCCCATCAAGCTGACACCGTCTGTGGATGATCTATGATCAGTCATGGAAACTAGGATGCCACAGACCATACATGGCCACGGGGAACAGACTACAACAGCAGGCTCTGCTTAAGACCTAAATCAGGAGGTATTGTGAGGCAGTAGTCAGGAGATATCAGCACAGAGTTCAAAGGCTAGACAATTTTAGGATACCTCAAGCAACAACTTACACACGGCAGTTCATTCAGACAGGTGTAGCCCAATGGGTAGCTTAAGTAGCAGTGAAAAGGCTGGGATTCAGTCAGACCAGAAGGTGCCCATCAGGGTGTCTGCTCAAGGCTGCAAGATGGGTTTGAGGCAAGTTCCAGGAAGTGCCACAAGAGAAGCCAAAGTATCAGGCTCTGTAGTCACAGGCTTGAGCACATGTGTAAAGGCCTAAAAAAAATTTATATCTGAAAAGAGTTCAACTGAAGGGTAAAGAACTATTGTAGCTATTTCCAAGAAAAAGGATATTCAATACAGGCACATCCTGTATGGAATATCATCGGAAAGCTGGAGGAGCAAGTTCAGTGCCAAAACTCCAGGAATGCCTGGAGAACGGTATTACCAATTTGCCTGCCAGAAGAGCTGCTTCCTCTGCCATCAGTAGGTGAGGAATCATGAGGCATCCCCCATATCTATCACCACAGCAGCCTTGTACCCCACAAATCAGAGAGTAAGCCCTGGGGTGCTGCCAGTCAGTGCCATCAGCATAAGAGTACTATGAGTGTGCCAACACCTGCTCCTTGACCCTCACTAAAGGGTCAAGTGATAGGATCACTACTGTAGAAAATTCAGCATCTCCCCTACCTCGGTTTCCAGTAGAAAGTAATCAAGCAGTGTTTTAAATATCACACAGGTGTGTCTCGCAGGTGCCATGGATTCTCATCTAGAACCCAGTAGGCTTCCCAGCCTCCACCATGCAGAAAGGCACACTAGCATAAGAGAATACAAAAATGTTGCACTCAAAACCTCCAGACTAACACCCAGTACTGTGGGATGGCAAATAAAAGACATTTCCTGAGCATCTATAAGTCAGTCACTTTACTCTTTATATACAGTTTCTGAAACTTAATCCTATAAGGTAGGTATTATCTCCATTTCACCTGTAAGGGAACTATGTTCTAATATAAGTTAACTTTTATACACATACAATGTGTGACAACAGAATCTGAAAACTAAACTCAATACCCAAGGTACAGGTCCACCTATTGTAACACACTGTCTCTCTGCAATCAGCCAAGTCACCTTTTCCCAAGTACTGAAGAAGAATCTAATTCTTTGTCCTACCAAATGCTGGCATCACAGCTCTTGGTGAGTCCTGCCCTGGATCAGGATCAGGTATGCAACTGGAGTTGCCATGGTCTTCAAGAAGAGATAGCCCAGTAAGACAGGAAACAAAATCAAAAGCTGGTGCTGTAAGTTTCTGAAAGTGATCAAATGAATGCTAAATGTATTTTAACTAAAAAGTATTTAAAATATGTCTACAGACTAAGTTCTGGAGAACAGACTTTGACCTAGGCAAAGAAGTTCACATTTACTGTAGTTTATTCCCACAGAACAATGGTTCCCTGTTTCATCACCTGCCTTAACCTTTGTCTAAACTAAGAGGCCAGTGCCCCTCAAAAGTATATCACAGAGATCCATTTATGGTACGTGCTAACAGGCTTCTTTTTTCTCATGCATCCTACTTGGTTTTTCTTCTCCCTACACAACAATGTCATTTATCCTGTAGTTTAGCTCATACCATTCACTCAAGACAATTATTCTTCTGAATTCAGTTCTAGTCTCCTACATTCTGGGCTCCCTTTAAAGAGGGACAGTTAGGCGTAACAAGAAAATTCAAACAAAATAGGAAAAAAAAATAATCAAACTTAATATAAAAATTATGTAAAGCAGCTAGAGCAATCAAATACCAAAGACTATGAAGGAAAAAAATTTTGAAAAGCAGTGGGGAAGATGGTAAAAGACAAATCTTCCCTGAAGATTTCATGGATTCTTACTATGGAAAGGCACAAACTCAAAAAAGCTAGTGACCGAGCAATAGAAAAGCATGATGAACCACATATGGACAAAATGTGAACAAATCCTTCTAAGTCTTGTGGTGGTTGAGTTTGGGACTGAACTTGATCTACTGGAAATATGTTCATCAAATACTGACGTGTAAGAGTTCAAGATCATCTTTTAAAAATGGAGGTGTTTAAATTTAGAAAACAAGAGGAAATATCATTTCACCAAGTGAAGATTAGGCTACAGAACACAACACATTACACCAAGAAAGCAGTAGAAACGGTAAATGAAAATTAAATCACAAAGAATTTGGGAAATCTATGAATGATCAAGGCAAAAATAATTACCAAGACAATGTAGGCTAACACTAAGTCTTTTAGATTGCCACAAAGCCTTCCCTCTGTGGAGAAGGATTCTGAGCAGATGAAAGTTGGGGATTACAGGAGTGATGTCCAAGCAGGCTGCTGACTCTATAGTGGTCAGAAGATCAGTACATTCAGAGAACTAGAGTAAGTAAATGAATGTATACAAGATAATGAAGGCAGATTTCTCATTTCTGAAAAAAGGAAATACAGACATAAAAAAGGGCAAAACTAGACTGGACCCTGAGGTGCGTGATTGAAATGGAAGGTAATACAAATGGCTTTCAATATATAGGGATACATGTAGAAATAAATACAAATGTGTGCATATATGTTTTTACCCTGAGTACAATCATATCACAATAATAAAATTATACCTGCTCAAATAGAGATTTCTAAATATCTCTCTCCACTAAAAGAAATCAGGGCTCCCTGGAGAAAAGGTTGGTTTTGAAAATGAGGTAGGGGAAGCACAGAAAAGCCCAGAAAATTTGCCCCTCAATGCAAATAAGGAAGTGCCCAAAGAATTATAGGGACATTTCCAAGGACAGAAGCCAGGTTAAAAGAACTCCCGCTGGTAGTCTGGGGCAAAATGGGCATTTAAAAACAAAAATTTTTTAATGAAGTTAGAAATGACCCACTGAAAAAAATAAAGAATCCAAGAGTTTACATTCATATAAACAAATGACAAACTAAGTGGAGAGAAAAGATAGATTAGTAGAAAGGCAACTAATACAGAAAGAATGATGACTCTATAAAATCACCATTTGGCAGCCACAATAATAATAATTAAGGCAAGAAGCATCCTAAAATGAGTGGATAAAAGTGGGATGAGGGGGGATTCCCTGGTGGTGCAGCAGGTTAAAGCACAGCACTAAGAGGCTAAAGCCACTTCAGCATGAGTTTGATCCCCACCCGGCCCAGAGGTGACCCATATGGTGCAGCATACCTCTCCTGACCCACCCGCTACTCCCCCTCATCAGTGTACTTCATCAATCTGCCTGTTTTGCTCCCAACTCTGTTTCTGGCGAATCCTCTCACCACCCTGCATCTCTGGCCTATACCCCAGTTCTATATGCATAAGTAAATAAATCTTTAAAAAAAAAAAGTGAGATGAGGAGTAAGTTTTATAGAGCAGGATTGTTACACTGGAAGACAGTAAGAACTAGAAAGTTCCCTAGGTAAGAGTTTGTGGAAAAGGGATCCAACCCCATCAGTTTCATCACTGTACCACATTGAAATAAAATTGATAAATCATATAACCTTCATATAAAAATTTCAGAAAATGGATGCACTAATACAAAGGTGAGACAAAAGTAAAGTAACTTATAACCTTTGTATTTCAATATGTAGACACTGTGCAGGCCTACAGTAGTAGAAAACATAATGGAATCATCTGGTGCATGTATTCACTTGTAATGAATTCAAGAAAAGGGCAGAAGAAACTTAGAAGTACAGAAAAATGAAAGAAGAGAGTACTGACATACACTAAAATTTACTGTAATACACACTTACATAGGGCAACTTTATAACTGGAATTAGAGGAAAACAGAGGACCTTACTTAAAAGATCAAGACATCTCCAAGGTGAAAGGGAAATAGGGTAGTTTTTGATAGGTGGGGCAATTCTACTTATTAAAGGACATCTTGCATCGTTGGGCTCTGCCCACTACATGTTACTGTTTTGCAAAAATGCCGCCACATATTTCCAGAATGCCCCCAGTGAGGACTACTGAAAGTCTTCACCCAGACCACTCTAGCCTCTTGAACTTCACTATGGCCTCCTCTTTGTACATAGTGGAAATTGGGTTCATTGGAAAAAATGTCTGAATACTCTTTATTTCGTGGGGGCAGATAATAAGAGGCTATTATGACCAAGTTTGTATAACGAATACAAACTGAAAGGCTAGTGGTTAGCTACTGCATGGCCATTCATAAAACTGAAATACTTAGTAAATAGTACCATTATTTTACTAAATTATAAAAGATACAAAGCTTTGTCAAAAAAAAATCAAGGTTTATATGTTATGCTTCAGCTACAAGTCTTTCATAAAATTACACACCTCACGATCTGGACCCTTTATGCTGAGATTTGTAAAGTTCATAATCTTAAAAATCATTGTTCTAACATGAGGGGAAAACCTCAGAGTAGGAAAGAAATATTTTTCATGTATTCACATGCTCTACATACACCTAAATAGGCTGTTTTACTCATTTAATCTTTACTATAATCCTTTAAAATGGGTAATTATTATTGTCATTGTATAAATGAAGAATCTGGGGTCTAGTAAGCTTAAATAATTTGTCCAATTCAAACAGCTTGTTATGAGCCAGGACTCATTCAGGTCAGACTCCAAGGCCAATTCTAACACCAAGAAATCAAAGGAAAAATACAACTGAAAACAGCAGAAGGATTCCTGGAAAAGCTAAAAATAGAACTACCATAAGATGCAGCAATGCCACATTTGGGAAATGAAAAGGACATCTTGAAGATACACCTGCTCCTCCATGTTGATTACAATATCACTCACAATAGCCAAGGTATGAAAACAAACTGTCTGTCAATAGATAAATGAACAAAGAAAATGTAATGTGATTATCACACACACAGGTCTATGAAAAATAAAGAAATCCTGCCATTTGCAACAACATGGCTGGACCTTGAGAGCATGATGCTGAGATAAGTCAGACAGAAAAAGACAAATACTGTATGATATCACTTATATATGGAGCCTGAAAATGCCACTCACAGGAAGTGAATAAAGTAGTTCACCAAAGAATGCAAGCTCTCAGCTACAAGGTAAGTTCTGAGATCAATGTACAACATAGTGACCATAGTTTATGATGCTACAGTGTATACTTGATAGTTACTAAGACAATGGTAGATCTTAAATGTTATCACAAACATAAAATACATATGGAAAGGAAGAGAGGCTGACATTTTGCAATATGATCTCCAGACTTGAACATTTATAAACATCATCCCCAAAACCCAGGAAGAGATTGTCATCACCAAAGTACAGATGAGCAAACAAGCCCAGAAAGACTGGCACTCCACTGGAGCAAAGCAAAAGTCTGTCAAAGGCAAAATTCAAACCCAAGTTGTAAGCTTTTCACCGTATCATGCTTCTGTATTTCAAGAAAAAAGGAGTGTCACATCCACAGTCAACAGCTAAGCAGACATTCAGACACTTGCCCGAAATGACGAAAGTTTAGAACAAAAAGCTATAGTTATTTCTTAGAAAATTTGTAGGATGTCTAAGACAACAAAGCCATTTTATTAATCTCAAATTAGGACACTGGTGTTTGTAAAGTCTATTATATAAACAGGCTTTTGGCTCAGTGGTCCACAACACTCACTTGGTTTACCTTTGAGTAATATCCTGATGTTCAATGGTTGGGAGTAGGGAAGATTTTCCAACAGTACATGGAAGGTTTTGAGTCATATTGTTCTCTTTTTGGAGATCCAGATGATCTTTATTTTCCTGCAGTTTCTAGTAACTCTTTTGCAGTGTGGGGAATCTGATTCTGGAGCTTCTGATTGTTAAGGTTTTGATGTTTATCACACATCTCCCATCCACAATCTCTGTGTAGGTCCCATGTCTGATACAAAATGCATGTCTCCCAATACATGCTTTCCTGTTCAGACATTTTGGGGACATAAGATATGAAAATTCAACAGACTGGAGCTCCCCTGAAACAACTGTAAATAATGTGAATGGGGGGGGCGCTCCCTGGTGGCACAATGGGTTAAAGCACAGCACTATGAAGCTAGCTTCCCCTGCCTCAGCATGATTTGGATCCCCAGCCAGAGAGGTGACCCACATGGCGCAGCAGACCTCTCCTAACCTGCCCGCTGCTCCCCTCAGCAGTGTACTTCCTCAGTCTGCCTGTTCTACTCCCCACTCTGTCTCTGGTGAATCCTCTCACCGCCCCTGTACCTCTGACCTGTAACCCATTTCTGTATGCATAAATAAATAAATTTTTAAAATGTGAATGGGGGGCCCTCCCTGGTGATGCAGCAGTTTAAAGCACAGAAGAAGCTAAAGCCACTTCAGCATGAGTTCAATCCCTGCCCCAGAGGTGATCTGCATGGCATGGCATACCTCTTCTGACCCACCCACTGCTCCCCTCAGCAGTGTACTTCATCAATATGCCTGTTCTGCTCCCCTCTCTGTCTCTGGTGAGTCCTCTCACTGACCCTGCACCTCTGGCCTGTACCCCAGTTCTGTATGCAGAAATAAATAAATCTTTTTTTAAAATGTGAATGGGTACAAACATCTTAGAAAACATTTATCTAACAGTACCCAACTAAAGCCAAATATCTGTATACCAAAACCCAGCAGATCCATTCCTGAGCGGATATCTCCAGCAAAAAAATGATTGTTTCTCACTAATTGAAAAGGAAACATGAACTGCCATATTTACTGCAGCACTATTTACAGCAGCCAAGATGTATAAACATCTAAATGCCCCAAAACAGAGGAGTGGATCAAGAAGGTGTGGTATATATACACAGTGGAATACTATTCAGCAATCAAAGAAGATAAACCTATGCCATTTGTCCCAACATGATGGAGCTGTGAAGAATAACACTAAGTGAAATAAGTCAAAAGAAGGAAAATAAATACTGGATGGTATCACTGATATATAGAATATAAAGTAGTTAAACTAAGAATCAGATAAAAACATGCTTTAAAATTAACCCTCAATAGCTGACTATAGAACTGAAGCCCCAAGGCAGGGGGTTGAATGAGGGGTTGAAATAAAGAGGGAAGGAAGCACAGTGGTCTATGATGGTGGAATACTGATGAGTTGGTGATGGGTGTACATGGCACTAATACCTGGTGGGGCTACTACGCTAATATTCACTGAAAATCATAAAATAAAAATACTATCACTAGCAACTTTATGATAGTTTCCTAGTACTAGAAACAACCAAAAGATTCATGAACAGTAGAATAATATGTTATATTTATACAACAGGATATGGCACAAAATGAAAAAGAGAAAACTAATTCTCGATATGAATGAGTATCACAGATGTATTGCTAAATGGAAGAATACATAAAACATGCAAACCGAGTGATTCCAAGTGAATGAAGTTTAACAGCAGCCTAAATGAACCAATTAAAGTCTGAATAGTGGTTTCCTTTAGAAAGCTCATACCAGTGGGTGTGATGGAATTTTCTAGTGTATAAATGACCAGGATGGCTATTACCTGCTCCTATACACATGTGAAAAGTAAATAATAGTAAATGGAAATAAAATTTGAATGATATGGCCCTCCCTGGTGGCGCAGCGGGTTAAAGCACAGCACTGAGAAGCTTGAGCCACTTCCTTATGAGTTCGATTCCTGACTGCCCCAAGGAGATCCACATGGCGAGGCAGACCTCTCCTGACCCACCCACTGCTCCCTTCAGCAGTGTACTTCATCGATCTGCCTGTTCTGCTCCCCGCTCTGTCTCTAGTGAATCCTCTCACCCTCCGCATCTCTGTACCCCAGTTCTATATGAATAAATCTTTAAAAAAAATTAAGTGATATGTACACGTAAGTTATACCTCAATTTTAAATATGAAATTCAATATTTCTTAAGATTTATCAGCGTTACCACAAGGCAGAGTAAGATAACTTGCCCAGAACTTTGTAAAAATAAACTCTGCATGCAAATTATAGCAAGGATGCTCTGTGGCCTGGGTGCAATTTGGAGGTCACCATCTAAAAGGTGACTTTGAGCTATATCCATAAGGATGGGTGTTATTTGGACTGGCAGAAATATGGCCATTATATGAATTTTCGCACACCACCAAATTTGTTGGCCCCCTCTAAGATTACTCCTTGGAAATCAGGGCTGAGTTGATGACAAAGAGTTTGAAAATCCACAGGTTCTCCTGCACTGTGAGAAACTCTCTCATAGAAACATCAGGAACTGATGTCCTGCTGGACAAAGTAGTGATGCAGATGCCAACAGAAAAGGGTTTCTCTCTGGCCTCCCCAAGCAGCTGTTCAGCTGTTCAGTGCAGGGGACTGCACTGGGTCCCCTCAGTGGGACATGTTGAGCTCCATGTGTTCCCACGTGGCTTCTGAAGGACAGAGCAGCTACAAGTGCCTCCAGAAGTGCTGCAGTTGCAGAGAAGGTGTGAGAGAAAACTAGCATTCTGCTGTTTAGATTTCTTTTTCTTATTCCTTTTTTTTTCCAATATAAGGCAGAATCACCAACCTGATTTCTTTTGATCTGCTTGTAGGAGTAAGCAGATTTGCAAAGAAAAGTAAGAAGGTCCAAGAAGTAAAAATATTTATTTATGCCTAAAGAAAATGAAGCTGTTGTCCAGCAAGACTGTTCATCAAAAGGAGAAAGTCTGAATAGAAAGAAGTGTGCTAGATTCATTAGGGCAATAATGTGATGACTCTCAAAGGCAAAATATTTAACTCTGCATTTTGAGGAGGCAGAAAGATCCTAAAACAAGACAGCCTCTTGATAGCCCTCAAGTTCTCAATCAAAGAGCAGACACATGGAATTTATAAATCAATCTGTAAATGCAGTTGATGAAAAAATAAAAATGTGTTAGTTAAAATGTCTGTATTTTTATCACAAAAACTGAGAGACCTGTTAGAATGACCCTTAAACCAAGTTGATTCCATCTAGAAAGACTTGACAGAAAGGATCACATTCATTGAAGTGAAGAAAAACACTCAGCAGAACGTACGAATTTTGCCAACAGGTAGGAGGGTGTGTGGGTACGAGGCTAAAAGGGACAGTGCAAAAGAACAGGGAGTTAGGGGCTGTGGGCTTGCAATCAGGAAGGTGTGACACTGGGCACCTCAGCATTCTTTGAAGAAAGGAAAGAAATAGACTCGAAGCAATGCTTGGGAGAGCCATTCCTCATAGCTGAGAGTAGAACCGATTGGAATGAAGAGAAATAAGAACAAGCTAGGGAAGTCTGCGAGTTGGGGGCATTGAGATTGCACAGTACCAGCCAGTAGGTACTTCCTGATTTTTGTTCCCTCACACCACTCTTCACTCAAGGTCTACAAGAGCTTCCAAGTGTATTTCTCATGAGATGCAAATGTGTCTCCACTATCTTCATCTCCCACTCATATGGAGCCTCTCACTTCTAGCCAGGGAAATTTCTCCCAAGCTAGTCTTGTTCATTTTCTTTCTTTGGAGTCAAGTGGACTCCAATACACACTCTTTGTGTGACCTCAGTCTTAGATTACCCCTCTAAAGTAAAAACATAATGGCCCTCCCTGCTGGCGCAGCGGGTTAAAGCACAGCACTGAGAATCTAAAGCCACTTCCACATGAGTTCAATTCCTGCCTGCCCCGGAGGTGACCACATGGCGTGGCAGACCTCTCCTGACCCGCCCGCTGCTCCCCTCAGCAGTGTACTTCGTCGATCTGCCTGTTCTGCTCCCCACTCTGTCTCTGGTGAAGCCTCTTGCCGCCCCTGAGCCTCTGGCCTGTACCCCGGTTCTGTATGCACAAATAAATAAATCTTTTAAAAAAAAACATAAAAGTTCTCACTGTGAATAGGGAAGATTACATTTTAAAGATATTCATTAGAGCACTTAACCCTGCTCAGTACATATAACCAGCCAACAGCGATGAGTTTTCTCACCCACTTGTTTTTTTCTATTCACATCTCTTCTGCTCCATCATCCCACCTGGAGTTAGAACTTTCCACCACATTTACTCCACATAATCCATATGGGACCTAATCTCTCTTTAAAAGAATACATCCTGGCAAAGCCTACCCTGTTGCTAGTTTGGTTTCACCTACTTTGTAACACCTAGATTCTACACCCACGATAGACACATGCCCTTCACCTCTATAGATACTTCCTTCAGTACGCAACCCCTTCAGCACACAGAAGAGTGCACACAGTGGGTTCTCCATCACCAGGGGCAGGGAGAAGGGCAGAGATGCTGTAGGATGGTAGCAACTACTTGTTGGACTGACTTATAAAGGAGGACTGGGATATTTTAATAAATGATCTACACTTGAATAACCATTAGTCATGCTTGCCTAAACAATTCAAAAACAAATAAAATACCCCTTGTGCTAACTTACAAGAGTAAGAAACTATTAGGATAATTATCCCATAGCAAGTGCCAGAAAGTGGCTATCTTGACTTAATTTTATAGACACTTTCCAAAGTATATCCTTTAGCCTTACAATACATAACCCAAGAAAAGGGGGTATTCGTATTTCTCAGATTTTACTAATCCAAGAATCTCTGGGAAGAAAGCCCTAGGTTTAGCCTAAAATGGCAACTGGCCACTTTTTCTGTGGACATAAAAGAAATTCAATTTTTCTGGACACTTTTTTCTTCTGCTACCAGTAAGCTCTAGGGACTGGTAAACTCCTAAAAGAAAACCATAAAAAAAAAAAAAAACATAATCCAGAGAAAATAAAATCCAGCTAGTTAAACTATCACCAATAAGAAGCATAAACAGGAACAATTTTCAATTGCCTGGAATCAAAAGCTCAATTTTCAAAAGTTTCAAAACAAGAGTTTACTGTTTCCCGGACATCTGCAGTTGAGAAAACACAAAAACAGTTCTGGAAACTGCTGTGGTTTACTTCATACTGAGTGATTTCCAGGTGTGAAGGGGAATACTGGAGCAAAGTAAAAAAAAGAAAAAATGCAATAAACATGGACAAAGTTTCTTAAGGCCATATTTATATACACCTTTCTGGTTGGTAACTCTTTATGTGTAAATGTAACCCGTGGCACCATTGCTTGTTTGAGAAAAGCCTACCCTGGGGACGGTTGGTGACAAATTTCTCTCTGAGAAACTCCACAGACTTCTAGCATGGAGACCCTTGAGAGAAGGGCCTGGCTTCGTATTATTTGTCATTGTCTTGTTTCTGGAGCAGCAGGTACAGTCAGAGCCTTTGATCGTGAGGTCTGTAGCTAGAGAGGGCAGAGCTGCCAGGCAGCTGTGTATGCTCTCCAGACTGTGGAACAAGCAATAAAAAGAAAAAAGGAAGAAGAGAATTGCCAATTCCTTGCAACATGGAGCCATAATGACAAGAGCCAAGCTGGTCATTTTTCCACCCAGCCAAACCTGAGGTTGGTGCCTGACATCAGTGTATAGATGACATCAGAGAGTCTCCAATCACCAGCTGGACTGACAGGCTTGCTCAAGAAATCCATGCAAGAAAAAGGCATAGGAGGGGAAACTGATGTCATTTCAAAGACTCATTTTTTGTTAAACTATTTCAACCAACTGAAAAATCTTACAACAGAACAAAATGTGCAAAAATAAATAAATGTTACTTTGGAGTTCAGAGGGGGAAATAAAACTAGCAAATTTAGGTTTAGGTGTCTTGGTTAAAGTTCCTAGTTTGCAAGCAAGAGAAACTGACTTTGGCTGGGGTGAGGAACCAAGTGTATGTGTCACTCCAAAATACATGTGTTGAAACCCTAGCCCCACAATGTGACAGTGTTTGAAGAAATTACAGTTAAATGAGGGCATATGGGCGGGACCTGAACTTCCAATGTTACAACAGGCACAAATTCATCTTTTTTAGCATCTAAGTAGTATTGCATTTAGTATTATTCCACATACACCACAGTTTCTTTATCCATTCTTCTCTCAATGGGCATTTTGCCGGTTTCGAAGTCTTAACTCAATTCTGCTATGAACAGCAGGATGCATATGCTTTTTCACTAGTGTCTTCAGGTAATAGCTAACAGTTATTGCTGAACCATACAGTATTATCATTTTTAGTTCTTTAAGGAATTTCCTTACAGGCCACACCAATTTACCTTCCCACCAATCGTGACTATTTCTTCTTCAGATTGCCATCAACATTTGTTTTTTGTTCACTCTTTTTAATATAGGCCACTCTTGCAGGTATGGTATTTGATTTGCATTTCTGTTATAATAAGTGACATTGAACATCTTTCTTGTGCCTGGGGGACACCTGTATGTTTTAGGGATTTTTTTCCTTTTTTTTTTTTTTTTGACATGTTGTTTGGTAACATGTTTTTGTTAAGCTATACAAGTTATTTACATGTTTGGAAATTAAATCCTTGTCAAATGTGTGATGGGCAAATATCTTCTACTAGTCCATAGGCTGCCATTTTGGAGGAAGGAAGGAAGAGGACTGGTGGTTTCTTTCATTGTAGAAGTTTTTTAATTTGATATAGAGCCATTTCTTTATTTTTAACTTTGTTTCCCTTGAAGCTCATGGTTTTACTAAGTGATGTCTTGCAGTAAGCACCAAAACATTCAATGATTGGAACTTCATTTTCTATAATAAAAGGATATGAATAAACAATCAGGCTGGAGTATCAGCTTCTAATACTCTGCCCAAGGAGTCTCTGAGAAACACTCTTTCAGAGCATTTCTCCTAGGCTCTTCGGGTTGTTTTGTGGGCTCTTTCTGACTGAGATCATAACTTATTCTTTAATTTATTCTTTAAAAAAAAAAAAAAAGGTAAGCCCTTAGGGGATTACAATTGAAATGGCAAAAAAAAAAAAAGTACAAAATGATGTAAAAATAAACTGTTATAAAATAAATTTTTAAAAAAAGATGAACAGTAAGGAAGAGTAAAGGCAAGATATGATTCTTACCTTTATAACTTTGGAAAACAACAAAAATTCGACAAAACAACCAGAGAATAATAGCAATATATGAACAAGTAGGAGCAATTAGTATAAATAAATTGCACCAATGCCTAACCATGTGGATTTAAGACCCTAAGTTCTGGCTTAGGGTCTTAAATCTGCCATAGTAATGACAGTTCTTGGTCTTGACTTCCTTACCTAACCAGGGAGGCCTGGATTAAATGACTGTAAGGTGATTTCCAGCTCTGATGTCATTCAATGTTTTTAACATGTTAATTAAACATAGTGGTGTATAGTCAGGGAAGATGAGAACTGTCAAACTGTTCTCAGATGCTCCACAGATTTCATTACACACAGTCGATAAAATCCCCGTCCACCTAGAGCCCAACCCAATTCCTGTACAGTTCTGCTTCTCTTCTTCCTCATCTCCGTAACACTAAAGATCCCCAAGTTGTCCTTGACATTTCTTTCTCTTCTACATAGTCCATCTGGACAATTTCATCTATATCTATGGTAACAAATACCAAATGCATGGTTCCTCATTTTTATCTCTAATGGAGATTCCTATTCCTAGTTCTAAATCAGGGCACCTACTAGATACCATGCTCCCAAATGCCTCTACTGTAACTGGTTCTAAACTAGTTCAGCGAAATGATGCCACAATCTATTCAGACACCTGGAAGTCATCAAAGCCTCACTTATATAATTGATCTGAGTCCTGTATCCCACCTTCAACGTAATTCGTCCTGCTCACCCATCTCAACATACTAGAGCTAGAGTAACAGTCTCTAACACAGTATTTTATCACGACATGCCCCCATCTATTCATTGTTCCTCATATGTTGTCAAACACCTGACAAAATAAAAATCAAGGACTTTTGCAAGGCAAACAGCATGTTATTCATGGCATACTGCACCACAGTAACTGCCTCCAATATAGCTTGCGACACACTGTCTGAACAGAGCGAGTCAAAAAGCTGCTGATAAACCTGAGTGGGCAAATGAGCCAACATTTCAAATTTCCCATTTATACAATTTTTCATGTTTTAATTGTCCATGCCTTTACTCACACATTGCTAAAATAAAAATATATTTTTATCTTCTTTTATCTTAGAACTTTAAATCAGTAAGTCTTTAAGAACCCAATTCAGTAGTTCTCAAGTTGGGTGCACACTGAAATCACCTGAAGAGACTTCTTTTAAACTGATTCTAATCGAAACCAATAAAATAAGAGTTACCATAGTCATGTGAGTTGTTTTCATTGGAAAAAAAAAATTAAAAAGAGCCATCATTCACTAAAAAGTTCCATATACTTGATGCATTATATTCATATATACCTTTTCTACATGGTAGCTTATAAATGCTTTAAATCAAGTCATGAAAGGGCCCCTTTTTTTAACCTATGTCACATCTGCCACTCAGAAAGCTTTAAGTTAGTCAAATGGATCACACAGTTCATGGTGGACATAGGGTTAAAATCCAGTACTGTTTATAAGGAATATGTGCTTTCCTCTGGCTGGCCTCCATAAAAGCAATGTAAAGTAGGACAGGAAGGAAGGAAGGTGGGAGGGAAAGAAGAGTAGTACTTATTGACCTTGGATTTGAATATGGGCAACACACTGAATCAGGTGTATAAGAGTAAACCATCCACCTGAGCATACTGCATTACAGTTTAAAATATAGATGTATGTTACCACTTGGCAAACACCTAAGTAAAAACTGTTCTAGGCAAGAATTATAAATAGTTGCTTATATGTCAACATGCCTGTACCACAGGGTGCTAGGATTAAACATTATTTCTGGGTGTAACTGTGAGAATTCTTTAGATGTGATTATATTTGAATTGAAGGACTTGGTAAAAACAGACTGCAGGGCCCTCCCTGGTGGTGGTGCAGCTGTTTAAAGCACAGCACTAAGAAGCTAAAATCACTTCAGCATGAGTTCGATCTCCGCCCAGAGATGACCCACATGGTGCGGCAGACCTCTCCTGACTCGCCTGCTGCTACTCAGCAGTGTACTTCATCAGTTGGCCTGTTCTGCTCCCCACTCTGTCTCTGGTGAATCCTCTCACCGCCCCTGCACCTCTAGCCTGTACCCCAGCCCAGTATGCATAAATAAATAACTCTTTAAAAAAAAAAAAAACAGATTGCCCACTAAAAAATGACTGAGAATTATCCAATCACTTGAAGACTTGAATAGGGTAAAAAGCAAAGGAAGGAAAAATTTAGTCCTTTTTCTTCCTGTCTACCCAAGTTGGAACATCAGTCTTCTCCTTCTCCAGCTATTCCACTGGGATTTACTTCATCAACTTCCTTGCTTTCTAGGTCTTTGGACTCAGATTCAAATTACACCACTAGCTTACCTAGGTCTCCAGTTTACAGACGGCAGAACATGGGACTCATCAACAATCATAGTCATGTAAGCCAACTCTACACACAAACAAACAAACACACACACACACACACACACACACACACACACCCCTACTGGTTGGTTCTCTGGAGAACACTAATACAATGCCAAAATCAGAAGATGGATGAGAAAAGAGATATTTACACAGACTCACAGTATCTCCCTACAAGAGATTTATTTACAAAGGTAAAGTAGCAACTCTTTAGTGAGAAGCCATCATAACCAAGAAATCAAAATTAGTATTAACAACAAACTGTTATCATGTACCTCCTGATATAATTACTAAGAAAGCAATACTTATCTATGATATGCTTGCCAAAAAATATATGATTTTAACAGATGAGGAAACATTAAGACAAATGCAAATTAAAGGAGAATCTATAGAATAACTAGCCAATGCTTTTCAAAAATGTCAAGATCATTTAAGACAAAGACCAAGGAAATGTTCCAAATTGAAGGAAACTAAGAAGATACAACTAAATGCAAAAGAATATCATTGGAGCAGTCAGTGTAAATCTGATATGATATGCAGAGTAGATGACATTATAATAATGTTAACTTCTTTTGATGACTAAACTGTTTTTTGTTTTTTTTTTTCTTAAAGATTTATTTATTTATTCGTACAGAACTGGGGTACAGGCCAGAGATACGGAGGGTGAGAGGATTCACCAGAGACAGAGTGGGGAGCAGAACAGGCAGATCTACAAAGTACACTGCTGAGGGGAGTAGCGGGCGGGTCAGGAGAGGTCTGCCTCGCCATGTGGATCTCCTTGGGGCAGGCGGGATCGAACTCATGTGGAATTGGCTTAAGCTTCTCAGTGCAGTGCTTTAACCCGCTGCGCCACCAGCGAGGGCCTAAACTTCAGTTTTATATGAGTTATTAATAGCTGGAGAATCTCAGTGAAGGGTCTTCACTTTTTCAATATTTTTTTGAGTCTGAAATTATTTTAAACTAAAAACTTCCAAAGCATTATAAATAATTATGAAACTGGTTTTCATCCATAAAAATGAAGATAACTCTGAAAGGAAATCTAAGTTACTTGGTACATCACAAGTTGTCATTTTTCTCTCAAGATGACTACCTTTTAGTGAGGCAATATTCCTCTGAATGTATAAAAAGTTATACTTGCTACATCATCAGTCTTAAGCCATCATAATCCTACTTCAGTAGGAACCATTTGATATAAAGAAGCTAAGTGTCTCTCAGCTCAGAGGGCCGATAAACAGCAGAGGCAGAACTGCAAATGTGTGTCCACTCCCCACACACAGCTCCTTCCACTAAGCCACACAGCCTTCTGGGTGTTCCCTCCTGTAGAGCACCAAATACAGACATCCAGGGAGTTTCAGAGACATCAAAGAGGTTGAGTGAGGAGAAAGAATGACAGACTCCACATTTCTAAAGAAATGCTGGAAGGGTCACAAAAATCTTTTTAAGGGTAAAAAAAATATTATATTTAAATTGTGTTAGTCAAATATTTTACATTGGGAAGGGTGGGGAGGAGAGACCCTTTTTCCTGTTGTGGTCTTTAATGAGAATAATAATAGTTAACATCTGTTGAGCAATTACTATTGCCAAACATTGTTCCAAGTTCTAATGTAGTTCAGTTAATGCTTAAAATAACCTTAGATGGTTGATATATTATTTTCTCAGTTTTCCAAATGAGGAAACTAAGATACTGAAGAGTTTTAGCAACATTCCTACAATCACACAGCTGAAGGATGCAGAGAGAGCTCAGTGAGATAAAACTGGTCCAGAGGCTATTGCCTCTCCTATAAACATTCCCAGTGTTCTCTGTGTCCTTCCAAAATCCACATCCTTCATAGCACTATCTTACATCACTCTAGCCTCTTTTCAGAGTTTTAATTAGGAACCATTTCAAATAGTCAAAACTAGAACATCATTTTGTCAGCCACACTTACGGGTTTTTACTCTGCCCAAAAACCGTACCTGAGGTAACAGAGGAGGGGGCAAGATAAAAGAAAAAAGTGGGGGAATGGTTCCTATTCTTCTAGGTATTTACAATACCAGCAAATCTTTTTTAAAAATTAAATTCAGGGCCCTCCTTCGTGGCATAGTGGGTTAAAGCACAGCACTAAGAAGCTAAAGCCACTTCAGCATGAGTTCGATCCCCACCCCAGAGGTGATCCACATGGTACAGCAGACCTCTCCTGACCCTCTCAGAGTGCTCTCCTCAGCACTATATTTTGTCAATCTGACTGTTCTGCTCCCCCCTGCCTCTGTTGAATCCTCTCACTGCCCCTGTACCTCTAGCTTATATCCCAGTTCTGTATGCATAAATAAATCTTTAAAAAAATTAAGTTCAGATTTTCCACTATCCTCAAAAGAAAAGTGAAGTTACTTTTTTAAAAGTTCATGAGGATTTAGGTATCTACCCAAAAGACACAAAAACACTGACTCAAAAAGATACCTGCACCCCCATGTTTATTGCTGCTTTATCTACAATTGGAAAAACATGGAAGCAGTCCAAATGCCCAAAAGTAGATGACTGGATTAAAAAGATGTGGTACATATACACAATGGAATATTACTTAGCAACCAAAAAAGAGAAACACGTGTCTTTTGCAGCAACTTGGATGGAGCCGGAAAAGATCATGCTTAGCGAGATAAGCCAGAAAGAAAAAGAAAAATACCAGATGGTTTCGCTCATAGCAGGAGTATAATGGACCAGGCAAGAAAATAATAATGAACAGCCATATACCAGAGACATTTTTGGGGGGTGGAGTGTGAAATGGAATCAAAAACGGGGAGGGGGAGGGAAGAGCACGCGATTATGGTGATGGCACAGGGTGACTGGGAGATGGCACAGGGTGACTTGGTGATGGGAAACCCACGGGGATTACAATTGAGATGAAAAAAAATGTACAAGATGATGTAAAATAAACTATTATAAAAAAAAAGTTCATGAGGATTTGATGGGGTATGAATATTATCCATTATCAGCCACAAGCAGATACCAGTCCTGTATGCCAACTCAGGCATCATTCAAGGAGATCAAGTCAAAAAAACACTTGCCAATTTGTTTGTTCAAAGTATTTCCTGAACAATATGGCTTCTAGCTGATGGAACATAGTAGGGAAAATAGATGTTGATACCCACTTTGAAGAGTAACAAAATCTCCCAAGTCATTTGCAGGGGGAAAGAATGGGGGGAGCGTGGCATAAAGGTGGGAGGGGAAGGGACCAACACCTCTCCTAACTGCACAGGTATCAAAGACAGAGAGGCAGCTTTCTTTTTCCTTCCACCATTGTCCACTGTTGTTCAGTAACAGGTTTCTCCCCTCAGGTACAGCCCGATAGTTCTCCCACATTTCCTTGTGCTCTTCCCTGCTCTGTTCTGACTCCACTACTCCCCAGCACCCCCTTGCTTTGCTGCACATGAAAAAGTCAGTATTTGGACAATGCAGCTTGTCACTACTGTCTTTATAAACTCAGGAAACCATGAATAAATTTGAAGCCACAACTCCTTTTAGCCTGCTGCACACCACACACACACCCTGTATTTCCCATTCTCTCTTCTGACATATTAAATTCAGACAGCAACTCTGAGACAGTAAATCTTACAGGAATGGGAAGGAGGTGGAGATGCTAACATCATATTTTAAATTATGAGTTCATGTAATCCTGATGCTGTTATAATATACTCTATTTACATTTCATAAATATTTAGCTTATCAAGGCTGGGAATCTTACCTTAGATGTAGGGAACAATTTGCTTTGATTGGGGGGAAAAAATGAAGCTGTTCGGGAACTTTCAGACATCATAAACAAATAAGAACAGCTTCTCTGACCCCTCTGGTATCATCTGATGGGCAAAAGTCAGAAGCATTCACTCCGGAGTGTTTTTAGGCATAGTCTTCATTGAACTGCGCCTGCCACAGTCAAATGGCAACAGACACTGCAGACCCACAGGGATAGGCCTGGGAGGAGGATGGGTGTGAATCCCCAGCTAATAAAGTGAGTTTAATCTGTCTAGGACATGACAGACACACCGCTATCATTCTACCTTCTGAACGGGGAATAAGATTGAAACGTACTTCCACCAGGCTATTTACCACAGCATGTTTAGAATCCATCTAGAGTCCAGAGATGCAGTTGTTTAGATATATTACATTACTAAAACATATCAACACTAATTTTATCATATTTTTTAAATATCAACTGTGAGTACCTTTTAATCTCTCTGCTTCCTCTGTGTGCTTCCCTTTCCATCCCAGAACCTCCCACATTCAGGAATCAGCTCATAAATGATACTATTCCACGCATGAATCTAAAGTTCACGTGAGTACTTTGCTTTATTTCCCTAGTTCTTGCCTTTTTTCTTTTCCTTTGCACCCTCCTCATCACCACCCAGACCTATTTTTCATGTTCTAAATTTCTGGTCTCTCCCCTTCTGATCCATTTATCAAAAATCATAATTTATATAGAATTTACATAGAATTGATGGTACACTCTCAACAGAATCATATGCCCCAAGGAATCATAGTCACCAACCATTATAATTTTGTCACAGACATAAACAAAAACCTTCCAGCTGCCCTCTGTTTTTCATCTAATCCTCCAAAGATCCTCAGCTTCTCAGAGGTACTTCAAGGGTAATGCAAAAAACTATTTGCCAAGAAATAGTACAGGACTATGAAATCATACCATTATTTGCTTTTATCTGGGGCATTTATTAGCGTTCCTCCTAAGTTTCAACTGAGAGTAACCCAGATGTCTATCCATAAACATGGAATATTTTATAGCAATAAAAAAGAATGAGGAAACACTTAGGGCTAAAAATGAATTAGGTCCAAGTTGTGGTCAAATTAAAGACATAAAGCCAGGACGATGTATAGTTTGCATATATGCGTAAAATAAGTCTAGAATAGCCACAGGGAGAGGAAATAATTGTCTGGAAGAAACGAGGGAGGAGACAGGCTCGGCACCCTCCTTCTGACTAAATAGATTCCCTGGTTGAAAAGTAAATAATTTTGTTTTAAATTACAGAGGCCCCGTTTCAAAATCTGCCTTAGATTTTTGTTTTAATATCTGTGTCTCTTTTAAAATCTATGATGTGTTTTCTCTTCACTCTCCATGGGTACCTCAATTTCCCTTCCTTAACAAAAAGAACCATTTGTCCCTTCACTTGATTTTATAGTAAACTTGCTGCTGGCTTTAAGTTCAGTTGCCTGAGTTCACAGAATCCAATAAAGGCAAACACTGAAGATAGCTGCTTCCTGAGGTTTTAAAACACTCAGTTTTCGTTTTTCTGGCTCCTTCACAGCCTTCAAGTGAAGGCTGCCAGGTCCTCCTTTCAGTGCTTTGTCCAAATACATCATGGTTCCACTGTAATCACATCTGAACCATTCTTCCAGGGACCATCATGAGGGCCCAGCCTTCCATCCTAACACCCCGTCAGAATATGTCCCTTAGCCTTCAAACTTCTGTTAGTTATCATAACCCAAGAACCATCGAGATCTAAAACTCATAATGTCTCAGCAAGTATGAGGGTAATTAACTCACTTAATTCTCAGAAGAGTAGTGTTATCAGTTCCATTTTGTAGGTGAGAAAACTGAGGTCCATGGAGATTAAATAACTTCAACATCCACAGGAATTAGTGGCAGCACTGGGATATTTTATTCAGATAGTTTAGCATCAGAGCTTATTCACTTGAAAACTAAATTATGGGGCCAAATAAAAAAACTCCCCATCTTTACAAGATTGGGAAAGGGGTGAGGGGGAGGAAGAAATCAGAGCCATGCAAAAATACTCACCACACATCACTACACCTTTCACGAACCTTGTCACAGCCTCTACAAGCTGACAGGGTTCTGTGCCCACCAGGCATGGCCAACATGCCAAAGCAGCTTCCTGGCGGAGGCATTACAAAGGTCAGACTCAAAGTAGCAATAGTGAAGAGCAACTCCCACACCAGTAGCCCTGCCAGGCCAGGAACTTTATCTTCTAGCACCTGCGGGCCCTAGACCACGGCAAAGAAGGGGGAGGAGCACAAATTCCCCTGAAAGGTAAAAGTAATTATTACCAAGAAATACAGTTACTGGCCTTGGAGTAGAGAACAGAATATGTCTCTTCAAGGAAAGGTCAGATCTAAGTACAGATCATAAAAAGAACTAGAATGGCAATACAAGGAATTATTTAGAAAAAGGAAGATAAATCTGTTTGGAATAGATTGACTAACCATCAGTCCTGTCCTCAGCTGCAGGTGAAGCTAGCTGAAATCTAAGCATCTGTTTATGGAAGGAATTAACTGAGAAGTGTGCTCTCTGCTCGGAATTCTCATCAGACCTCTAAGGACACTGGGGCCTTTTCTGTCCTCTACCCCAGGAAGTGCAGTATCGGAAGCGGACATGGGCAGCACCAGCGAAACCACTCGCAGCTGTCAGGGAAGCAGGACAGTGGAAGCCCACAGCTGACTCTCACTGGGTCAGACAATCTTCCACAGACCCTTCTAGAGGAGACAAACACACTGAACACACCAAAGAGAATGTCCTCACTGGTGTGGGATTGGAGAGGATTTTCTCCTTTTCCTTATAATGATTCCAATACTGAAAGATGCCATGCAAGAGTGAGGAAGCTTGGAGGGAAGGAGGCAGAACCCTGACAGAGCTCATGTATGCAACATATGGAATAAGTTACTGAAGAAAGTGGCTCTAACAGAGTTTGTAAAAGTTGAGGAGGGGCAGTTATGCTTCTTTTGGAGACACAGAAGATTGAGGGTGTGGTGAAAAAATAACAAAGCAGGATTAAGATAAACCAAAAACAGAGGAGAAATATTGGGCCAGATGAACTCTCACCTTCCCTCAAATGATTTATGGACTTATGACTAGCTAGACTGGACCTGCTTCTTGAGGGTGAAAGTTGCTGGTGAACCTGCAGGAATCTAGCATTTCTGCAGGAATTCTGGGTAGAGTTACAGTTCCACAGCAAAGTCAACATCAAACATTCACGAGGATGAGGTTTAGTATTTAAAGGGGACAAATCATTTCTAAGTCTCAGACATGAGTACCTCACTCTGAGGAAAGGAGACAACTAAGGGGACAGTGGAAGAAAGCAAAGAAAGAATACAGCTGTACAGAAACCTAAGGGAAGATATGGCTCCATTTGCTTAATATTCTAATCTGCTCTTTAATTACTCCATTCTAAAAGATAGTTTCTGTTTCACTTATGACCTAGGGGTATCAGAAAACAAGAGAAAGCCAACTGTGACTAAATGCCCTAAGGACCCAACTAGAGCTAACCAGATTTTATAATATGTTAGGTCAGAATGGGTTGGGCAGAATAAAAATTGTCAGCACATTGGTGAGGTGTCATTTTATCTAACTGAAATTGTCATGAGCAGAAGCCAGGCTCTTGCTTCTGAGGAGATTAAATGTACGATTGGAGAATTTCACTGGATTTCTGACTGGTAGGAGACTGGGAGAATGCAGACTTGACAAATGTAAGGTCCGGAGTCAATTGAAGGTTGACTCTTAAAGCTTTACTAAGACTTGAGCTCTATTGAGGAGTCACAAAAGTGACATAGTCC
Organism: Condylura cristata; assembly: GCF_000260355.1. Taxonomy (NCBI): domain Eukaryota; kingdom Metazoa; phylum Chordata; class Mammalia; order Eulipotyphla; family Talpidae; genus Condylura; species Condylura cristata. Next base: position 29,916,065 of record NW_004567110.1, read on the forward strand.
ATTTATCTCCCAAAATGTTTAAAGAAAAATAAGAGAATAGGATAGCTTGAGATAGAATACAATACAAAATAGACTACAGTCAATTACACTAGAATGAGTTCCATTCTTTACTACTGATAAGCGATGAAATTTTCAATGAAACTTTTAATTCAGGAGATTGAGTTTGAGCATGTATGTGTACATGCACACTCACTCATCTACTCAGTCTTTACATAAAATGCACATCAGAAAAGTTTGAAACACTGATAAGCAGACTTTAGAGATAGCAAAGAGACTACAAATATAGAGACAGGAGAAAAGAGTTGCAAGTTCAGGAAAATTAGAGTTCTTAGCCAATACCACAAAAAATCGAATGCCCTCCTTAAAGAATGGAAGACCAAAGAAACCAAATAATGTGCCCAAGGTTCTAGGGTGTAGGACAGTACATAAACTGGTGTCTTCATGCTTGTAGGTAAGTGTCCGACATTTCAAAAGATATCTAGCCATGAATAGACACTGACAGCTGTACGACACAAGTACTAGCAAAACCACCAGATTAGGTCAACCCCATCCATGAAGATGCCTCTTCCAGAAAGCCCTGGGTAACATGAAAAAAACACGAGTGACCCCATTTCTCCCTTCCCATGCCTAATTCCCACTCTGTGCTTTCAATTAGCTAACAAAGAATGAATCTTCAAGACACTCTACATTCCACACAGGGCACTGACATCAGATCTCAGGCCTGCTCTCTCCTCTCTACTATGTTGTGCAACACCCTTGGGTGGGCTGTGTACCCGCCAGGACCTATAAGTCATAAATCTTGTTCATCAAAGTTCGGTGATGCTTTTGCTGAATTATGTCTTTCAATCACAGTAAAAACCACAAGGGCCAGTACAGAAACAACACAGGTCCAGGTGGAGAAATATCAGTAAGGGCAGTAAGGGTGGGGCCGCTGGAGAGAATTTCTCTACAGTTAACACAGGTCTAGCTGAAAGCATCACTAGCAGCAGACTGGTCTCCACACAACAATGCCAGTGAGTGTTTCTTCCCTAGATTGCGAAGGAAAGGAATGACAGAGGAAGACTAGGAACAAAGAGAGATACTACAGACAAATCTCTTTTTCGAGTATTGTCTTAGGAGAGAGCAGACCTGAGATCTGACGTCAGTGCCCTGTGTGGAATGTAGAGTGTCTTGCAGATTCATTCTTTGAGTACGGCAAGTCTACCTAATTAGGCGATCTTAGGCAGTCATTGAACTAGTTGAGTGGGAAGATTTTTCTTCTTTGAGGTGAGACATGATTAATGAAATGGACCACCCCAGCTGCTACTAGGGTAGTAAGACAGAGTTCTTTTGACCATGAAGGAAAGTAAACTTTCCTCACCGTTTTATGTAGTTTGAGTCAGGTGTTTGGTTGCTTACTGCTGTCGTAAAGCATAATATGGCAAGGCTAAAGTGAAGATTAAACTAGGTGCTCTACATAGAAACATTTTATGAACTGCAGAAATCTTACACAAATCACAGCTTTTTCCAAAAATACACAGTTCCAACAAAACTAAATAGATGGGGGTTCTAGGGAAAATCTTTAATTATTATAAGCCTTAACTTCTTTCTTTTGAGACATATTTGCCCTCTCTCTTGACCTCTGAACAGAGATTGTATTCTGTACAACACCTAGTGCATTATCAACACTTAATAAATGCAAAATAATGTTGTGTTAACTACAAATTGCCACCAGATGTTCTGAAGGCTTCAGAACCTACAGGTGAAACTGATTGCACAAAATAGTAGTTTAATTATTACATCATCCATCTCAGTAATGGCGAACGTCTGTCTGTCGTAAGGCCGAAACGCTGAGTTAGACCACTGCTGCAGTGTTTAAGATTAAATCCTCAGTGCATGGTCCCTAAAGACAGATTTTTGGGAAGAGCCAACAATCAGCTTCTCTATACATCACCATCTTGAATTATTTTGTTCAAAGCTCTGCATCCAAAACAAGATGTCAAAAAAGAAGTTTCTGGCTGAAATGAAGTTTAGGAAGACAAGTACTCCCAGCAGTTGCAGACAGGCAACCAGAAATCATAAGCGGTTTTAATAAAGATAGGATGACAAGGCTATTTAGAAGAACTAAAAGAAATTGTCTCCTCCTCTAACACTCCTCCCACCCAGAGGGTCTCAACGCTGTCCAAAGATTGGCATCACCTGGGGAAGGTTTCACAAGGGAGGTTTTTTTTGGGGAGGGGGGTATGTTTGGGAGCGGGGAGAGATGTCCCCAACCAATTAAATCAGAGTTCCTGGGGGAAATCCTGGACCAACAACACTAACTTTGTAAACATCACTTAGGAACTTGTTAGAAATACAGAATCTTAAAGCCCACTCATATCCCCACTCAAAAGCTAAAGAAGCAAGATCTGCTTTTTAACAAGATCCCCAGGTGATTCCTGTGCCCATTAAAGCTTGAGGAATGCAAGTTCATAGGACAAAGAAGCTTATTTTTCCTCACATAACAGTTTCAGGCCAACAGTCCAGGGTAGCAGGGAGCCCCTCCTACCCCACAGAGTCATTGGAGATCCAGGTTCCTTCCCTTATACAGCACTAGTGTTACAGGGAAGCCCAGAGTGGACTGGGCTGCCTGTCCTTGGGGCCTCACCCACATGCTCACAATTCAGTTATACTGCAGGTACACACAAAAGGGTCAATAACGGGTGTATTTACAAAAGAGGAAAGGAATAGGAAACAACCCATGGAAAGAGAGCGGGATACAAAGTAACTGGAATACCTTACAGCTAGGCTGACTGAACACACAGAGTCACCGGTCAAGACAGCAGCTTCCCGAGCATGAGAGGGAGAAATGCAATTGCGCCCTCTTTATCCCCCACATGTCCCAGAATTCCTGCTAGCTCCGCCCTTGGGTCCTCGCAGTTCTCTCCCTGGTACTGCTGGGAGTTGTAGCTTCCAATCACTGGAGTAGGGGGTAGGGTCCAGAAAGCTGGAGTAGGGGGGTGGAGTCCACAAGATTCTGCAGAGTTCCTTTAGGACATCCTTCCTCTTAACACTAGGACATTGCTAATATCTGCCTGGTCAAAGATGGACAGTTAATTCCAATCGGCAGAAGGGAAAGAGCACTGGAGGAGACCCAAGACCAGAAGTGCTATGCAATGTTTCTGCTCAGAATTTAGTCATGGAACCATATCTAACTGAAATCTAGTCTCATCAAATGTCCAACAAGAAGAAAACAATTTTTGGCAAACAAAGACACACGGTAAATACCCAATAAAGTATAGCTATTGTTATAAGCCAGGATGTAAGCTTTGCTAACTTACTATTTCATTTCTCATATATTCTACTGAGTTGCTGAGAGCCAAATACCTTACCAGCAAAAAATCTGAAATTCCTAACTTAAAACCTCTCATACTCTTCAATTGTACATGGTCCTACTGAGGCCAGTAGCTATGCCTTTGTGTTAATGTTGTTTGTAAGTATACCAACAGAAAGGGTTTGTCCAATATTCACCATAGAGATGGTGATGGAAACCACAAGTGAGGAACATAGCCAGGGACTGAGGCCAAGGACTGATGCAGGTGGTGCCCCTCCCTGAGGGGGTTGCATTGAAGACAAACAGCCTCAAGGATAATGTCAAAAAGTACCAGATTTTGAGGAAGGGTTTCCTTGGAAATGAAATAGGAATGCAGCAGAAAAAGAGAGAGGGAGAAGGAAGACCGTTGTTTTTTTTTTTTTTGTCTGGGCTCCAGGATTTAAGGTTTTGTAACAGAGTGGTCCCCAGGAAAAAGGGGGGTTCCAGGTTCCCTGCACCTTCCCCCCCAAAGGAGGGTAGAGCTGAGCAGGGAGGAGAAGAATCTGTAAAGGAGACTGAAAAGGAAGGAAGAAGGATGGAGAGCCGGGAGGAGACCTGAGGGAGGCACAGGGAGCAGAGAGACATGTGAAAAAGTGGCTCTTGTTTCTTGGTCCTGGACTGGTTGTAACAGATATCAGTCAGAGACCTGTGGAGAGGTTGACTGGCAGCATTTATCTTGATTTTGATTTTGCTCTCTTCCTCTCAGACTTGTCTGGCCATTTGTGACCCTTTTCTATGCTTTAGACTTGTGGCAGGCTTTCAGGCCTTACTTTGGGTCAATCCCTTTGGGTAGATTTTTACCCATGAGGGGAAGGGTAACTTGGGTATCTGATTTAGAAACTATATTCTTTGTCTTTTCTGTATTGCACACTGATTGTATTACAGTTCCTTTCCACTTAAGGTCTTACATGATTTGTCCTGATGCAGCAGATGACAATCTATTTAGAGCAGGCAGGTATGGGGGTTCTGACCTGAGTTGCTTCAGCATTGGGGGGGGGGGGCGGTGGATTTGAGACCCAGGACCGGGCTGATTTTGGAGAAAGCCACTGCGGACCTCTGAAGGTAGAGGCCAGAGGAAGAGGTTTTGCAGGTAGCCAAGCAAAAGGTTCCTGGTTTTGCTACGGATACAGACTGGCTTAGTTGCATGAGTGAGGGCTTTTGTCAGGTCATTTGGTGACTGTGGCTGCTGTCCTGAGTGTCACTCATCTAGTGCTGTGTTGGAGCATGCTGCAGCTCTGGGAGCGTCTCCTGTCATGTCTTCTGTTGTCTTCATGAGTTGGAACCTGGCCTGGAGTCTGGCTGCTGTGTGCCCCAGGGCCACAGAGACAGGAAATGCCATCTTAGACACGTGGCCTGTTGTTTGGTCGAGGAGCTGCACATCTGGCTGGAAGACACTATCATACTGTCCAGTCTTTGTGCCGGACAGTAATGGACATGACTTTGGGTAAATGGCCATTATTGGCCTCAGTAACTCTTGTTTCTCCCGTTTGTTAAATAAATCTCTTTGTTGTTGTTTTCTGGACCTAAGCAGTCTTTGTGCACATGGGTGATGAGCCCAGACAGTATTTAGTAAAGTATTTGGGCAGCAGGGCTTTGGCCAATTTAGGGTCCCCAGCCAAGGGACTGGGTGCAGTATCACCCAGTCCTAAGGTTTTTCTCAGTTCCAAAGGGTCAATCAGGGAAGAACACCCAAGATTCCATTATGGCATCAGTCATCCCACTGAAGGAGAGGAAATTCCTGGACATAAACTAGGGGAGCAGCCAAGTTGGATACTTACAAGGTAAATGATTTAAGAAATCAGGATTTCTTCCCCCATCCCCACCCTCCCTCCTCCAGGGTGAATGTCAGGCAAGGGGTAAGGGCATGGGGTACACACACCTTTGTTTATGGACACCTGACCTGAGAGCACGGGTGTGTGCATGTGTCAATGCTCACACCTGTGCCCAAGAGAAAGCGAAGAGGCGGCAGATATCACTACAAGTCCCACTCAGAGACTACCATGAGAGGATGGGAGACAGGAGTACAGGTACACAAGTCTGAATATCTAGGGCAGAGGGATCATTAGAGTTTATGTGAGAATTCTGGTGCTAGATGAGTGTTTGAACTAAGGTGGTACCAGTAGGAAGTTTAGTTACTGCTTTGTGTGTGTGTGCATGTAAACATAAAGCATAAGATACTTATGCATGTATGTCAGACATATATATATATATTATGTATTTTATCTGATTTAATCTACACTGGAACATTATTCATCTATTCTCTCTACCCTTAACAGAGATCCCTCCTCCTAAGGCCCTTCTCACTTATCTATCTACTTGCTCACATCAGGAGGCTTAACTGCCATCTTGCACTCCTCCAACGGGCTCAAACAAAGTAGTCCTTAATGTGCATGTCTGTTTTGTTTTTTTTTTTAAGATTTATTTATTTATTCATATAGAACTGGGGTATAGGCCAGAGATGTGGAAAGTGAGGGGATTCAACAGAGACAGAGCAGGGAACAGAACAGGCAGATCAACCAAGTACACTGCTGAGGGGAACAGCAGGCGGGTCAGGAGAGGTCTGCCATGCCATGTGGACCTCCTCCAGGGCAGGCAGGAATCGAACTCATGTGGAAGTGGCTCAAGCTTCTTAGTGCTGTGCTTTAACCCGCTGCGCCACCAGGGAGGGCCCGTCCATGTCTGTTTTAAAGTAATGACGCTAATTCTTCTTGGCTTGGCCTGCTACAAAGCAGCATCCTGGCTTTGAGGAGACAACCTCAGCTTAGACCAGAGAGGTCCCAGGCAAAGAGGATGGTCTCTTCCTCTTGGGCTCATATACAGGGGCATCAGGCTCTCTCAGTAGCACCAAAATTATTTCCTCCATCTTGGCCCCTATTCAGTCCCCCTAACATCACTGGAAGGCAAGTACTATATTACTAAACCATGTTGAACAGATGAGGAAACCAACAGTCAGAAAGGATAAGCAATGCCTTCCTCCCACCTATCCTCACTTTTAAATAAGTAGCCTGACACCAGGCCAACGTGATATATAAAGTCATGTATACACCTTTCATTAGTACATTGTCTTGCATTAAATGAAGTTTCCTTTGGCTTAAGAAAGCCATATTTTTAAACTTGTTTTAGTTTATTATACTGTAGAAAGCTAAGGCCTGATATGTATATCACATATTTGATAGCTACATTTTACAGATAAGGGGCTGAGAAACAAAGTTCAATATCTCATCCAAGACCATAATATACTAACAAAACTAGAACTAAAACCAAGATTAGCAAGACCAAGTGACAAAAAGGTGCTGGGTCTAAGCATTTTAGACTACCTATACTTATGCTAGGATATTGATCTTGATACTAGTCAGAAGCCAGTGTGTAAATTCATTGCACAACCTCTTTGGAATTTAGACTTTTAGACTTTTCTTAGCTGACTGAACTTGGTGTTTTCCATCACCCTCACATATAATCTCTGTGTGCAGGATGGTTGCTTTCTTTCTGTTAAGAGAGTACAGAAAGATTCTATACTGAGTGGAAAATTGCAATAATTGCAGAGTAACATAAACTGGCAAGGGTAATATAAACTTCCAGCCACACAAAGACCCAGAACTGAAGAGACCCTATACAGGCAAAAATTTAAGACTTAAATTGTCTAGTTAAGTAAATTTGTCTGACAAGTCATTATATGTAATTACAAAATCAAATTAAAGTGACTTCCTACACGCACCTAGTTGGTTGGTTGTTTCAGTTTTTGTTTTGTTTGTTTTTTTCCTTTAAGGGGAAGAAGAGAAAATAACATTAAGATAAATAATAATGCAACAGTAAAATACACAGATGAAAACAATGGTGATATTTTCCATGACATCAGTGATAAAGATGTTTTTGAAGACTTGACCCTAAGGCAAATGAAATAAAAGCAAAAATAAACCATAGTGATTACCTCAAGTTAAAAAGCTTTAATATAGTTGGGGGAGGGGAATACATAAAGAAATTAAGAAGATACCTTACTGAATCGGAGAAAATACTCACATAATATAGTACTGACAAGGGGTTAGTATCCAGGGTATATTGAAAACATACACATTTCAAAATAGAAAACGAAACCACTGATTAATAAATGGAGAGCATATATGAACAGATAATTCAGCAAAGAAGACATCCAGAAGGACAATAGGTATATAAAAAAAAATTGTTCATCTTTATTTCCAGTAACATAAGTGTAGGTTAAAACTACAATGAGTTATTATCTCATGTCCGTGAGAATGATACATACTAAAAAGATACTCAATAAATGCTGAAAGAGATGCAAAGAGGAACCCTATTACACTTTTGGGGAACTATAAACTGGTGCAGCCATTATGGTAAGGGATCTGGATTCATCTTTTAAAACTATGTAAATGGAAAATACCATATGGCCAAGCATCCCACTCTTGTTCATCCATCAATGTGGGATTATCACAAAGCCACCAATGTAAAAATCTATCTGCTCTACAAAGTTTATTGCAGCACTATTTACAATAATTGGAAGCAGCCTAAATGCCCTCCAATTGAATCATACCATTCTACACTATGGAATGTGATTTGCTATAAGGAAAGATGAATGCAGTGATTTATAGCAAAATGAGGGAGTTTGATGGAATTGTGTAATAACACAAGTCAAAATGACAAAAACAAATACTGGACATTGACATAACAATTTGACAAAGTGAAATACTTTCCTGCCAGGGACATACCAACCCTGGGGGTACAAAGGTGAACACAGGCTTTGCCCTTCTAGAGGTCATAGTCTGTCACCTCTACAAGTTCCAGTAGAATGGAAAACGCTCTAAGTTCTAAGAGAAACTCACTCTCTTTCAGTCAAGACTTCTGCATCTGTTGGTTAATAACAAAGGGTAATTGGGAAAAGGACCTGTCTCTATGGGCCTCCAATTCATAGGTCAGGCAACCAGCCTTATTATTAGAACAAGATAGGGATTTTCTGGCCCCAAAAGCAGTATGATAATAAGACTAAAATTTAGATGTCCTCAAAAGGTTCACCTCTCCCCACTTTTCTAAACACAATAGGAAAAACAAGTATTACAAGAGCTTGTGTGTTCATGTAACAATGTGTAGACATAACCACTAAACTAGACAGCAGTGGCATATTCGAGGGACTTGGGCAAACAGAGGTAAAGAACTTGAGGTGAAGTATCATTTTACTGATATGTCAATCCAGGCATAAAAAGTTTCTAAAATGTGGCATCCTAGATATACAAGTCTCATGGCCCCAAGGAAAGAATCTCATCTAGAACAAGATGATAATGAAATAAGAGAATGTAATGAATTGTTGCAATGAGAATCCTTTAATAATCAAACAATTCCTGAATTATTTTGCTTCTCTGAACTTTATTGCTTCATCTATAACATGAAACAGTTTTATACATAGTAAAGTTCTTCCCAGTTCCCAAATATTGCTTGGAATGTTCATTACAAGTGGGATGGCTCTGTTGGCTTTATCCTTAAGGATTTCCATGAGGTTTTTGTACAGGTAGGGACATTTTGGGGTTTGAAAGCCAACGGATATCATTTTTTGAAGGTCATAGATTCAGTGACATGTGGAAATATGGCTGAGGAAAGAAAGCAAACTGGTTTGTTTAGAAGCATGAGTTCTTCCCTAAGAGGCAACACAGTTAATTCAGGGAAATGGAAGAGAAGTACTAAATCTAAGCCAGTCCTATGAGACACTTTCAATTGCTTCTGTTGACCTCAGACAAAAGCAATCAATGACTTCAACACAAAAATAGCATTATTCAGATAGAGACAACAGAAAATAGGGTAGACTGGTTAATGCCACTCATGGCGAGACTTGCATTTCCGTGAATCCAAAGCTGGCCACCTCCTGTATAAGCACTGGAGAAGTTACTCAGTTTCAACGAGAGGGAAAAATAGCATTGCTTCTGATGAGAGATGCAAGGCATATGGTGTTCCGTGCTCTGCTGATTTGCACAAGCATGGACACTCTAACTCCATAACCTCATTTACTAAGGTTTCTACATATTCATAGTCACACCTCCACCAATTTGGTTCTCACTTTGCTTTCATTATAATGCTTAGCTGGAATTCTTACTCCCTGCTCCATTCCTGTAGTTCCCTGGCTGATCCCTTTTTTCTTTTTCTTGAATCAGCTTTAACTTTTAAAGGTTAAAGAGCATAAAGCAAAAAAATGATGTGAAACAAAGAGGTAGGGAAGAGGGAGCAATACTCACAGAACTGTGGAAGTGAAAGAAACATTCTAAGGTTACAAACTCAAAAAAAGAGGTTGGACTGCAGAGCCACAGGCTGGCTGGCTTGAGCCACATACATTAGTACTGCATCCTCAGACTGATCTGTTTGTTGGTTGCTAGGTGAATGGTGATAAAATATCCATTTGGGTGGGGTCAAAAATTGTATTACATTCTTATGGCACATCTGTGAATACTGGCCTTTTGAACAATTAACCCACCGTACTTCACCAGGCCTCAGTGCTGCTCCCCAAATTCCAACTTTGAACCTAGCCCTACCCTATGGACACACGGGGTCAATGAAAAATGTGATCCTAGGGACCCCAAACATGAGACAGCCTAGCAAAAAGTGGTATGTTTTATCCAGGCTGCTGAAGAGAAATGTACTGAGACTAACAGGACTATGGAGGAACACGCCTTCAGAACATGTCTGAGGATCAAAATACACCCTAACTGATTCTTGAGAGAGCCCTAGAGGCTGTGTTAACCCTGGCGTTGTTATCATTAAAACACTATGCTCATTTCTGGCACCTAGCATTAGACACATTGACAGCAAAGAAGTTGATGGAAGAGGAAAGAATCTTATTTCGTAGTTTAAAAAAAAGTAACAGTTCTCAGATTTCTCAGGCCATTTGAAATCACACCAGAGAAATACTTGATTTCAGCATTCTTAAACTCTCTGCACTGATGCCGCAAGTGGTGTCCCCCACGTGTGATGATGTATTTCAGAGCCAGATTTTTCTCAAGATGTTCCAAGCCTGCAGGCTCCTGATCCTTTTTCAAATTATGAAGATGATAGTATCCCAGTGAGAGTTGTGATTAGTCTAAACTCTCCACAGCTGTGAGAGATGAATGTACAAATTCCAATAAAGATCCTGCGTGTTCTGGACTGAATTTACCTACATGACATCGAGGCCTAACTCAGGGACCACTTAAAAGGACTGGAGCTGCCTCAATGCTATTCCATTTCTTCCACAGCATCAGCTGTTGGGAGGCTTGCAACTGTTCGGGGAGGCTGCCTCCCCTCACATTTCTGTCACTGCCCAGTGCTGGGTGTTTATTTAGAAGGTCTGCAATGTGTGGGGAGAGAAGCAGGGCTGGGGAAATTAAACCCAAGTACGTGGGAATTCAAAGAGGCCTTGCAATTCATTATGTGAATGGCCAGGAGGATTATAAAACACCTTGTAACTGAAAGGGTTGGCCTGGAGCTGTGTAGGACAACAGAACCAGCTGTATCACCCACCACCCCTAGCTCATTTAGAATGGCGCTAGTGAGCAGCCGGCTCAGAGCTTTCTTCAGTTACTTGGAAAAGACAACAAGGCTTTCTTTTCTTATTTTGGGCATCTTTTCCCTAAACTACGTCCTTGGAAATACAAAGTAAATGTAACAATACATGGTACACCCTTTTACCATGTCTGAAGGCACTAGGCCCTAGTCCTTTGTAAGACGTTTGCCATTTAGCATTCTTTCCAAGGCTGGAAAGGATTTAAAGGACAAGGATTCTCACATCATTTTCTATACATATTAATAATTATAGAAATAGTAAATAACATTCCTCTTTTGGAAAACAAAAAGAAAATACAAAAGGAATACATAATGTGGGGTTTTAATTTTCTGATATGATTTGCACATATGCAGAATCTAAAGCCAAGTCTATATTCATCATGTACAACCACCTCCATTATTGGAGTTCACTGAAGCACACCCAGATGATACTCTAAACATCTGGAAATCTTTAATAGTGTACTAGCTATCATTTTACAGTTTACCATACAGCCATATGTATATGCATAAGACTTTTGCGATAACCAACATTTCTCTCTGTAGATTCTGAATTCGACTCTTCTCTCTAAGGCAAGCCAGAAAGAGAACATGGTAAAAGTCAGGAAACCCAGTGGAGAGTTAAATGAACTGTAAATTAAATTCTCAAACACCAACCTCTGGGTGATCGAAACACAGCATCTTATTGAAGTGGGGTTAAGAGGGAAGAAAAAGGAAACAATCTCTTTTTTTTCTAATATTTATCAAGAACCATGTCCTCTTTATACTTTCAAAATTTCTACATACTAATAGATTCTCTGGACTACTGGTACCTCAGATTTCATCCATTCTTTCTAGAGAAAAATCAAATCATTAATTTAAGCCTATTAGGCTGCATAGCAACTATCTGTTATCCCCCTAGAAACATGTTGCAAAAACAACCTGCAATTTCAAGTGGCTTAGTATGTCTTTTTTTTTTTTTTTTTTCAGTTCCAGGTACAATCATTCAGCAAGAGAACTGTAAAAGAAAAAACATTAAAACTTTGACTGTCACATACAAAAAGGATAAAACTAGACCACTATTTCACACCACACCAAAAAATCAACTCAAAATGGATAAAATGAACTTAAGTGTAAGACCTGAAACCAAAAAATACATAGAAGAAAATGTAAGCAAGGCACTCCATGACATAAACTTCAGATATATCTTTGTTAATTCATGCCCAGCAGCAAGGTGAATATATACGACTGGGACTACATCCAACTAAAACGCTTCTGTACAGTGAAAGGGACAGAAACAAAAATGAAGAGACACCCTACTGAATAGGAGAAAATATTTGCAAACCATACATTTGAAAAGGGACTGATAACAAAGATCTACAAAGAGCTTAGACAACTCAACAAAAAGAAAACAAATAGCCCAATTAAAACAGGCAGGAGCACTAAATAGGGACTTCTCCAAAGAAGAGATGTAGATAGCCAACAGCCACATGAAAAAATGTTCATCACCTCTCAAGGAAATGTAAATCAAAACCATAATGGTGTGGTATGTGTATGACCCATATTTAAAAAAAAAAAAATGCTTTTGAGGATGTGCAGAACAAGGAACGCTCTTACACTGTCAGTGGCAATGCAGACTGGTCCAGCCCCTGTGGAAACAGTATGGAGGTTTCTCAAAAGACTGAAAATGGATCTGCCATATGACCCAGCAATTCCACTCCTTGGTATCTACCCAGAGAACACAAAAACATGAGTTTCAAAGGAAACTTGTACTCCCATGTTTACTGCAGCACTATTTACAATAGTTAAGATATGAAAATGACCAGTGTCAAAAAACAGATGAGGGGATCAAGAAGATGTGATATATCTACACAGTGGACTACTATTCAGTGACATGAATAGGTATTATGCTAAGCAAAATAAGCCTGAAGGCAGAAGATAAATACCTGATAGTTTCACTTATATAGAGGTAACAAAGGGTCAGACAAAGACAAAATATAAAGCCAAAAGGGTAAGAGAAGGAGGACTAGGGGACAGAGAAAGCATAGTGGACTATGATAGAGGACCATATGTATTTTGCTGGTAGGAAAGCTATGGGGGCCACACCCTGGGGAAGAAATTCTACACTGTCAAAAAATTAGTACGAATGTAAAACAACGTTACTTCATTTAAATGAATAAAATGGTAAATCATACAATAGTCCAGGATTCCACTAGACAAAAAGAAGCTGCAGAGAAGACTAACCGATGCAGTCCTAAAGATAAGGTAAATGTGGCCTTGCTGGGAATATTCACCCTTGATCTAAAGATGGTAGTATCAGTGGTCTATTGGTAAATATTTCACAAATCCTGCTTTGTAGTAGTTGCCTTTTCCTTAGTGTAAATACACCCACATGGCTGACTTCAAGCTACCCAAATGACATCACTAAATGGAAAGTTAAGAGATATACAACACCAGCCCTTCACGTGTTTTATATACAAAAGATGCAAACCACCTCAAGAGCAGAAAGTATAAAAAATTAATGAAATAACTAGGTTGTGGTGAGTTTTGAGTGTTACTTCGATTTTTAATGTTAATTAATTGTAAATTATACAATTTAATTTTTACTAATAGTTGCATCTTAATAGGTTCCCAAATTCATGAAAATTTAAAGGTGGGCAGAATCACTCACTCCAGCACATCACTGCACTCTACTCTTCAGGAGTATTAAAAATATTTTTAACAAATAACAAGCCAGACTAATGAAGCTACTTAGTTATCTAGATGAAACATCTCTGGAGTTTCCAAGTGCCAACCTGTTTTCTACCCCAGTTTGGAAATACTCAAATTTCAAGTTTAGTCGTGCATAATATGTATAGGAATACCATAACGTGACAGTATCTTCCACTGATACATACCACTTTTTCAAATTAGTGTTTTTATGCTATGGTGAGACAATCAACCCCTGCATAATGAATTTAAATCGGCGGGTAGTGGTATTTTTGAGCTCTATGGGCGAAGAGAGTCCCGGTAGCCCGAGAGCTGGAACTTGATTGGAGTCAGGCCAAAAAGCCCGCCGGCTGGTGGCGGAGCCCGCTGGCGCAGACCTCATTCGGGGCTTCCTGAGGGCAATGGCTCCGTGACTGTGCAAGCAAGTGTACCTGAGTACAGGTTTTCGTCGCTTTCTCCTGTTTTCTAACTTTAAAGGTCTGACTAGAACTCACTTTTTTCTGATAGGGAAAAAAGGAGGTTGGACGGGATATGTCTTAAGTATCTTTCAAAAAACTAAAATCACTTGATACCCAATATTAAAGTCAGCTCTTACCCCATAGAACAGCTTTGTGATGTTTTTCTCCAGATCTAGACACTTATCCCCATAGACAGTTAGGCAAAGAATCCACATAGGTCTTGCTGCCGAGAGCAACACTAACAGTAGTCGTGGCCGAGTGGTTAAGGCGATGGACTAGAAATCCATTGGGGTCTCCCCGCGCAGGTTCGAATCCTGCCGACTACGGGAAGGCAAGCTTTTGCTACCTACTTTGTTTTCATTTTGGCGTACTTTTCCAGATTATTCATGGAACTTATCCACGGTTGCAAATTATAGACTTTGGACTACAACGGGGGACCCCAATGAGACCCCAAAGAGGTTTAGGGAAGAGAGCTACGGAGTTGTGTGACTGTGTTTACAACTTGGGTCCAGGAGGGGGAGATGATACGAACACGCCAGACAATCTGGAACGAAAAAAACAAAGCGCGAAAGGTCGCGCAAGAACAGAAAGCTCCTACCTCTATCCCCGCGGGCAGCCCTGAATCCCCAGGCCTCGCAGACCCAACGGGCCCTCTCACTCGTGCGCCTCAGTGCAGACGCCTCTCCCGCACCGGCCGGTGAGGAACGGCGCGCGCATGCGCAGGGCGGCCTGGGACGCGGACGGCGGGTCCATGCGTTGCCCCGGGAAACCACCCGGCGCTGCTGCGCTGCTGCTGAGGGAGACTGGGAGTGGGAAAGACGTGACGAGTCAAGATGGCGAAGGACCTGGACGAGCTCTTGGATGAGGTCGAGTCCAAGTTTTGCAGACCAGACCCACTGAGACTGGGTGTGGTCGAGCGGCCCAGAGGCTGTGGCGGCGGCTTCCTCAGCCCTGATCGGAACCGAGCCGAGGCGAAAGACACTCTCAGGTTAACGGGCGGGAGGGGTGGGCTGTTCTGGTGAAGCCGGCTCAGGCCCTAAACGCAGCCCCTCTGCCGCGGGACTCAGAGAAACGTGTCCCCGCCGGCGACCTCCAGCTCTTCCTATTAGGGCCCTGACCTGACTCAACTCCCCACCCGCGGGGCAGCGCACACCCCACAACCCCCTGGCAGCCAGGACTCGGGCGTCCAGGGCCAGACCCTGGCGAGCTCCGGGTCTCCGCCCCGCAGATGCCCCGCCTCTGAGAATTCGGGGCCTTACCCAGTCTCTTTCACCCGGACAGAACCAGTGTGGGGATGAGGGAGGTGTATACGATGGAGGCTGAGGTTGAGGGTTCCAGTTTAGCCCCCCCCCACACACACACACCTGATCCTGCAGAAGACCGCAGTGACCCGTGCATCCGTGTGCCTGAGTGATTCTTACCCCTTTCTTTCCCGCACAGAGAATCTTACTGCCTCTGCCCCACTCCCCAGGAATTATCCTTGGGCCACTTATCGAAGGAAATGATTCCATTCTATTCCGTGTCGTCACCCCTTTTTTTTTTTTTTTTTAAGTTCAGAAAGTTAGATAATACTAGATTTAGGATAAGGGTTAATTATTCTGACATTGTCTATTAATCCAGCCGCCTTCCTTCTCTCCTTTACCCCAGGTTAAGAGTTCCAGCAGACTTTAGGCATCCAAATTGAGATTTAGTGGAGTTACTCGTCTTTTTATTTTGATCCATAAACTACCGTTCAAACTTGTCGATCATTTTTCTTCCATGTAATCATAAAATAGGACCACCTCCTTCATCTCCTCATTCCCTTCTCAGTCCCCCAAAAAACAAAATGTTTGCGTCACAATGAGTATTGTTCTACGGGTGGTAACTTGGGAGCCCCTGCAGCAACTTTTACTAAAATCTGTTGGGAACACTTGTGGAATTACACAAAAATAGCCCTGTTTACCAGACTTACTCCAGAGAGGTCTGTTTGTAAAATTTCATCCTCAGAAGATTAAAGTTGTTGAAAAGATTCCAAAGTTCGGAAACACAAGTTCTAAAAACTCAGTTGAGCACTAGGCAACATTCTAAAGATTAAATTTAAACTAAAATGAGTACTGTGAGTGCTCAACCGCTCATTTGACTGAATGTTTATGCAAATATCACTTCTCCTTAAATATTATCTTGTATGCTGAAACTCCTGATATACTCATTCCCAACACATTCTGCCATCCCTGTGTCAAAGCAGTTTCTTTTGTTCATTTTGTTTCCTTGGGGGAATGAAGAGAATTTAGTCAGAGCCTTCCAATACCATTTAGTATACAGAATGTGAGGATGACTTGGAGCAGGCTGCTCATAATGGGAAGGGCTGCTAGGGTGGATCTCACCAAATGTAGTCCTTATATCTCCCTCCCTCTATTTCTGTTATTGTATTACAAAAGTTTATCCATAATGTTTCTAGCACTCTGTCCTACCTTATGTATCAGATTATTTACTTATCAGATTTTTTCAGCAAACCAGTACTATTGTCAGTCATGTGTTAAAACTTTTCATTTGGCAATACAGTTTTATAGAAAAATTATGCCAAAAGCAGCAACAAGCATTAAACTTATACCAATTACAATTCCTATCTACTATATCAAATATTAAAACTTTGCCATGAGCCCAATTTGAAATTTAAGAACCTAACCAGGAAACTTATATAGAAGAATACCTGTATCTTTTTACTTTGTAAGAATTCAAATCCTGAAAATGTTTCTTAAAATGGTAACTCTGTAAATAAGCCCATGCTACATCTGGATACCATGAACAACTGATAATATAAGTGGTCAAAACTATTGCAATTTGTTGAGGTGTTCAGACAATAATGAGAAATATGTGATCAGTTTTTAAAAGACTGATGTTAAGTAGAAGTATAACAGGAATATAGTGGTTCAGGATGATACAGATGAGAAATTTACAGATAACAAATCATAGTTATAATAATAGTATTTATTGAGTCTTTTATCTATGCTATAGGGTTGACATTTATTTAATCACTACAACTTTAGGAGATAAATATTTTTTTTAGTACCCATTTCACTGACCAAACCAAGGCCTAGAAAAATATTTACTTACCCCAGGTCATATTTCTAAGTCTTCCAGGACATTATAGATCTAGATTTAAACATGAGTGTGTTCGTGTGTATCACATTATTTGTGGATTTCAAGTTTTATATTTATTTTGAATCACCCTTTATTTTTTACAAACTACATCTTTTCTAAAAACGAAAGATTTATTTATGCATACAGAACTGGGGTATAGGCCAGAGGTTGCAGGGGTAGAGAGAAGCTTCACCAGAGACAGAGTGGGGAGCAGAACTGACCAAGTACATTGCTAAGGGGAGCCCTGGGTGGGTCAGGAGAGGTCTGTCATGCCATGTGGGTCACCTCCGGAGCAGGGATCAAACTCATGCTAAAGTGGCTTTATTAGCTTCTTAGTGCTGTGCTTTAGCCCGCTGTGCCACCAGGGAGGGCCCTACAAACTATATCTTAAATCAAGATTAGAATGTAAGAAACAAAGTTAGGGAGGGACTGATTAGGATTATTTTATTATAGCATCACAAAACCAAAAAGTACTACACTAACCTCCACCTCCTTCATCATTCCCCCCTCCACATACACACCCCCAAAGAATTATCTGACCCAAAATGTTAGTATTTCTAAAGTTGAAAAGCCCAGATCACCATCTGACATTAAATTCAGTCTACATGTAAGGAAGTAGAAATAATGGATATAGACTATTCTTCATTACAGAGATTTGCAGCTGCAAAGTTTTTTGGAGTGTTTCTTTGAAAAAGTCTTGAGCATATTTGTAAATCAAAGGAAAAGCCAGTAAATTGGAAGATATTAAGGATAAAATTTAGTGAGGGAACAAGTAGAGACAAAACCCGGAGAGAGATGGAGTCAGACAATCTATTTGACAGCAGTCTCTAGATTGTCTTACTCAGGTCTTACTCCAGGTAGTAACAAAGAAGGGCTGTGTTTATGATGTTTGGGATTTTCAGAATAAATATGTTTCTCAAATTAAACTTAGATTAAAATCTGTCTACTGGCCCTCCCTGGTGGCGCAGAGGGTTAAAGCACTGCACTGAGAAACTAAAGCCACTTCCACATGAGTTCGATTCCTGCCTGCCCCTGAGGAGATCCACATGGCGCGGCAGACCTCTCCTGACCCGCCTGCTGCTCCCCTCAGCAGTGTACTTCGTCGATCTGCCTGTTCTGCTCCCCATTCTGCTCCCACTCTGTCTCTGGTGAATCCTCTCACCCCCCGCATCTCTGGCCTGTACCCCAGTTCTATATGAATAAATAAATAAATAAATAAATAAATCTGTCTACTAAAATATTAATGACCCAGTGACATTAGAAAGTAGATATACAGCATCTGTAACATATAAACTCTATGGAGAGTCAAGCTCATTTGTATTAAATGTACAAACTTCCCTACACTCAATTCCAGGCCTCTCCTCCCATTGTTTGTGTCATCTAAATCTCTCAGTACCCATTTGTTCATCTATATAGAAAATATTCATTAAGTGTTAGCTATTATAGAAAAGGCTCATGCAGTAATAATATTTTTAAATAACCTTGTGATGACTTTTCCTATAGAAGGTAGTTGAGATACACCCTAAAGCAAATATCACTATTTTTTGTATTGTTTATTTGACTATATATGCATTAGCCTTTGGCTATATGATCTTTAGGTTCTCTAACAAAGGGATATGGTTATTGAATTATAGTTAAACCCTTGAGGAAAAAATTTAAATCATTAAAATAATCTTTATTTAGGGCCCTCCCTGGTGGCGCAACGTGTTAAAGCACTGCACAAAGAAGCTTAAGCCACCTCCGCATGAGTTCGGTCTCCACCTGCCCCAGAGGAGATCCACATGGTGTGGCAGACCTCTCCTGACCCGTCCACTGCTCCCCTCAGCAGTGTACTTCATAGATCTGCCTGTTCTGTACCCCACTCAGTTTCTGGTGAATCTTCTCACCCTCCGCATCTCTGGCCTGTACCCAGTTCTGTATGAATAAATAAATAAATCTTAAAAAAAAAATCTTTAAAATTCCCAGTATCCACTTATATTTGTACATATTTTGCATTTTCTAAGTGAGTTGCTGATGTAGTTTAGAAAATTAAGTGCCCAACTTTCTCTTAAATATAATGCAGAGCTTTAAATATCTTCTCTTAAGAATATAAAAGTACATTTTAAATTTTTACATGATAAAGTACATCTTTGTCTTGACAAACATGTAGGCTATGTCCACTGCAGAAATCAAATTAATGTCACATTTATCTTTCTGTTACCAATTCTAATCTTGAGCTTTATTTAAACAAAATTCTCCTGATATTGGCTGACTTTTATCTGTGCTTAAGATCCAACAGTTGTTTTGTTTTGTTTTTCAGATCAAAAGAAACATTTAACAAAGAAGAAGATCTTGACAGTCTAATTAATGAAATATTTGAAGAGCCCAACTTTGACAAAAAACCCTCTGTAAGTCAGTCAAGTATCATAAATGTGCAATAATTCTTTTATTATTTTAAGACGAATTTAGAATACTCTGAAAATACACACATATCTAGTCTTTTAAATTCCGTGAAATACAGTTATTTAGAGAAAGTTGTAAAATAAAATAAAATAGAAACTTTCAGTATGTGTTTTCATTCCTCAGCAAGAATGAAAATCAAAAAAGTTAATAGAGCAAAAGTCAACTCACAGATGAAGGTGGTACAGGTATTTATTTGTAGAATCTAAGCAAACTTTTCTCAAAGACCAAAAATTTTGTTGTTGTTTTATTTATGCATGCAAGAGCTAGGGTTTAGGCAAAAAGTGCAGAGAGGGGTTAAAAGGTGAAAGGATTCACCAAAGACTGAGTAGGGAGAAGAACAGGCAGACTGACTGAAATATACTGCTGAGAGGAGCAGTGGGCAAGACAGGAGAGGTGTGCTGTGCCATATGGGTCAGGGATCGAATTCTTGCTGCAGTGGCTAATGAGATAGCTTCATAGTGCTGAGACTTAACCCCTTGTACCATTGTCAACCACTGCAGCAAGAGTTCAATCTCTGGCCAGAGAGCTGGTCCAAATGATGCAGCAGACTTCTCCTGTCTCACCCGCTGCTCCCCTCAGTAGTGTATTTCAGTCAGTTCACCTGTTCTGCTCCCCACTCTGTCTCTGGTAAATCCTCTCACCCCCTTATACCACCCCGCCCCTGCATCTCTGGCCTATACCCCAGCTCTTATATGCATAAATAAATAAATCTTTAAAAAAAATTAAGTAGCTTTCATCATAGAAATATGCTGGCCATCTCTGGTAAAATACCATAGCTTTTATCCCATGAGTCAATGAGTAGGTTGTAAAATTTGTTAATACATATCTGTATATGTCAACTTTATAAAAAGTTCATAAAACAATATTAATAGCCACTTATGTGTTCATCACCCACATCAAACATATCTTAACATTTTGCCATATTTGGTTCTCTGGATTTTTTTTAAGAATTAAAAGTTGTAATTTAAGAACTCTTCAAATCTTCCTCTGCCTTCATTCCCAAAGGTAATCACTGTCCTTTCCATCCTTTTATACTTTTACTAGCTATGTGTAGATTCAAAAACTTGTAAATGATTCATATTAATCCTCCCAGGTGTAGGACATTTAGATTATGTGCCATTGTTTCCTTTTTCAAACAATGCTGATGTATCACTTACCTTTATATGTCTTTTTTTATTCATGTACATAAGTACAAGCTTAAGAGAGGAATTGTTAAGTCAAGGTATTCTTAGCTTCAACTTTTTTACCCACTATCAATATGTTTTCTAAAGTGACTATCATTTATAGTCCTGTCAATAAGAGTGCATATAAGAAGTATACATATAAGTATTTATATATTTTAATTTTTACTAGTTCGGTTAGTGCAGAATATAATTGTTAGATTTAAGAGAAAGATAGCAAATGAAGGCTAAGTCACGAAGACCACAAAGAAAAATTTACCAAAGGTATTTTTAAAAGGTAGAGAAAACTCACTGGTGATTGGTGATGGGAAGCCCATGAGGATTACAATTGAGATGGAAATAGGCACAAAATGATCTAAAAATGAACTATTATATTAATAATAATTAAAAAAAAAAGTAGAGAAAACTGAAGCAAGACAGTGGACTGAATGGCACCAGGAAATGGTGGCGTTGAGGATATAGATATGGACCACCTATACTTTTGGCAACTGGACTAAAAATCAAATTGCCAATGTATTTTTCTAAACTTAACATTTTCAATTCCTCTGAGGTATATTAAAAGCTGACGGCCTAGCTGATTAACATATCAACACAATCACAATGACATTGACTACTGTGTGAATGGAATGCAACAGGGAGCTGACCCACATGGCGTGGGAAACCTCTCCTGACCTGCCCGCTGCTCCCCTCAGTAGTGTACTTCAATCTACCTGTTTTGCTCCCCCCTCTGTCCCTGGTGAATCTTTTTATCCCTGTACCTCTACCCTCTCCCCCAGTTCTAAATAAATAAATCTTTAAAAAATTTTAAAAGATACACTAGCTTGACATAAAAGTAACTTATAATCATGAAGAAATAAATCTGTATGTACTTCTTTTATATGTTCCCTTTTTTAAAGTTTTTTTTTTTAAGATTTATTTATTTATTTATTTATTCATATAGAACTGGGGTACAGGCCAGAGATGCGGAGGGTGAGAAGATTCACCAGAGACAGAATGGGGAACAGCACAGGCAGATCGACGAAGTACACTGCTGAGGGGAGCAGCGGGCGGGTCAGGAGAGGTCTGCCGTGCCATATGGTCACCTCCGGGACAGGCGGGGATCGAACTCATGCAGAAGTGTCTCCAGCTTCTTAGTGCTGTGCTTTAACCCACTGCGCCACCATGGAGGGCCCTATATGTTCCCTTTTTTAAGTTATTATATGCCTCTTAGTTTCCCAGCCTGCAAGGGAACAAGCACCCCAAATAAAGTTGTGGAGGAGAGCAGGTATCTGTCTGTGAATGGCAGGTCCTGCCACCTTATCTTTAAAGCCTGGATCGTGCTCCTGAGAGTACTGCTTTCCCCTCTCCACGCTGTGCTCTGGTTTTGTGTTTTTTAACTGCTCTCAGACCCATACGAGAAAACCCAGGAACAGCAAACTGTGGCAACTCAGAGTTATAAGCATGAGCCTGGACAGTACATGAAACGTGCTCCCTAAAACAAAAAGAAGCTCATGCACATTATTTTTCAGACATGCACCAAAAATTTGCACGGTTCTGTTTAAAGTCATAAAAAGGAGTTGAGGGAGATGGTAAAACAAAATCTCTTTGCCTCCGTTAAATTACCTCTCTACCAGGTAAAATGAAAGCATGGCTCCTCAGAGCTTAAACTGCCTTTTCTTCTCTCACTTCCTTTCCTTGACGGTGGTCCTAGTATGTGGTTGGTTTATGTTGTTTGGTCCCACATACCAGTTAGCACTTAATAAATGCTGGCTAATGATGATGTTATGTAACCATGAAGGAACTACTACTATACAGTGCTAACTGGGTAGCTCTCTGTTCTTGAATGTCTGTTGGTTGATACTATTCCATTTGATCAAAATTAATATTCCTGAAGTTGCCCAGAACTTTCATTAGTTTATTTTTCGTTCAGGTGAGTATCACTCAAAGCCTTTAAAAATGAGTCTGAGGTTTTTCCCTCCTCAGTTGAATTTTTCCAGGATGAAGTTTTAAATAGCAGGTCTCCTTCATATTAAATCATTGAACTCGAGTATTAACTGAAGAGTTATAAAGTGACTCTAAATCTTAGTATGCTAATAACTGTAGTATATCAGTTTCCTAGACTAAAAGTTAACAGAGTAATTTGCAGATTCCTCAGGGAGGTCTACTTCCCTTTTGCCTTTAAAAGCTTTTAATCGTTTTTATTGCAGAAATTTTAAAATGATAGAAAACTTAGTCATTTAGAAAATGTCCTTGCTTAAAAAATACTAATTTTCATGTTACAATTCTCTAAGTTACCCTTGCCCTTTTATTGTTTTGTGTTTTTAACAGAAATTAAAATCTAAATCTTCAGGTAACACATCTGT
The DNA here is from genome assembly GCF_000260355.1 of Condylura cristata. Lineage (NCBI taxonomy): Eukaryota > Metazoa > Chordata > Mammalia > Eulipotyphla > Talpidae > Condylura > Condylura cristata. The sequence continues at coordinate 29,939,157 of NW_004567110.1, forward strand.
CAGAGCTTCCATTCAAAGCCTTGGTAAAAGGTAAGTTGATATAGCTTGGAGGAATTATACACACTAATGAGCAAACACTATGAGCATAGTCTAATAGATATTGTTACCATTTAAACAATAGTGACACTGAACATCAAAGCATTGGTTGACTTTCACAAGAAAGACCAATAGCATTATCTGGGTGTTCTTCTGGTCTGTGACTTCTTAGTGGAAAGGAAACTAAATGGGAAATTATTGCTGTTGTAAATAATTTTGCTCATGTGAAAAAAAGTGTGAACAGTTTCTCAAAATTAATGTGCTGTTATATTTCTAAGTATTTACTTTGTCCCTTCCATTATTTGGCAAACACATTTTTCTGTGACTCATTTTCACTCCTTGAGTGTTCCTGAATGTAGAGGATACTATCCAATAAATGAGTGATCCTCCAATGAGTACTTCTTTGCAATAGCTGGCTTGCTCAAGGAAATACACAGCATGAATACAAGAGCATCGAGATAATGAGAACAAATTAACTTCTCATATTTCCCTTTTTTTAAATCATTTTCTTCTGTCTTTGAACATGTCTAGTTGCAGCCCAGTGTACCTCGGTGGAACTTCTGCTCCACCTGGGATTGGAACAAATACTTCACGGAGGTGAGATGTCAGAAATAATATATTATCTTCTCTTGCTAGACTTTTCCAAATTGATATTCTGTCATTAAAACATAGTTCTTATTCTCTTGGCATCAGCTTAATAATGAGAGGTATATTTTATTAGCTAATATAAGGACACTTTACTGAAATGTTCATTATTTTTGGGTAATAGTGAGTAAAAGCTTTGACATGGGGTATGTGATAGTCATTGCGCTGACAGTCTTTTCTAAGCCCCACTTGAAACGCTCAGATCCACTGTAATCCCTGCTTGGTTTCCACAGGAAGCCAGGCAAATGCACATCTGCCTGGCCGTTTCTCCTTGCAGGCAGCAGACACAATGAGGAAGACAGGTGAAGCAGTACAGCCACGCTGCCTCAGTCAGTCGGCCAGCACGGAAAGCTTCAAGTCTGCAAAACCCAGAACATTCTTGGCATGGTCACTTGATTTGGCATATTTCAAAAGTAGAAACCCCCCTTTCTTTATCTCTTCCCCACCCTTTTGAAGCCCATACTTTCACTCAGCACCTCCTGCAGGGCAGTCTTACAGTCAGGATGCCACCCAGCTCAAGTCATGTCGGCCTAGAGTGTGTTCAGCATGTGTTTATCACTGCTGTAAAATGGGGAAACAGATTGCTCTTCAGCATATCCTTGTACTGTCCTGATAGTTTGGGTTCTGTTTTTGCAGCACTCTACCTAACTAGATTACCACACTTTTTTGTCTAGTTATTTCTAAAACATTATTTTATGGAGAAACTTAAAGAAAAAAGGTCAGGTGGAAAACAAAAAACCACAAACCCTAGATTTGTGATACACGATTGAGATACACGATTGCTTGTTGACCACATTTCAGGACTAGCTATTATACTGAATACTAGACGTGGGATCCAAAAAGACAGAGGGTTGTGGTGGTGCTGGCCTACATTCTAGGAAGTGTTTAAATAGACAAAAGAGAAACCTGTTTTCACAGCTCAAGAGTCCTATAACATAATAATGCCAAGACCTGTCATCCTACCTTCTGCACAGCAAGGGGAAAAACATACACCATTTACATAGATATGCACCGATAGATGTTTTTATTCGCATCTCTGTCCTTCCTCACTCACCACAAAGATACCTGTCATCAGTTGCCCTTGCCATGACACAGATCTGCACTCAAAGAAAGATAGGCACATACATATTCATGTGATGTGCATACGAAACATGTGTAAAGTGCTTTTATACTGCCCAGAGCACTTTATAAATACGTATAGTGGTTCAACTGCTCACAGAGAAAAAACAGAGGTGCCAGTAGAGCAAGAATTCTTTAGCACCATTTCACAAGTGAGGAAATTGAGGCACTGGTATTAAATTCATCAAACACATATTAGTTAGCAAACTGCATGCTAGATCTTAGATTTTGAGTGAAAACAATGCAGTAGACAAATAAATAGACACCCCCTGCCTTCAGTAAGCTGTTAGAAACCCCCAAAAGGTGAGTCCACAAATACATATTTAATTTCCAAGTAATATGTGGTGTGAAGGGAAAGAACAGGATTCTACAAGCATAGATCGTGGGCACTTGAACTATCATGAAGTAGTCAGGGAGGTTTCCCTGAGCAAAGGACATTTAATCAGACTGTGATATGAAAAATGAGCAGGAGATAAGCAAGGAAGAGAGACTGGAACTAGAGAATATACCATGTTGGACGGTTCCTGAGCTGAGAAGGAGCCAGCCATGTTAGAGGAGTAGAGAGCAGCCCTGTGAGCTGGAACAGTGTGAGAGTGAGAAAGAAGGGCTCCTGGTGGAGCTGGAAAGGTAGTTGGGGCCATTTGGTTTGGAGTCCTTTGGAGGCTTTTACCAAAAGTATGTCCTCTGTGCAGTGGTGGCTTTTTTACCTGAAGTTGTGACATCGTATTCCTCAGGAAAATTATAGTGGCTGTTGAATGGAAAATAGGACTGCATTCAAAGTTGGACGGACAAGAAAAGAGAAGATGCAGGGAAACCAATTAGCAGGCAGTAGTTTACTGTTGTGCAGGATGGGGTGACAATGGCAGTCGTGACCTGAGTAGTGGCGGTGGTGGTGGCTGTTAGGAAAAGGTGGCACATTTGAGCTGTTGTGAATATAGAATTGACAGAATTTTGGGTAATTGATTACAGGAAGTATGAGAGAATGTGGTTAAGAATGGGTCCCACGTAATGTGCTTTGTCCCAGGTCACACAAATGAATACAAAGCAAGGACTCAAATGTGTAAGCTGATCCCTGATCGATCATGCTTTCTAGTATACTAATTTTCAAAGGCTGTGTAATGTATGTGAGATGGAGGATTTGGCTGCTTTTGCTATTGCAACTGCTGTTATTTGCCCCGTGTCCAACAGCAATACTCCCTAGTTCACAGTGTAGAATTGAGGGATTTAACTTGAGAACCTCAGTTTCAGCAGAAAACTATATGCGATTGGATTTAAGCCTTATCCATGGATTTATGTGTGTCCATGTCATAAAGGAAAATGAATCTCTCCTGCCCATTTTCCATGTGTCTTATTTGTTGGATTTCTTGATAGAGCTCTAGATTGGGAGAATGCTGAATGATTTTAGTTAAGATTGGAATTTTTTTACCTAGTTGATAGAAAGAGCAGTAGTAGGAATTGGAATGGTATTAATAAAATATAGGTAAAACCAAGGCATTATTTTCAAGCCAAATCGAATTTTACTCTCCCAATTATTTTTTAAACTACTTGCAAGACTGGATTATTCCATAGACTGGTACTAACTATGATCTAATAGAGTGAATCGTAGCAGCAGAATGATTTCTTAGCTGCAATTTAATTTTATTTCTCTCAAAGGACAGTGTTTGCAGGAAAATGTGGTAGTGTGAATAGATTTGAATAAACTACTAAATTTTAAATTAAATTAAAAAGCTGTATTTAACATTATGGCTGAGATTTTACTCATAGAAAATGTCAGGAAATTCTAAATTATCATTCCCACAACAGCAATAATTCAGCCAAATTGCACATACGTATTAAGGCATTAAAGTTAACACTCTGCACAATCATGTAATAAACTACATATGCATACGAAGACAAGTCACGGCAGCTTTGGAACCTTCTTTCTGCATTTCCTGACTTGTACATTCAGAACCAAATTCAAATGTATATGAAAGTGACTGTGTTGAATTTCTGTGTGTTGCAAATATAACTTCATAAACTGCTAACAGTTTAAAAGTAAATATGGAATTGTTCATGAAGCTTGTAGAGATGTTAGTGTTAATTATTGCCATGATAATAATTCTAAAATATTATTCTCAAATAACTTAGAGACCAAAACTATTTGCAGTTTTGAAGTTAGATGGAAATAAATCTAAAGTGTCTAGAGATGAGTTTTACTGTTTTTTAATTACAGAAATATTATTTTAGTTGAAAAAAATAAAGCCAAAATGAAGATGTGTAAAGAGAAAGGTAATTTCCTTCTCTCCCTTTGATTCCCTCTACTCCAGAGATAAGTAATAGTAGCTTTATAATCTTTTGTATTTTTAACAAACATAGGCATATTTTTGGTTGTTTTTACAAAAATAAGATCATGCTGTCTGTTGCCTGGCACCTTGCTTTGGACGTTGCTCTAGGTCAGCAGATAAATCCAATTAATTCCCTTGATCAACTTCATAATATTCCATAGTAGGAATGTACTGTGGTCCATCCTCCCCGGTGGCAAGGGGTTAATTCTCAGCACAACCTATTCGCAGCCACTGAAGCAGGAGTTAGATCCTGGGCCAGGGAGGTGACCCACGTGGTACAGCAGACCCCTCCTGTCTCTTCCACTGCTCCCCTCAGCAGCGTATTTCAGTAGATCATCTCTTCTGCTCCCCACTCTGTCTCTAGTGAATCCCCTCAGCCCACACACCTCTGGCCTACACCCCAGCTCATATATGCATAAATAAATCTTTAAAAATAAATAAATAAATGTATTGCATTTTTTTCAGTGTTTTCCCTGTTTAATAGATATCAAAGAGGTATTTTTACCACTTCAACAATACTGAAGTAAAAATTCTTGAGACATACATACTTATATGCTGGTGATTTTTTTTTTAATGTGTAAATACATTATTCAAAATGGTATTGATAGTGTAACATATGTATAATTTTAATTTTAAAATAATGCCAGAATACCCATTTTTGGTGGGTATGTGAATTGCTATAATCTTTTGAGAAAAATTTAGTGTTAATTTTTGCTAACTTAATTGATATAAACATATTTTGTGGTTGCTCTAAATTTTAATTATATAATATTTTAACTTTTTAAAGGACATTTTGTGTCAGATACTATTATAATACTTTATACAAATATTGCTTCATTTGTTTCTCATAGTAACTATTATTACTGATTTTATAGATAAGCCAACTGACACAGCTGTCTGACAGCAGCTATACATAAATTATTCAATATGTTTATACAGATACACATAGCTGTGTCCCGTGTCCATGCTTTGAATTATTCATTAGTGAAATTGAATATATTTTAATTTTTTCTTTGTTACCATTTGTGAGTACTATTTATATAATTATGTAATCATATGATGAAAATGTTCCCCTTCCATTCTTTTACTTATCTTCTCCATGTCGTTTTTGATATCTTAAAAACAGCTTTTTTATTATAATCTTAAGAATCAAACGTATCTATTGATGCTAGTTTTTAAATACTTAAAGCAATGTAAGCTTTTTTCATTAAATTACTATCATTACACAAATCAGACTGTTTGCAGCTGTAGGTCATAATTCTTGCCTTTTTTACTCCCTAAAGTATCTGAATGTGAATTACTTGGCATTTCAGTTCCTTTGCTATTTACTGGGCCCCTCTATGCTAGTGTTATTCTTACAGTTCTTCCCTCTGTCACCTGCATAATTAGCATTTGATTCTTCACTGCATCTTTACAACACACAACCTTGCTTTGTCCTCCCTCCCTTAATAGAACCTTCTCTTAACCCCACTTTCTTTGCTGCCCAATCTAAGGAAACTGTTCAGGCAGACCTCAGTGAAGCCTATGCAGACAAGTCTGTAAAACTGCATGCAATCTGTTCCCTCCCAGTTTTATTTACCCAAGATTAATAATTTGATTGTTATAAGTATTATTTTATTTCTTCTCTCACTAGAATCTAAGATCCATAAAGATGGAATCTCATAGGGCTTAGGTTTTCAGTAAGTAATTTTTAAATGAGTGAATGAATACATTGCTGTCAAGTAAGGGAAAGAGAAACAAGTAAGAGGTTTTCCCAGCACTTGATTCACTTACAAAGGCGACAGATTTATTTCAATATAGTGTGGCCAATTCTCTGATGGTAGCATCCTGAAATTTTCAACAAAATATGAAGCACTTTGAAGAAGTTAAATGAATAGCTCCCTCAGACACTATCTGAAAACCATCGAACTTAAATACTCAATGATTTCACTTATTTACATCTGAATATAAACGTGTGTGTATATGTGTTAGTGTGTAAGATCTTAGTAAAATAGTTTTGGTTTTTACAGGAATTTAATCTGAACGTTCAGATATTTAATTAGCCCGTTACAATAAAAGGACTACTTCTGATATAAAAATTTATTTCAGATTAATCTTTACCTTTCAGTTTTTCATTCAGAAATCACATGAACTATCTTACAAGTAAAATGTAGTATATCCTATGAATAAATAACCATATTTTCATTTTTAAATACATCTACAATCTCTAATGTATAGTTCTTTTTTTCTGAACAGAGCATGTGACCATCTGCGTTGTATAGCCTGTGACTTCTGGGTAGTAAGCTACGATGACTATATGTGGGATAAATCATGCGATTATCTCTTTTTCAGGTATGTTTCTAAAGAACTCCACTCAGGGAAAAGTACAACTTTATTTTGCTATGATGTCTCTTGGTGGCCTTGGCAAGATGTTTCACCTCGACCTATTCACTATTTCCCATCCATCTCCCACTTTTCCATCTGTCTGCTCTTGCTGTAGGTAAGGACTTGTTGTTTCTGGACAAATACAGTAGTCTCCTTACTGCTTTTTCTGCCTCTACTGGCTTCTTCCAGACTACCGTCCCCTTGCTGAGAATTAAAGCATAACTCTGCAGTAATCCATTCCCCTACCCAGAACCCTCGTGCTTAAGGAATGTCCATATTCCTTACTATGACAGACAAGAACCTCCACAATCTAGTCCCCACCTAACTATCATCCAGCTTTGTCTTTCACAATATATTGCCTTTTACCATCACAAGAGTTAAACTACAGTAAACCACTCAGCCCTCCATTCCCTGTGACTTGAGCAAACTATCCGCCTCTTGGAATACCTTTGCTTTGATTTGTCTACCTACAGCCTACCAAGGTATAACTCTATGTACCTTCCATGATTCCTTCACAACTCTCTAAATTTTAGGTGTAAATTCATCCTTTCCTGTCTGCCCATACCCCTTCAGTCCTATTACAGCACTTTCAGTTACTCTAACATGAGGTTGAAAGCCTCAGGTTGGTATTTGCCAGCACTGTGACAGGGATAATGTCTTACTCATATTTTTATATCTTCTACATTCTTAAACACTTACTGGGTACCTGATACGTTAAGCTGTTATTAAGATGCCTTCATGTTTTCAAATAAAACTTAAGAACTCAATAAAGTATGGACACCATGTATTTTGGCCCCCTAAACCTAAGCACAAACAGTCTTTATTTCCAAATACAAGTAATCAGCATATACTGCAACACACCTCTTCTAGCAGCCATTTTCAGGTAAACCCATGGGAATTTCCTCTATTATAATAGTTTCGAAACTTTTTCACATCAAAAACCACTTTGAAAACATTATGAAAATTTTGAATCTTTGACACACACACATAATTCAGCTGCACAAATACTTGGAAAAACTGTAGTTTGAGAGGTTTTACAGCCCCCACCCCAAATAAAGCCTAATGCGGCCCCCAAATCGCAGTTCAGGAGCCCTACTTTAAGTTTATGTTAGATCATGTTTAACTCCCAGAATTGGGGAAAATTTGCTTTTCATTTCAGCACTATTTTACCTTTTTTGACTTCTCTAAATCCTCTGGTAGGTATGTCTTCTGGCTCACCTAGTAATTAAGTATTTAATCCCTTGTATCACTAAAATCAATCATCAACTTGTATTAAGTGCACATAGGACAGTAGAATATGTGAAACATCTAAGCTGGGTAAGCACAGCATAAAGAAAGGCTGTTGGTTCAGCGGTAGTCGAGAAACTTAGTGTCTCAGAGTTATCAAGAACATTGGTTAGTTTACTCTAGAGCTGCGGCATCCTGGTTTAAAAGAAACACATACCTTCAGATAAAACAATGAAAGCTAGAAGATTTATTACATTGTTAAGAATAAATAACACTATTGTGTATGTCTTTCTACAATATACTAAATATAGTAAGTAGTTATTTAAATCAGTAGAAAATACTGCCCTAGCCCTCAAGATGTTTAGGAATATGTTTGGAATGTGAGAGAATGGGACAAATAAAGGAAAAGGCTGTCACAATCACCAGAATATAAATCAGTATTTTGTTATTTTGTAGAACTGCATTTCCAAACAGGCATGATTTAATACCTAGTCTGTGCCCTGCTTAGTTAGCTACTGGGCTCACAAGATAAATAGGACCCAGTTTCTATGGGGTGCAGTTGGCTATCTTATTCTTAGTTAACAAATGAGGGCAATGATTGGCTCTTAAAGGAAGTGTAAGCTGTACTTACTTCAGCATCCTTCCATAATAGCTGAATCATATGTTGTCCTTATAAGAAATAATTGTTTGAGCTTCTTTAAAAAAGCTTTTGAAATGTACTAATTACATGGGTATTCATGACTTCTCTTTCTAAAATTTCCAAGGATTCAACCACATATCAGATGTCAGGTTTGTTAAATGTTATTGTTAACTGAATAAAGGACATTTTCCTTCACTTAGCTATTTTGTTTTCATTAAACACATTTTGTGGGTTTATTTTCTTTCTGATAAAACTTATTCACTTCTTATCTTAGCTCACCATAATCTTAGCTAAGTCACTTAGCTGGTCAAATCTCAGTGCCCTGAAATCAGACAACCTAAAAAGTTAAGGTTTTATTAGTTTCTGACTTTCAAAGTTGTGCCTGCATTTCATGCACCACAGTATTGAATGTGGTACCATTGACCACCAGAGGGCACTTTATAGCCTGCAGTGACTTGCACAGAAGGCAGATAGCACTGTATTTTTTTAAATATTTTATATTGTATTTCATCATTTCACTTCTTGACATTTATTTTACATATTTATGTTTTCTGCCATAATATATTTACATAAATTCAATACCGAAATCTGAAGATCATATTGATTTTCAGTAAATTCAATTAGCTTCTAATGACTTTTATAATAGCATCAAGTCAGGTGGATATTTCTTATGATGGTCCTATCCAGCGATTAATTATTTTAACATTGTTATCATTTATTTCAATACAGGCATTTATGTTGTTGCAGATAATATGACATGTAAATCACAAAGACAAGTGAAATATATGAATTCAACATGTAGAAATAAGTATTTCTGTAATTAATCCATCAGAAGCCTATTACCTGCCTATTTTACATCCTATTTGCATACTGCAGGCTTTTAAAACATGGTATTGTTAAGGAGCTGAGCAGATGAGCAGCCATCATCCCCCCTCTGTTCTCATATGTCATCTCTGCTAAGACAGACCATAATTCTTTAGCCCTTTAGATCATTTTATAGAATAAGTTGAATAAATAGACCTAATAGGTTGAATAAATAGGCCTAGAAGATTGCATTAAAAAATGCTGAGTATTGAAGAAATACCATCAGAAAGAGAACACTGAAACATCTCTTCTGTTGTTTGTGTGAGGGGAAACAAAGTGGCACATTTAGATGTAGCAATAGGAAAATAATATAATTAGAACTTTTTAAGTTATTTAGCACTGAACAAAACCACTATGCTAAAACCTTCCTGTTTTACTGATAGGAACAATATGCCGGAATTTCATAAATTAAAAACTAAGTTGGTAAAGAAGAAAGGAACGCGTGCATATGCTTGCCAGTGTAACTGGAGGACTATTGAAGACCTGACTGACCTTCAGAGAGAACATCAGCTTCGTTGGGTTTGTGGTAAACATTAAGAATGCAGCCTTCACGTTCAGACAAATGAGACCATGAGAGCAGGCACCATTGATCACAATGTTTAGGTAAAGGTACATCCCAGTATCAGGCCCTTTTGGAAAAAGACAGGAAATTCATTTTAACGACTACACAAGTTTTTGAAGACCAGATGAACTTGGGAAATTAAACTCACTTTAACATTTTGAAATTACTCCTTTCTGATAGGTAATTTCACTTGACAATATAACGAGTTGTCAAAAGTCTTCTTTGCTGGCTTATCTCCTGTTAACTAGCAGTTTAATTATGAAACTTCATACAACTATATAGTCATTTACTAACAACTGCAGTAATATTGGCTACTACTATACTTAGTATAAACATTCTTCCTCTCTAGAAATTAAAGGGGATAAAGCTGGCCAGAGTAGAGATCATTGAAGGGTGTACACACCCCTTTCTCTAGACAGATATACTGTTACCAAGGATCAAAACTTCAAAGTGACAGAAATATGATCACTAACTGAGAGGCTTCAGAAGCACAGATATATTGTAAAAGCACTGTCCACATCTGATCTTAACTCACCAACTCAAATGAAAACTGTATATGAACAGTTTTTATGTATTTCTCCTCCTGTTGACTTCAGTATCAGAAGTTTAGTTTGCTATTTTAGCAGATATCCATTTAGATTTAAAAAATATTAAAATCACAAGGAAAGATCCTAATACCGGCAGGTCATTATTGAATTTTCCGAGTACTTTGTAGTACTTGATGCCCTAAGCACTATCCAGTGAAGTGAACAATAAGTAAGGTATTTTCTTAGGCAGTCTGTTGATTTTCTGGTAATGACTAATGAATGGGAGTGCATAAAAAGAGAAATAAAATAGGGCTAAACAACAGGCAGTCTTTTAGCTACATTCTTAACATCACTGAGCGGAAGAACCTACCTTAGCTGCAAATTCAGGAACCCAGTTACCAGCTCCCAGGTCTATCAAGAAATTCTGGGGCCTTTCCAATCTGCCAAAAGCTCTTTACTCATGTCTAATATACAATTCAAATGTGTGACACAAGGCATCCTGCAAAGGAGTAACTGAAACAGTTATAATTTTAGTCTTATCCTGAATTCATTCCATCCATCCTCCTTCAGCACCAAAGAAAAAACTGGTCATGAAGACCTCTCTAGCCCTGATATATTTGCATATCTGTAGAGCTGACTCTAGTTCAAGTCTGGCGTTACAACAGAATAAATCTCGAAGTGGCAGGTGCTCCCATTTTTGTACTGAGAAACTTTATAGATCATATCTTTAAATAAAAATTTTACTCTAAAATTTTGTGTCAGTGTAATTGTGTCAAACATAGGGGATTTGATTAAAATGACCTTTTCCACAAAATAGCAGAGCACCAAGATCCTGGTGTTCAGTATCCCATGGAATTTGGGAATTAGCCATGAGCAAGTTTGCTAAATAGATCTCATTTGAAAATAGTTTTTCTTTTGTATTATTTCATTATAAGTATTTTGTACTTTGGATACATTTCCCATGCTTAGCATTCCTCAGTGTAATAATTACAATAATTTCCCACTGTCAGAAATGTATATATGGGCTCACATTTTTGGTAAAAACTATAAATTTTAATATACAATTTTTAATCTAAGCAGAAAGAATATGTATATATACAAGTGGATAAATATTATCAGTTATAACTTTAGCCAAAACACAACTATTTTAGTATCAGTCTAGGAAGAAAAGCAGTTTCGAATCAACTATAATTTTGAAATGCACTTCAGGATGTTTTGCTAACTTGTTTTCAGTAGTTTAGTAATTTCTTACCTGAACCAAGTATTTTTTGTCAAGCTAGGTTGCTACTTATTTCAACTTTGTTGTATTCTCAGACCCTTCTGCCTAAATGCACCTTGTATATTTGTAATTTTAAAATAAAATATTTATATGAGGATTAATTTGAAATAATTTCAACAGTTTCTTTTAAAATATCAACAAAAAAGTTGTCAACCGTCCAGGTAAACAGAGACTGTATTTATTTATAGTAGGGAGGAGACGCATGATGTAAATTTTAATGTGTGTACACCTGTGTGTGTACATCTATGGGGAAAGCGCTTGAATGGTCAAAAGAACTAGGGCAGGGAAAAACCATATGAATATGGTGGGGTCCAGACCCTGTATTTTTATATCAGTAAACTTAGCATCATTCTTTCCTAGGGCCAAAAAAGGTGGCATAAGGTTATAAACTGAATTGCTCTCCTTTCTTTTCTAATTAATGTGATCTTTTCAATTATATATCCAATACATACTGTGATGAAATTTAACAGTAATTTTGTAATGCCTTTTTTTTTTTCAATTATGTTTTAGTGAAACGTACTAGTGGCAGTGCTCTACTCCTAGTAATCAGCTTTTTGTACTATTTTGTCTTTTTGATGAATCATAATATGCAATCTCTTTAAAGGTTGCATATGTTATACAATTTGGAATTGTGTTTGAATTGCGATACCATTTTATACTGAGTGGGATATATTGATACATGTATTGATAAATTTGTTTTCAGACTTACCTTAAAATAGCAGATGGCCCACAATAGTGAAGGCAAAGATAAATAGATGGGACTATATCAAGTTAAAGAGCTTCTGTACAGCAAAAGAGACATTACTAAAAACAAACAGAAAGATCAC
>NW_004567110.1:29952715-29954340 GCF_000260355.1 Condylura cristata
GTCTCTGGTGAAGCCTCTCACCGCCCCTGAGCCTCTGGCCTGTACCCCAGTTCTGTATGTACAAATAAAATAAAATCTTTAAAAAAAAAAAAGTCAAAAAAAAAAAAAAAATAGCAGATGGCAGTATGAACTGCTAAAGAAACCAGAGCTGAAAATCATGCCCCTTAGAAAGTTACTTGGCTTTTCAGACTTCATTTGCTTTATCTATATGAATGATGATATCCCTTTATAACGTTTGTAAGGATAAAATTACATAGCATATGAAAGTGACTAGTAAAAATTTAGTTCAGAATAAGTACTTACTCAAAGTATTTAATGGTTTCTTACAGTACTTAATTGTTTCTTACAGTAAAGCATTTATTCATTCCCTAAATATTCCTTATGAAAAAAGTAGAAATGCTATTATCATTTTTATTTTTATGGAATCTATTTCTGCTTGAAAAAAAATTATTGACAAATTATGGATGTTCAGAATTGAGTATTTGGCATATATTTTCTCAAAGATTAATAGTCATCTCTAGGAAAATAAGTGAGAACATTTGTTGCCAGTGGTAAAATTCAGTCTTTAAACCAAAATTAGAATTTTGGAAAATTTGTATCTCTTACTATAACATGAGCACTTCACCAATACTTAAAAGACCAGTGGTGATATGAGCAGTTGATTTTTTTATATAAAATATAATATGTAACAATATCTAGGAGACATCTATAATTCAAATAAACAATGATTATTATTAGAAAACTAAAGTGAATTGTAGGAGCATGGATTTTAAAATAACAATACTAAAAAGCCATTTATTTATACAATCTGTTTCCACATTGAAGCTAAGAAACTAGTACTTGTCAAGTCCCAACATCATGAAAAAATAGCCACCTTTATCTGAAAAGACTATTAAATACTCTTTTCCAATTATGTATCTGCATAGACTGAATTTTCTTCTAAGATTTCAACCAAAACAACATCTCAAGAAAGTGAATGAGGCAGTACATATGGGAGTCCAGCTGATTTCTATTAAGTGGGGAATTTTAAAAATTGGCAGAAACATAAAACAAGTGCCTTTTTACTCACTGTATTTGTTTTAGAAAACTGGTTATTTTCACAAATATCTGACAACATGCAAATAGCTTTATTATTACTTAAGTAATGCAATCAGTCAATGCAATAATTTCTAAGAGTGGAAAAGGATCTGAGACCTAAAAAAGTTGACAACTGTTACATACAATCCTAATTACCTTTCTTGCCACGCTCCACCCCAACTGAGAACTGTGATTTCTTCCATCTTCTATCTGCTTTTGAAGTTTTCTCTCCCAGATAACACCTAGTATTGTAATTTATGTGTACAATTATTCTGTTCGCTTTGGAGATTAAATGTCAAGCTCTTTCAAGTCTTGAATCATCTTAGACAGTTGTGCCACTAACTTTCAGAGGCACTGAAGGTAAGCCAGTGTGTCTGGGCTCCTCTGTAAAAGAAGTTGCATTTAATGACATGGTAGTTTCTGTCCAGCTTAAAAATACACTGTTCCAAAACATGGAAGCAGCCCAGATGCCCAAAAGTAGATGACTGGATTAGAAAGATGTGGTACATATATACAATGGAATATTACTCAGCAACCAAAAAAGAGAA
>NW_004567110.1:29954585-29961885 GCF_000260355.1 Condylura cristata
GAAGGGAGGGAAATGCACGGGACTATGGTGGTGGCACAGGGGTGATTTGGTGATGGGAAACCCATGGGGATTACAATTGAGATGAAAAAAAAAATGTGAAAAATGATGTTAAAATAAACTTTTTAATAAAAAAAAATAAAAAAAAAAATAGGAAACAACCTCCTAGGACAGAAAAAAAAAAAAATACACTGTTCCTCTGAAAAATCCTGCAGGCCAGGTGTTATGCTGTCCATATATTAGGTACTGTAGTGGGGAAGAGCCCAGATTCTAGTCCTCCCGGGAGGACTACACGTGCTCCCCTGTTGAGATCAAGAGAAAAGATTCACTTTGAGGCCACAAGAATTTCAGGGAGGCATTCCTAAGAAAGCAGTGTTCCATTAAGGGAGAGTGGGGACCTACGGGAGTTCTAGAAGGCATAAATGGAGTTCACCAGAAGGCAGTGGTGGAGGAAGCATGGGTGCAGAGTATGGTAAGAGATGGGGAAGAGACAATATTGAGATGAGAGCCTAGAAGGAACTTCCATTTCAACCTGACCTCAGGGATCTAGCAGCGACTCTGGTTCCAAGTGGAAAGAGTTTGGTCTCCAGGCAAGACAGAGGCTCGTGGCCCTGAATGGTGTCTCAGGCTGCTGGACTGCTGTTTTTTCCATCCAAGACAGCAGCTCCATTCTTCATTCTCAGTTTTGAATGGGAGTAATCCTAATAAAAATCCAAATTGTTCAAGACTTCTTGAGCTAGAGGAATACAAATTACAAGAAAAAACATGTTGAGTACAGTTCACAGTCTTCAGAATACTACTGACCAGCACTGTAATACTGAGAGGTAGCCTCAAAACTAACTTTTACTAAGGATCTTCATCAGAACAAGTTATCAGGGGCTGGAGAGGATGAGGACTTAGATGAAGAAGACTGCATTTATCAGAGATGGGCACATGAGATAGTTTCATCATAATTCTTCTTTACAGGTAGGAAACACACACAAAGAAATTTGTTATAAGTCACAGAGGGTTAGAGTTGAATTCAAAGCTAGACCCCCTGACTATGCGTCTGCATATAAGAAAGGAGAAGCCACTGTGGTTCAGATGAGCTAGCGAACTGCAGTCGAGGAGCCCAGGGCTTGCACTGGTATTTCCCAGGAGAGTCCAGATGGACTAACATGAGTAAATTAGACTGTGAGGATATGCACCCCTTCACTGAGGGACACTTTGAGATATTTTCTGATTTTGGTTAGAGATAGTAAGATACAGTGGCCAGGTGTCACTGCCAGGTTGGGACAGGTTCTAGTGCTAGTGGACATAGGGTCACTCCCTTAGGAAGAGGCCAACTTAGGCGCAGCAGGAGAGGAGCCTTAATCTGCTAATCAAATCTCAGGTGACTCAGGGATGAAGAGTGAGCAACTACCAAAGTTCAGGGCGAGGGCCTGGATTCTTGTCCAGCTCCGGTTCTTAACTCAGACTGCAGACTGAAGCACCTGAGAAATTTGGTTTTTTAAATATATATTTATTTATTTATACATACAAGAGGTGGGGTATAGGCCAGAGGTACAGGGGTAGGAGTGGTGAGAGGATTCACCAGAAGCAGAACAGAAAGACTGACTGACAAATACACTGCTAAGGGGAGCAGCAGCGAGATGGGAGAGGTCTGCTGTGCCATGTGGGTCAGCTCCATGGCCTGGATGGAGAATTGAACTCAGGGTGCAGTGGCTGACTATAGCTTGATGTCATTGAGACTTAACCCCTGCACCACCAGGGAGGCTCCAGCTGAGAAGTTTTTAAAGTGCCAGGCCCATAAATTAATTTGTCTGCAGTAAGATGCAAGCATCAGGATTGTTAAAAAGTTTCCCCTTGGGCCCTCCCTGGTGGCGCAGTAGTTAAAAGCACTCCACTAAGAAGCTTAAGCCAATTCCGCATGAGTTGGATCCCTGCCTGCCTGCCCCTGAGGAGATCCACATGGCGAGGCAGACCTCTCCTGACCCGCCCGCTGCTCCCCTCAGCAGTGTACTTCGTCGATCTGCCTGTTCTGCTCCCCACTCTGTTCCTGGTGAGTCCTCTCACCCTCCGCATCTCTGGCCTGTACCCCAGTTCTGTATGAATAAATGAATCTTTAAAAAAAAAAAAGTTTCCCCAGTTTGGTCCAGGGGGAAAAAATAATAATAATAATAATAATGAACAACTATATACCAGAGACATTTTACAGAGGTGGAGTGGGGAATGGGATCAAAAACTGAAGGGGGTAGGGGGGAAAGGGGAGACTATGGTGATGGCACATGGGTGATTTGGTAATGTGAAGCCCACAGGGATTATAACTGAGATGGAAAAAGGCATAAAATGATGTAACAATAAACTATTAAGAGTTTTTTTAAAAGTTTCCCCAGTTTTTCCAATGTGCAGCCAGGATTGATATCCACTGGTAGTAATGAATCTTCACACCTGTCACATTTTTCTTTGGTTTCTAGTATACTCACCTATTAAAAAAAAAAATGCTAAGGGCTTTCACTACCAGTACAAAAATAAGATGTTATACAAAGTGTTTTTTATTATCCTTCCCAGGATTAAACACAGTAAGTCTCTTTTTATAGTGTTAAGTATTCTAAAGTAAAATTTTCATTCACTATTGAAAGTGTATTGTCATCAGTGTTTCTCTTAATCCCTAAAAACAACCTGGTATCAGGGCCTCCCTGGTGGTGCAAGGGGTTAAGTCTCAGTGCCATTAGCTATCCACAGCCACTGCAGCACAAGTTTGATTCCCAGCCAGGGAGCTGACCCACATGGCATGCTGACCTCTCCTGACCGGCCCACTGCAGTGTATTTTAGTAGATTTGCCTGCTCTGCTCCCCACTAGCTCACTTCCCCTGAGCCTCTGGCCTGTACCCCAGTTCTGTATGTATAAATAAATAAACCTCTTCTTAAAAAGTGACATCTAAGATCTGTAGGGGAAAGTATAAAAGATTTGCTCTTTTAAAATATAACACTTTTCCAGGATGGGGGGGAGGGTAAAAAAAAGTCAGGGAAGGTGAAAAGGGGACAATGGTGGGGAAGGGGTAGAGCACAATGGACTAGGGGACTCTGGGTACTTATGTGTTGGAAAATCTAGTGACCACCCCCGAGGGAGAAATCCTATATGTAAAAGATTAACAAGGATGTAAAATAATTGCACTGCAATAAAAAAATAATATAATGCTTTGTTTTCACATTTTGCTTTGGAAACGGGATTACACAATGTTTTTCAAAGTGGACTGAGGCATATCCTATACCACACACCTTTGACCTCAATACATGGTACCTAGAAGGATCCAGCAAGAACTTTCTAAGACCCTTCCCTCTGGCCTTGGTTTCCCTCCATAGCTGCCTCTGCACTAGGCCCACTTGGGCTTCTGAACACTCATCTTTCCTCATAGAGCAGAGATATTTAATGACCCACACAAATTTATTCTAAACTATCCCAAGTCCAGCTATAACCCGAGGGATGGAGAAGGAGAGGATTTCTATGGCCCCTATCATAAAGCACAGATGATGTGTATACCCCTGAAGCTCAGCCTGCTGGCCAGTGAAGGAACTCCATCCCCTTCATGCCTGCACCCTGTTAATCAGCAGTCACCCCTTAAATGCACTACGGTTGAAGTGGGTGAGGTTAGGAACACGGTCTGGAGTCAGACTGCCTGGACTTGCAACTGACAGGAGATGTGGTGGGCAGCAAGCAGCTTATCCTGACTGGCTACTCCACTCTCCCCACTGGGAGAACCAGAGTACAGAAGGCTGGCCACCCAGAAGTGCTGGGAGGAAGCAAAAGAAGTAATCCATGTAAAGTGTTCAGTGTGGTGTGGTGCCTGGCAGGTAGAAATCTGAATTCTTTGCTAAGAGCTCTATCAAAATAAACATGCATAACTTCAAGATAACTTCCTGCCAGAATTCTAGCTGCTTTCTCTTTCAGTGTTCTTCCTGTTTTCCTTACACATGTTCTAACACCAAGTTTTGTGTTATCACAGGCAACCAAGAGTGAACCATTAGGAGGAAGCATCAAAGACAGATGTGTTTTACTTGAAGTGCCCACCTGCCCTGTGTTGGGTTTGGGGCAACAGGGCCTAGAATTGCTCATCATCAGGAGTAGAGATAGTAAAACACAGATCATTTCCCAAGGAATCACAATAACTGGTCTTCAATGTTAAGTGTCTTTGCCCTTGGCTGATTTTTGACCAAACATAGAAAAGCAGACGTTTACAGACAGAGTTGGTTTAGTCTATTTCACAACCTAGTGAAACTCAAACTAGGTTTCAAACGAGGGCTTCACATACCCCACTTGTTCATCATTGACTGTATAATATGACCAAAATGGGACCCACTCACCCATGTGTCAATACTCGTGCTGAGAACATACGCTGCTCCCACACGGAGAGAGGAGAGCACTTCACCTACACTTTCCCTGAAATTCTGCCATTTCAGACCAACTGTTAATCGTGAGTCACACTGAGGCCTGAGGGGCCAGCAAAGGAAGGAGTTGCTGTAGAACCTTCATGAGCTACAGCTGAAAACAGTGAAGAAGGGAAGGAGAAATTGAAATTCCAGAAACTGGGAGATTTCAAAAGACCCATCAGTCAGAGCCTGACAAGCCTGATGCAACTAATAACTTGAGTCAGTAGCCCATAGAGGGCAGCTCTGCACTGAGAACCAGATCTCCTTTCTTTGTTGGGATTAAGTAAGTCTCAGAAAACCATCCAGAACCGTTTTCTAAAACATCAGCTGTTCGGCTTTTCATCAAAATCTGCCTGCTGTCACAGGGTGATTTGGTGATGGGAAGCCCATGGGGATTACAACTGAGATGAAAAAATGCACAAAATGATGTAAAAATAAACTATTACACTAAAAAAAATTCTAAATTTAACCACATTAAAACTGAAAAACTACGTCGTGTGTTAACAGCAGTGTATAATAAAGCATGCCATCTTTCCAAAAACAAAAACAAAAAATCTGCCTGCTGTTAACGCCCTGACACAATTCACTGTTGTTCTCTGGCTGAAAATAAAAATCCTCCCTAGTCCCAAGCACCTGTCTCTGTTTTTAGGAGAAAAGGTAGACTGCAAACACCAGGTGGGTGTTACTGAGGAAGCTTAAACACCCTTCCACAGGGAGCACTCACTCTCCAGAGCTGGGGGCCCCAACCTGTTAAGGACACTAGAATCTGATTCACTTCAAAATCAAGCACTTCAAAGAATCAAAGAAGATCCAAATTAAAGAGGCGATAAGATACACTAATAGAGGAGTGAGCCTAAACCCCTAAAACACATACAAGCTTTGCTAAGTCCACGTTACCTCAATAAAGATACTTTTAAAAATAGTTAAAGAGGGTCCCTCCCTGGTGGCGCAGTGGGCTAACGCACAGGACTAAGAATCGAAAGCCACCCCCGTATGAGTTCGATCCCCGCCTGCCCAGAGGTGACCCACATGGCGCAGCAGACCTCTCCTGACACCTTCCCCCACCACCCACCGCTGCTCCCCTCAGCAGTGTACCCCTTCGATCTGCCTGCTCTGCTCCCCACTCTGTCTCTGGTGAATCCTCTCACCGCCTCTGGCCTGTACCCCAGTTCTATATGCATGAACAAATACATTTTTTAAAAATACATTTAAAAAAATATTTAAAGAGGAACAACAAAAAGATTCCTCACCTACAACAAAAGATGGGCAATCAAGATGAGGAGCTTGGTAAATGAGATTGAGGAAACCACAAGGCAAGCGAGAGTTTGTGCTGACCGGCCTTTGAGACCCGGAAACGGCATCTTCGTGACTTTCCAACATGTTTGTTCAGCACAGATATTCCCAGAATACAGTGACTCAGTTTCATTTTTAAGGCCTTTTTTTTCCTCACTTAAATGTAAATAAAAAGAAAAAAAATCATACTCACTTTTTTATTCATTGAAATAGAAAAAATGCAGACATCTTTCCACTATCCCAAGAGGTAAATGCTAAAGATACTTCATTAATTTTTTTCATTAATATGTAAGATAGGGGGCCTCCCTAATGGTACAGGTATTAAACTCAGTGCTATCAAGCTATCACCAGCTATTGTGACATCAGTTCTATCCCTGGCCAGGTAGCTGACTCAAATGGCACAGCATACCTCTCCTGTCTCACCTGCTACTCCCCTCAGCAGTGTATTTTAGTAGATCCACCTGTTCTGCTTCCTGCTCTGTCTCTGGTGAATCTTTTCACGCGTCCCCTCACCATACCTTTGGCTTACACCCCAGTTCTTCTATGTACTAATAAATAAAAACAAAATAAATAATATAGGAACATTGCATAATATGTGTATCTGTTGTATATATCCTAGATATATATAATATATATCTATGTCCTGCAATTCACTTTTACTCTTTTACTAAATAGTATATCACAGTTATTTTTCTAGACCATATATGTAGATTTGCCTCATTAATTGTGACTCCATAGTATTCCATGAAATGGATGTTCCATGACTTAAACATTCTATGTATAGGAATTTGTTTCCAAAATTCTTCTGTACTAAATAGTGCCTCAGGGAATATCTTTGTACCTATATCTGTATGTGTACTTGCTAATATTTCCTACAGACTATCTGTGTGTGTACTTGCTAATATTTCCTACAGACTTTTAAAAACAGGATTGCTGGCCAGAGATTCTGCAGTTCTAAAAAGCTTCCAGGTGATGCTTATACAGCTGGTGTTTGAACCATACTTAGAACAGCCAGGTGATATAAGTAATCAGTGACGAAACACATCCAGCTAATCAGAGAGCCAGGCCAAAGAGACAATGTGTAGGCACTCTGGCTGTTGGTACCCACGGAGCCCAATCTTTCCAACTTAGTGAAGCCGCCTCCAGGCTTCCAGCCCAACCCATCTGCCATCTAAATACCAGCAAGTGACCTCAGTTGCTGCAGAACAAAAGACAGACAAGCCCTGACTGAATTCATGATCCATAAAATTGTGTGATATAAGAAATGGAGGTTGCTGTAAATCAACCACAAAAAAGTTACCATTGTTTAATCATAGAACGTGCATAAAATATATATAAAATGCATGAATCTACATAAAATTGCTGTAAATCAACCACAAAAAAGTTACCATTATTTAATCATAGAATATGCATACCTTGAATATATATAGTGCCACATTGCACTTTCATAAAATTTGTGAAATTTCATAAAATTTGGCCCTCCTTGGTGGAGCAGCAGGTTAAAGCACAGCACTAAGAAGCTTGAGCCACTTCCACATGAGTTCGATCCCGCCTGCCCCGGAGGTGACCACATGGTGCGGCAGACCTCTCCTGACCCGCC
>NW_004567110.1:29962553-29977275 GCF_000260355.1 Condylura cristata
CTCCTGACCCGCCCACTGCTCCCCTCGTAGTGTACTTCGTAGATCTACCTGTTCTGCTCCCCGCTCTGTCTCTGGTGAAGCCTCTCGCCACCCCTCAGCCTCTGGCCTGTACCCCAGTTCTGTATGAACAAATAAATAAATCTTTAAAAAAAAAAAAAACACTAGGATTAAAAAAGATGTTACCACTTCTTCAGTACTATCTAATAATTATTTTTCTCCAGAAAATCATGCGTTTTGGTGGAATCCAACTCTGTTTAGCCCCAACACCCAAACCTGCAGCTATAGCTACAAAGTGAGGCGATAGTTGCGTAGGCCCAAGGGGATGCCAGAAAGTCACTTGCCTGCAGAAGCACAGCCAGCCCAGAGAAAGCCGGTACCCCCCTGCTCTCCCATTGCCAGCTTCCTTGCATGATCCCGGCCTTCATGGCAGGTGGAGACACTGAAGTCAATGCTGGAAGCGCGAGAACGAGGGCATCTGCGTCTCGGGGGGCCTCCTAACTAGTGCTGCACCATGGCCCTAAAGAATTCTCCCACCTGCACCTTGGATGGGCCAAGGGTCACCCTGGGACAACCAGGGGCCATGCGGACCATCCACCTCTGTATCCTGCCTGGGGAGCAGCCCAGGAGGCAGTGAGGGGGCGGGCAGTGAGTCTCACCTCTGCGGGAGCTACTGCCCTGTGGCCTCAAGTACCTGAAAGGCGAGTGGAGTCAGAGACCTCCCCAGCAGTTTCCCCAACAAACCCCCACCACCAGCAGTTGCCCTCAAGAAACTACCAGGTGAGGAGAAGAAACCTGCCCAGCAGATTCTACCCCAGTGTTGCAAAAATCCTCTCTTCAAGTAATTCTTTGGAATGTCAATGAGAGGGGCTGCCTCCCTGCTCCCAGCTCCTGTCTATTTGCTCCTCACTCTCTGGCTGCTTAGTTAATGCTAAGGAGCTCCCCTTGTGTTCAATAAAGAAGCAAAGAGCTCTAGAAAACTTACCAAGCTCACTTAATTTACCCACTTTTCCTTTCATTTCATATTACGCAAATCGCAGATAAAGAATGGTGAAAGTCCAAGACGTTGGCGTTGGGTGTGTGGCCTAAGTAGCTTCTAAAGACCCCAGAACTAAAAAAGAAAGCTCACAGCTGGCTTGTGCTCTAGGTCCCTCATGACTCCCTGCCTTGGCCTAAGTGCCTCAGCACAGCCCCTTTGCTTTAGCACCACGGGAGGCTGCAGACACATCTGGAAGCCATAGCCTTACCTGCTCTGTCAGCAAAGGTTTCTGCCAGTGGCTTCGGGGAAGTAGGGGGCAGGACGCAGGCCAGGCAGAAGTGGGAACATGGGTTTGTTGCATGGTCCCTGTTGGTAGGGCTGAGGATAAGAGGAAGTCAGGGGAAATAGGAAAAGGAACATTTGAGACGTGCAAATGGAGGAGCCAATCAAAGTCTATTCCAAAAACAGAGGTTTGGAAACTAGGATCTCCTGGGTAGAAAGTTGAGACAATGCAATCCCAATCACCTAGGGAGAGGGACATGCAGCCCCCAGTGCAGAAGCCCCTGGTGCAGGAAAGCACCTGGCATCTGATGGTGCTTTCCTAGCCCTGGGCAGGTGATAGAGGTAACAGCATGGATGCCAGAGCCCTGGGCTCAGGACACAGGGAGACGGCAGAGCCTGTTCTCAGCTGCTATTCCAGCCTCCTGCTGCTGCGACCACTGTGAGCCCAGCACCCTCAGAGAAGGGCTTTCTGGGACCAGACATCTCCCCTAAGAGTCTCCAGGGGAAGAAGAATTTCCACATACTGTAACTCCCAGCTAGAAAATGAAGGCTCACAACAAGGCCACAAACATTCTCATTGTGTTGAAATTCTTAAATTATTGCATAATTGTGAATTATTATACTAGTAATTAAATTGCTCAAATACACAGAAGTACAAGCCGTGCAATCATGTGATTAAAGAATGTATTTCCATATGTCCCAAACAGAATACACAAAACTGTATAGGTGCATTTTTTTTTAAGGTGCATTAGAGCAGTGGCTTCTGCAGTGGAGTAGGTATCTGTACCTCTGGAGTAGTATCTTTACGTCTCTCTGTTCTCTCTCCTATCCGCAGCTGCTGCTGCTCTTGGTCTGCTGCAAGGGCTGGCCACAGAAGCCCCCTGCCCTGGAGGGAGCAAGCTACCCCTGGAGGCGAGTGGGCCTGCAAGGGAGACCAGAAGTAAATGGGGGCAGGTCAGAGACCTCGTGCAGCAATAAGACACAGGAAGGAATTGTGAGGCCCGCCCCTGGGAGAAGCTTGACTCCAAAGCTCCCTTCAGTGTTGAAGCTCAGCTTGCCCAACATGCATGTTTGGTTCCCGGGTTATAATGTGTGTTAAAAGGGTTGGAGTGTTAGGACAGGGGCTAGCAACTTAAAAGGGCCTGCAAGCAGCACACAGATAGAGGCAGGAACTCTTAGATAATAGGAGTCCTGGAAATTATCAAGTTCACCCAGAAGCAGATGGGCCCCTGAAAAAAAAAAAGACTGGTTTTGATGTCCCGCCCCTCCCCTGGGCTGCCTAATTCTGCTTCACTTTGTCAGGCATCAGGCGTGTGGCCTCCCAGGCAGCCCTTCCCAGGTGTTCCCCTGGGCTGTGCTTCCGTCTTTCTACCTTCGCTTCCTCATCCAAGACCAACCACTCTAGTTCAGTCTATGGGGACCTGACCATTGGGATCAGCATCCCCAGTTGAAAAAACAAGGTGACAGATAAATGTCCCTCCAGCCCACCAGCTGTTACGAGCTGATAATGACTCTTACTTGTTCATAGAGCTCAAAATTGAAACAATATAAAGATCCTCATTCCTACACCAGCTTCCCTTTCAATGAGTCAATTCTCCTTCTAATTCTCTACCAGGAACCATTTTTTTTTTTTAGGTTCCTGTCTATCTTCAGTTTCTTTCTACTAATATAAAGAAAAACATCCTATATTTACAGGGAATTCTCAACAGTTCTCAGAACTAGAACTGTAAGAATCTTGCTGCCTCTATAACTTGAGGTATTCTAGAAATCTCATTGATCAATAGCTCTTTCCCTGGACTTCTTTTTCATAGCTTGTAAGTGACTCAAGTTACCCCTCTAAAGAAAATGACTTCCAATGGGACTCTGTAAGAAGATCATTACCCAGAAAAAACACACACACACACACAACACACTGTCTCATTTCCAGATCTGAAAGAAGTGATGTGGTTGGAAAGGCTCTGAGACCTCCCTCCCTTCACACATGAACTCCATATTCCTATGGACCAGGCACTGAGTCAAGCTCTAGGGACACAGATATGATCCCTGTGCTAATGGAAAAAGAAAAACAACATAGATTAAGGCTTCATTTCCATTATTTAAATCCTGTGATAACAGGTCTGTGTGGAAGGGGAATTGATTGTCTCCCGTAAGTGAAATGTGCCCAGATAAAATGCGCTTCATGTTTTTAAAGAGTTATTAATTTGTGCGTACAGAACTGGGACACAGGCTAGAGGTGCAGGTAAGGTGACAGGATTCACCAGAGACACAGTGGGGAGCAGAACAGGCCAACTGACCAAGTCTACTGCTGAAGGGAACAGGAGGGTGAGACAGGAGAGGTCTGCCTCACCATGTGGGTCACCTCCCTGGCCATGGATCTAACTCACTGCTAAAGCGGCTGTGGCCAGCTTCATAGTGCTGTGCTTTAACCCGTTGCGCCACCAGGGAGGGCCCTAAAATGGGCTTTAGCTAGAACATGGCTCAGGGGCATTAATGGTGGTGCCGAGCTTGGCTCTTCTCCCCCTTGGGTTTGCTTGATTCTCAGGCAACCTTGGGTCATTTGGAATGAGAAAGTCAGTGATTCCCAAAACTCAAAGAAATATTGAGAGCCTGAGCATTCTAGATCCTGGTTAGCTTATCTGGATCACCTGGTCATTCCTGAACCCATCACTGAAGTCGCAGACAATGGCTGTACTGACTGGTCTAGCCTAGGACACATGTTTCATTCTCAGACACTCTCAGAGACCAGGAGTGGAGTCAAAGCACATAGGCTGAGAATGGAAGAGGGGTGACACCCCAAGATACATAAGGGGACATACACACAAAATATACTGCTCGGCCAAAAATAGAGAATATCCACTTTACCCCTGTAATTTCAAATGAGTGACTATTTCAAAAGGAAACTGCCAAGACTATGGGGCAACAGTTGGGGGAGCCATCAGCCATGGGGACATTGTAGGGTTACATCTTAGGAAGGGAACTCCTGGAAGGAAGGGCTACAATCTGACTGCAGCTCAGGGAGCAGGCATGAGGAGTGACTGGGGGGGGTGGGGGGCCACATGGGTCAGGCTGGCAACTCAGAGGCAGAGGTGCCCGGGACCTGGACCCGTCACCTTAAAGCCAAGCCACCATCCACTGCCAAGGTGCACCCATGATGGATTCCTGGTGAACTGTCTGTTTAGGCCTGGCACCTGGCACTGCAGCTGAACCCACTGCTGCATTGAGTATGAGGATCCAAACCACCCAGGCCACTTCCCTCTTTGAACAGGGGCCCACATTCAGCAGCCTCCAATCTCTCCCTGCCCTTGGCTTCTCCCTGCTCTGCTGGTCCCACACCCCCACTTCCAATGGGTGTGGGGTCGGGGTGGGCAACAGCTGAGGGTCCATCCCAGGACCTTTTCTCAGTACAGCCTCGGCACCCAGCATTCACCGAGGTCACCACCCCCCTGGGTCCCCACCAGGTAAGCTGAGACCCACACAGGCACTTCCTTTCCCAGGCCCTGGAGTCAAGAACAAACCCTGGGAGGAAGCCACAGCGCAGGAGGCTCTGGGACCAAGCCTGGTCCTAAGCACAGCATCTGGGTTCTAAGAGCTACTGAGAGCAGACAACTGAGTCCAATTTTGAACTCCTGGGAAGTTTTTTCATTATTTCAATCTAGGCAGCCATGGTCAAAGCAGCTTCTTCAGAGCAGCATGTGAAAGAAGACAGAAGAAGCAAGACAAGGACATCAGACAAGGACAAGGTCATTTAATTCCTGGGGCTTCCTGCCTTAGGTTCTGGGCAGAATTTCTCTTCCCTTTCTCTCTGGTTTCTGAGTTTTTTTTCTGACTTATGTTCAAGCTGCCCAGGTTATATATGTTTTTAATTTTAAACTGCCCCATACACACTACTTTGTAGAAGTAGATTAATTCATAAATGAAAGAACATTATGAATGTGGTTGGGTTTTGTTTTTTTCAATTCCACAAAGCCACCATAGGCGTAAAATAATTTGTTAAAGATCAACTCCAGACTCTCCCAAGTTTGAAAGTATTTCCTTATCTTACGTCTCTGCTGTCAAAGTGGAATCACAGTCACCGTCCGAGGACAGTCCGCTTCCTGTATTTAATCAGTTGTTCATTAATGCACAATATACAATTTCCTCCTGAAAGCCGAGTAGTGTAACTACAGCTGCAAGCGCACATCTGTGCTCAGCTAACAGCCAGGCCCACGCCAATCATCTCCTTTATGCAAGAAGGCAAAAAAAGTGGATAAGGGCTTAGAGGGGCCCATGTCTTCTTGAATGCGGTTTATGTGCAGTAATTACCATCTGCATGTTCTCATTTGTCAGCTAGAAAATGACACTCCTCTGGATCTACTCTTAGAAACCGACCTTAGAGATCAACCTGCCCAAGCCCTGGGGGCAGACTCTCTGGCCACGACTCCAGACTCCCTCCTCCTCCACGTCTGTGCAGTTCAGTAAATCTCAACTTCACACGTCTTAACAGTAAACTAGGGG
This sequence comes from Condylura cristata, assembly GCF_000260355.1. Classification (NCBI taxonomy): domain Eukaryota; kingdom Metazoa; phylum Chordata; class Mammalia; order Eulipotyphla; family Talpidae; genus Condylura; species Condylura cristata. The sequence goes on from NW_004567110.1 coordinate 29,968,306, forward strand.
AAACCAGCACAGAGCTTCTTGTTGGCTGACACTCTGGCCATCAGAAAACTGTGGGGAAGTTTCCCCAGCCCATGGGGAGGTCCCAGGTGGGATCCAGACCCTGGCAAGGTTGTAATATCCACCTGTTCCTCAGCAACCCTCTGTCCATTTTCCTCTTTACCTGAAGAATACCTCCAGGTACATTATGAGCATGGCCACCAGCTCATTAAGGCAGGAATTAATCTGTCTGTCTGTGTGAACTTTGTTTCTCTAAGGCTCAGGGACTAAGCCAGCCCTCCTTCTTCAGCCGCCCCAACCCCAGCCCAGCAGGGCCTGGGTGGGATGAAGAGGATGGCTCTGGGGTCTTCCTCTCAGCCTCCTCTCCACAGCAGGCGTCCTTACTGCTGCGCCACAGGAGACCCAGGCACCTGCAGGCCCTTTTCCAAACTGAATCCTAGCAAAGAACCCATGCAGAAAGAAGTCACAACCGAAACAGCTGCCTTTCTTGCTAAGCCTCAGACTGCTCCAGGTCTCCTTAAAAACCAGCCCTAGGTGACTCTCCTCCTACATCCCAACTTGAGTGTTTTTGCTAGAGAAAAAGTTATCTACTGCTGAGACAGAGAAAGCAGCAGCTCCTGCAGTCGGTGTGTCGCTGTACATCAGTAGTCTTCTCCTCCACTTCAGGAAGATTCATCAGCAACCACGAGCTGCCAGCAGGAGGCTGGGAAAGGGTCCCTCCGGATAAGGCAGGGGAACAGGGGTTCTGTGGGAGCTGAGAGGAGCCTGCTCCTGGCAGTGAGGCGACAGGGCAGGCAGGGCAGGGCAGCTAGGCATCCCCTGGGAACCTGCTAGAAACACAGACTCACACCCCAGGACTGCTACATCTGAAGCTGCATTTTAAGATCCTTAAGTGATTCAACATAAACTTGTGAGACGCACTGAATTCTACAGGGCTCCATGACAGATCAGATCAGATGCAAGTCTCTGATCTCTCCAGGTGATCTCTCATTCCCCCCAAAGGCATGGGGAAAAAATTCTTTTTATTGAAGTAACATTGTCATAGAACATAAACCTTTCTGGTGTTTGTACCATAAGAAAATCAATAGGGTAAATACTACATTAAGTTCATCTCGGAAAGACCAATTCTCATTCAGGTGATTTCTTTCACCTTCCCCACAGCTATGGTGAATAATAAATACCAGGTATGAAGGTATTTCTGACTTAATTCTGGCAACAACCAGAGGAGGTAGTTAGCACTATCACATTTTGGGGATAAGGTCTTAGAGGCAGGCCAGTTGACCAAAGTAGGAACTCAGCCAGGACCGACCCAGGCTTCGAGAGGCCCTGAAACCCACCACCCAGGTGGCAGGAATTCTTTGCTTTAAGGGTTATACCTAACACAAAGCTCCAAGCAAAAACACCCTTCTAAATCGGGAACTCACTTTAGGAATCTGAGCTTAGGCTTTCTGTGGCCTCCCTGCAGGGAGGGGGAGAAGCTGGAGTTGCTCCAGGTTTCTCCCATGAAATAGAGCTGGGCACAAAGTCCCCTGCACCCAGGTCCTGTCCAGGCCTGTCCTTCAGTCACAAGTTCCCTCAGAACAAAATAGAGCCCTTTGGGCCTGGGCCTGACTCAGCAGCCCTGGGGCAGGGCGGGGCAGGGACACTTGGCCACAGAGCTCATTCCTTTTCCTGTTAGCTCCCTGTGCTCTTCTGGAAGCTTCCTGGACTGCAGCTTCCCCGTGTGATAACCCCCACCTCTGAGACCTTTTTCCAGAAATACTACATACAGCTGCTCTTTCTGTATCCAATCCCAGTGCCTCTCTGTGGAGTCTGCCCCCGTGCTCCCAAGCAAAGACAAAGGCTCCCACGTGATGCAGCCCAGACAATTCTGTAGAAGCTAAGTGCACATTATTATGTGCTCAGAAACCATGCACAGTGCTCTTACATGCTTTTCTCATTTTATTTTTACCTATTGAGTTAGGTAATATCATTCCCATTTCACAGCTACAAAAACAGAGATTAGTGAGTTAAGGAACTGGAATTTAAACCCAGATCCAAACTCCAGATGCAGTTCTTCTTGACTACATGAGAACTGCATGCTTCATAAATTTTGTGTAGGACTTATATTACTTGATACTTAATTGTGATAGAATGTGCCTTTTCCACTGCACTGTACACATACGTGCAAGGGCTCTCTTATTCACTGTTGTTCCTCAAGGCAGCTTGCCTAGCAGGTGCCTAAGACCGAATATAGGCTAAATAATATTGCATTGAATTATTAGGCAAACTTTTACAAAGCAAAATACTGTGTGTCAGACTATGTGCAAGAGATAAGAGCAACAAAGGTGAAAAGGGGCTGGGGTTGATGGGGGTGAAGAACCTACATTAGTTATACACAGTGCAATGGAATGAGGTACTGAGACAATCACCAGGTACATGGTGGTGCAATGAGTTAAAGCACCATGTTGTGAAGTTCTCTGAAGCCACTGCAGCACGAGTTTGATCCCCGGCCATGGAGGTGACCCACATGGTGCGGCAGACCTCTCCTGTCTCATCCACTGCTCCCCTCAGCAGTGTACTTTGTCAATCTGCCTGTTCTGCTCCCCACTCTGTCTCTGGTGAAGCCTCTCACCCACCACACCTCTGGCCTGCACCCCTGTTCTGTATGCATAAACAAATAAATCTGTAAAAAAAAAAAAAAAGAAGAAGAAGAAGAATCACTAGGTATGTCCCCGGTATCTCCATACCTGGGCTTCCAGGCCTCACTGACACCCTGCCCCTGCCCTATTCTCCTCCTTTACTACCTCAGAACTAGCTTCTCCCCATAATAATTGACACTGGGGACATCTGTTTGCTTCAGGGGAATAGGAAATCCCTTTGGAACAGCAGTTCTACTTTTCAGTATTTATCTGATAAAAATGAGAGCAGTAATTCAAAAAGACATATTTGTAGCTCCCTGTTCATTGCAGAATCATTTAAAATTACCAAGTCATGGAAGCAACTTTATAGTCCATAGACGAAAGGGGGGATAAAGAAAATGTATTCTGTGTGTGTGTGTGTGTGTGTGTGGACGAAGGTGAATACATATACACACAATGGAAATTATTCAACCATTTTTTAAAATCTTAATATTTGCAACAATATGCACAGATTTTAAGGATACTATGCTAAATGAAGTAAGTCAGAGACAGGCAAATATCATAGGATCTCACTTACATGTAGAATTTCTTAAAAAATAAAATTCCTAGGGCCCTCCTTGGTGGTGTAGCTGGTTAAAGCACAGCACTTAGAAGCTTAAGCCACTTCCGCATGAGTTCGATCCCTGCCTGCCCGGGAGGTGACCACATGGCGCAGCAGACCTCTCCTGACCCGCCCACTGCTCCCCTCAGCGGTGTACTTCGCAATCTGCCTGTTCTGCTCCCCACTCTGTCTCTGGGGAATCCTTGCACCACTCCTTCACCTCTAGCCTGTATGCATAAATAAATAAATCTGTATGCATAAATAAATAAATCTTTAAAAAACATATAATAAAATCCCTAAACCCCCCCCCATGTAAAATCTGAAGGCATAGCCCAAATAGATATAATCACAACCCAGGATCTAGATCATTTGATCTTCAAAAGTATCTGTGGGGCCACAGTTAGCACATTCTGTTGACACCCTCAAAACCCATGTAGATTCTAACCACTTCTCACCACCTCATGTTTCCAGCCCAGACTTAGCCACCATCATCTCTTGCCTAGATTATAGCAAAAGTCTCCTAACTGTCTTCTCGTTCTGCCTTTAGCCTATATGAACCCACTTCAGAGTAAAAATCAAGTCCTTACAAAGAGCCTGGTGCTATCAGCCTAACACCCTCACACACATAGAAGTATCTGAGGCACTTAGAGTACATCCAGGCTGGTCCTTATTCGTTGTCCCTCGCCTCAGACAAAGCAGCTTTGCTGGCTTCTCAGGGCCTCAATTCCTCAGCCTCAAACTTGCTGGCACATGGCTACACTTTACTCCTGTATTTGCTCCCCATCTCAGTGCTTACCCCGTCTCAAACGTCAACATTTTTTTTAACTTCTTAAAAATTGAATATTTATTTATTTGTAATTTAAAAATTTGAAACAATGTTTTAAGTAGCATTTTCCCATTTAATTTGTGTTTTCCAACTTACTGACAAAATCCACCCTGTCTTCTATAGACGAATTTTCTTTGGGTGTTTCCTAGGATTACAGTTTCTGTCTTTTCCGTTTCTTCTATTGGATTATTGCCCTTTTCTTCTTCTTTTTAATTTTATGTACTTTTTACATCATTCTTCATTTTCATAGTGTCTGCTTTCTCCTCTCAGGTGTAGTCCCCATAGAGTTCCCACCACCAGTTCACCAGCACACCAGCACCTCATTCTCCTCTGCCCCTCCCCTCCCATTTTGAACCATTTCCTTCTCCACCTCCCCCCAGGAATGTCTCTCCGTCATAGTTACCTGTTGATTTTGATTTTCACCTTGTTATAACTACTATCCCCCCACCAAGCCCCAATCCCCTACTTGAGTCCCCTACATTTCTCCTATAATAAAACCGTCCAGCATTTTTCTTTTTCTTTCTGGCTTATCAAATGTTAACACTCTTACATCCACCCGGCCACACAAACACTTCCTTTATCCCTTCATCCTCAATTTTCCTCCTTAGCGCTTCTAAGATATTTATATCTAAATAGATATTTATCCTATTTATGTCTATCTAGCTCCATGAAGATTAGGATTTTGTCTATTTTTGTCCCTGTTCACTACCACCACACAGCCCCCTACCCCAGTGCCCAGAGCTCACCATTGCCTTGTGCTGAATTAAATATTTATTAATAGGTTGAATGAAACAATAGCAGGATTTTCCCCCGAGTATCTTCCTAGTTCCCTCACAAATATACCAGGGCCAGTGCCAACCACTGAGGACCAGGTGACCTGAGCTTTGTTCAACCCAGAGAGCCCTGCTGGGACTCAGGGAACAGTTGAAAGCCTGGATATGAAAGAGATCAAGGGAGAGCAGCCAGCTAAGAACAACTGACCTGAGGGGACTCTGGGAGAACATGACATACCCAAGATACTGTCAAAGCCCAGCATGAAATAATTTAGTAATGAGTTTGATGTCCTTTATTCCAGGGAAAACTATCCAGTGGCTGGAGGGCGCACAGAGCAGTGGGCACTCCTCCCTAGAGTGGTTTGGGCAAGAGCAGATTGTACAGAATGACAAGATGTGGGACGGCATGATTGGCTAGGAGGTGGGGGCTTCCCTCTAAGGCAGCAGAATAAGGTTAGCCACACTGGAGAATAGCAATTGGTGTTTGAATGACAGTAAGGCGTTTCCATAAGTGAGAGCTGACTTTGATTTGTAACGTGGGCCAATCGCTAGGTGGGCTTCCATTTTGTGAGTGTACAATAAACACCCAGAGGAAAAGCAACGATCAAGGGGTGACTAGAGAAACAGTGGTACCAGGAAAGCTAAGGGGACAGAGGATTTTGGGGGGGTAGGGAGTGCCTGATAGTGTGTCCTGTCCCAGGGGAGTCACCAAGGAGAGACTAAAAAGACCATGTCAATGAGAACTCAGGCCCAGTTTCCGGAAAATAGAGCAGGAGAGACAGGAATGGGTGGAAGCCGGAAGGGGGTGAGGAAGTGGAGGAAAGGAGCATAGGCAACTTTTTGAAAGTCTTGGCTGGGAAAGCACTTCTATAGGCCAATAGAGATATTGAAATACATGGACAGCTTTTCCAACTTGGAGGAGATCCCCAGATTTATGTCCAGGGAGGAGGAAGCCAATGAAGAAGGAATAATTGAAGATACAGGAAATCAAGGGGACCCTCAGAGGAATAATAATACAAAGAAGGCAGGATGATTAGAGGTGTAACTGCCTATCACAGGACAGGCTTCAGCTTAGAACAGAGACCCCTATGGTTTGCAGTGGGTGGGGAGACAGGAAGTGGAGGCTGTACCTGAGACCCTTTTTTTAACAAATAAAAAGCAGGGTCATTACTGGGGGCAGAGGACTTGAAGAAAGCTTTAGGACTTGAATGGCTCAGAGGGGAAACAAAAGAAGTTACAAAGTATGTGAGAGGCTTTGCATACCACCTGAGGAGACAGCTGCCATTGGATACATAAATCCGGGGCTCGGTGGTCTCCAGGGGTCTCCACAGAGGAGCAGCCCAGCAGCTGGAGGCAGAAGGCAGGGTTAGTCCAATATGGAAAGGAGTTGGGAGTGCAGTAAGAGAAAACCAGGATTGCATGTGGCCATGGGGAGTAAACTGAGGATGGTAAATGCAGAAGCTAGGAACTCTAGAGCCTAGTTAAGTATCAGGATGGATTTGTTGGAAGGGAAGCAAAAGCAGAAAAGATAAGAGAGTTCGGTCAGAGGGTAGTTCAGGGGTAGAATGACAAGCTCCTCCCTGTGGCCATGAGGAGGTAGGTTGGATGGAGGAAGTTATTGTTGGCATGGAAAGCTCAAAGATTTAAGTTGTTGACAGATTCTGAGGCCTCCCAAGAAGTGAAAAGGAAACAAGCACCAAAGTCCTCAGAGCTTTTGAGGAAGATCCGAGATTAGGCGAAGGGCAGCCAGAAGGCTGGCAGAGGATGACATGAGAGACTAAGAGTTGACCCCCAATACCCATTGAACCTTCTTCCTTAGTAACCAGGGTTTAGCTTTTAACCTGAACACTGTCACTCAACTTTTTAAGGCACCTTGCCCAGCCCAGTAGGGAGTTTGGAGTGCCCCCGTGACTGCTCTAAGTTTCTTGTCTTTCTCCTTCTCTGGTCAACTTGGTCCCTGATGTGACTAAAGCTTGAGCTGCACTACTAGGTCATAAGGAAAAGGGGTCCTTCATCCAAGAGTAAAGAGCAGTGAGCAGGAAGCAGCTTGGGTCCCCAAGCACTTGGTAAAGGCGACTCACCTGCACTGTTATTTTGATTTTTCTATCAGCAGGGGATTTATTCCTAAACATTAGAGGTGGCAGAGGAGGAAGGCACAGATATCAAAGAGGAACATTTTCTAGAGATTGAAGGGATCTTTGCTTGAACAGGTCTAAGAGGTTACAGGAATCTCAACAATGGCTTCCAGGCCCAATGGAGGTATAAAAACAAACAGCCTCCCTTCACAAGGGCTACAGGCACTTGTGTTCCTTGGCTCAAGTGAGAAGGAAAAGGAAGCTCTACAGAGAGGGTAGAAGCCACTGGGGAGGGTTTGTCAAGGGAACAGAGTTTGTAAGCCCCAACGCTGAAAGACTTAAGAAGAGGCACAGCAGGGAGCCATCGGTGCCTCATCCAGTCAGCCCCTTAGGACACACCTCAAGAAAGAGCGCCATGGGTCTAACCAGACTCACTTTCCAACAAAGTTCCAGTCCATTACTTGCTGAGCGTGTCAAATTTGGGGAGACTCAGCTTCCTTCCTGCAGCTACCCTCTGACAGTAAGATGGCAGGAAGTCAGCCAGGATTGGGAAGTAGGGAGAAAAGTGGCCCCTCCTGCAGCCATATGAACTTCAGAGGACTCTACTGTACAACTCCCTTCCTTCCACAGTGTTGAAAATGTAGATCCCAGGCCAGTGTGCTGGTCTTTAAAACCATTCACAGGAAACAAACTGCCGGGATGCCCTAGAGAGCCAGGGCAAAACCAAACAGACAGAACCTATTCAAGAGTGTGTGGAATGGGAACTGTAATTGTGAACGTGGCAGCTACCGGGATCAAAGGCTGAAGAGCAGCTCATTCCTTGCTAAGCAAAATGAGGAGCCACACATGAGAAAGGAGCAGCGTTCCTGGTGAGGACTTTGCGGAGAGCTGGGCAGAAGGTTGCCTCAACAAAGTTCACAGAGCAGACCCAGAACAGAGTCCAAATGCTGGAATTTAGCATGGGGCTGGGTGGATTGCTGGGACTCTGGCTGTTGACACAGTGTCTTGAGCTGAAGCTGCCTGGAGTTCCTCCACCTTCTCCCACCAGGGTGAGACTTGGGCAGAGGACTCAGGGTGTGGAGCTGAACTTGGGGGGTTGAGATCATAACTTCCAGCTGTGAGGTGGGGAGTAATTCTTGGCTTACAAAGGCCAAGAATCAGACAGGGCCTGACAAATTCTAGGGAGGCCCACAGCCATAGCCACTGTCCTGCCTCTTGTATTCTTCCCTTCATTAACCCCAAAGGTTAATGCCCATAAAAGCTATCTAAATCACGCATTTGACACCAGGCAGCCAGCAAATAGTCTCTTTCATGTAGACCTCAGACTCCAGAGAGTAATTCTTATTAGTATCACCTGATGTACTAATGAAAAAATCAAAATTAAAAAACCTGATACATGGGTAACACCCCAAATCATTAAAATCAGAATCTCCAGGGGCAGGAACCAAGCAGGGTGGATTGTAAAGCTCTCCAGATGTTCCACTGTGCAGCTGGGGTTAGAAGCTGAGCTTGATCGCTGGCCTCACCCATTTACCAGCTGTTTGACTTTGGGCAATTGCCTGAAATGAGCTTTGGTTTCCTTGTGTGTAAAATGCAGATACTGTTAGCGTTGCCTTAGGTTCTCGTAAGGGTTGATGGTGACAAGGGTGCACCTGGCATGTGATATTCCTACGAGTTAGCAAGTGTTCATGTTAGTAATTCAGTGTGCAAATCCAAGCTTGACTAGCGATGGTGACTTTCTTTCGTTCTTTTGGAATTTGTCATATGTCACCTGTTATACAGTTTTAAGGTGGGGTAATGGGGGTGAGTCAGATACTGTGGCATTAATGGGTGATCACATGTTGGTATTTCTAAACAGGATAGGGTAGGAGAGACTGCAAGGTCCCACACAGACTGGTCACTGTGTCTTTTTTTTTTTTTTTTTTTTTTTTATTCATTTTAAGACGAAGTGAAGAGGCGCACGCGGTTGGTGTGACAGTAATGCACAGCACTGTGAAGCTAGCCACAGCTGTTTCAGCACTAGTTGGATCCCCGGCCAGGGAGATGACCTCTCCTGGCCTGCCCGCTGATTCCTTCA
>NW_004567110.1:29977440-29997569 GCF_000260355.1 Condylura cristata
TCATTTAAAGTAGTCGAATGATAGTTGAATGATCTTTACAGAGTTGCATGTTCTCATTATTGCTTTGTTTTAATAAATCAGTTTCCGAAAACTGGCTCAATTCCTGCCATAACAGTGCTCCTAACTAATCAGTAGCAAAGTGATTCTCACAAAATCACATGTCCATGCTCAGCCTGCCCAAACTGGCCACTGGTCAGGGTTGTCCTGAGCCAACAAGTCTCGGATCCCAGGACTAGTTTCCCAAGGAGAAAATGCTGCCCTAAAGCACCCACTCCTGCTTTGGACACCCCCTGCCCAGTTAATGGTGTATCAGAATTGTCTGATCATTACAAATGCAGATGCCTGGGTCGTATCCTCAGATTTAACTCAGATGCAGCCTAGGAATCCTCATTTTCAAGAATAGTTTGTGATTCTGATGCAAGTCATTGGAAGGCTGTGCTGGAAAAATAAAGGGGGGGTGGTAGGTGGGAAGAAGGGAAGAAATGGGGGGTAAAGAGAGAAGGAGGGATGGATAAAATAGAGCCCCAGTAAGCACTCAGCTCTTGACACCTCTGTCAAGAGCTCCCATGTCCTCCTCTACCTGCACAGTCTTCCCTCTGTCTGCAGGACTCATTCCTTAATGAGGACATAATCACTGGCTTTAGAGCCCACCCTAAATTCAAGATGATCTCAAGTGCCTTAACTTGATTATACCTGCAAAACAGCCTCCCCCGCCCCCACACACAGGGCTGCCCGAGTGTGACTCCTTAATGACTTTTTGTCTGTTTCTCCAGACCTAGAAAATTACTGCTGCCCTTCAAACCGAGCTCCCATGTTACACCTTTGTCCATAGTTCCAAAAATAAATAAGGTGTCCCTACCAGGAATTTTGTTGCCCTTTAAACCAGGCATTGATGCATTTTCTTTGCCATAAATAACTCAAGGAGTGGTTTTCACCACTTGCTGCTTTGTGACTTATTCATCTTGCAGGAGGGCAGGGTGGGAGGTGAAGTCACAACTCCCAGGCCCAGGGCCACAGAGCCACAGCTGGACAGCCAGGAGCTACGGCACGTGCTCAAACCCAGGCCAGGCACGTGCTCAAACCCTAATGACAGTGGTTAAGGTTTCAGAGACCATAACCCACACCCACGGCCAATAAATTCCATAGAGCCTGTCAGCGCCAGTCATGGGCAGCAACTGGGGTGGGGGGAGGGGGAATCGTGGCCAGGCAGGGAGGCAGAGCCAGTCTCCATGGGCAGGCACCTTTGGTGACTGGGCTCTGCCTCGGACACAGAGGCCTGCTGTGTGTGCTGTGTTCCTTTCCTGGGGCCACCGCCACATACTAAACTAGCTTGGTGGCTCATGACATTTATGTTCTCACAATTCTGGAAGACAGAATTCTGAACTAAGTTTTGCTGGGGCAAAATCAAGGCATAGGCAAGACTTCACTCCCTCCAAGGCTCTGGGTTACCTCCCTCCTCGCCTTCTCCAGCTTCTGGGGGCCTCAGGCTTCCCTGACTTGTGGCAGCAATGGCTCCCATCTCCTCCTCGACCTGCACACAGTCTCTTCCCTCTGTCTGCAGGACTCATTCTTTAATAAGGACATAATCACTGGCTTTAGAGCCCACCCTAAATTCAAGATGATCTCAAGTGCCTTAACTTGATTATACCTGCAAAGACTCCTTGTCCAAATAAAGGCACATCCACAGGTGCCAAGAGCTAGGACCTGGACATAGGGTGTGGGGGGCATAGTTTACCCTATTATGCCAGTCTTGTACTGAATAAACTGATTACACACCCCTTCCTTGCTTTGTGCCCTGTCGCCCACCCCCTATGCCAACCTTCAACATCTACTGCTGGTGAGCCTCTTTCCCTCCCAGGACCTGCTCTGGTCCTGGGATACAATGGTCCTGGCATTTGCCAGGCAGATGCCATTCACTCCAGGTATCAGTTCTGGCTGCAGACTCTCCTCCAACTTTTAACAACAGGGGAGGTAAAGGACTTGGACAAGAAATAACCTACTGGGCCCTCCCTGGTGGCGCAGTAGGTTGGAGTGCTGCACTGCAAAGCTAAGCCAAGCTGCAGCCACTTCAGTGTGAGTTCGATCCCGGCCCCAGAGGTGACCCATACAGTGCAGCAGACCTCTCCTGTCTCACTCACCCTCTGTTCCCCTCAGCAGTGTACTTTGTCAGTCTGCCTATTCTGCTCCCCACTCTGTCTCTGGTGAAGCCTCTTGCTGCGCTTGTACCCCATTTTTGTATGCATAAGTAAATAAAATCTTTTAAAAAAAAATAACCTACTGCCCCAACAAGGATCTTAAGATCAGTCCAGGCCCTCTCCAAATGTTACCAGGAGACCACTGTGCGGAGTCCACCCCAACGTGTATAGATGCAGAATCCAGTCTGGAACCTTGTCTGAAGGCCACAGTCAGGTGGCCCTCATGCTGCTGACTCATGCAACCCCTCATGTTGCCCATAATCTAAGCATCTTCTGCTTAAAGGTCACCTACATCGTGCAAGGCAGTTGTGGTAAAAAGCAGGATGCGGGCTCTCCCTGGTGATGCAACGGGTTAAAGCACCACATTAGGAAGCTCCCTAAGCCACTGCAGCATGAGTTCGATCCCCTGCCAGGGAGCTGACCCACATGGCATGGCAGACCTCTCCTGACCGGCCCGCTGCTCCCCTCAGCAGTGTACTTCGTCGATCTGCCTGTTCTGCTCCCCACTCTGTCTCTGGTGAATCTTCTCGCCGCCCCTGAGCCTCTGGCCTGTACCCCAGTTTTGTATGAATAAATAAATAAATATTTGTTTAAAAAAGCAGGATTCAAAAGACCTACTCCAAATCCCTGTCTGCCACCTTTGTGTGTGGTCTGACGTTGAGCCACTCTGTCCTCTTCTCTATAAAGTCACAACACCTAAGACATAAACCCTTTCTCCAGCCAAGCCAAGAAGAAATAAACCAATCCGCCCCTATGGGCTTATGCAGGGGGCTAAATGAATAAGCGTGACAGTGCCAGGCCCATGGTGGTTAAAAGTGTCTGCCAGTGCAGCAGGTGAGCCATGCTGTCTACAGCAGGCTTGAGCACACAGCTCTCTGTAACCAGCGTCTGCACGTTGGTGCCTCCTAAAAATCTCACTTCCTCCTGCCTATCTGACTGCCTGGCTGTATCTAAAGGCGTCTGTGATCAAATTCACATCCCTCACTTTCAGCAGCTCTTCCGGCTGTAACCTGCATCTGAGTGACACCGCCCATTCCACACACCTGACAGGTGTCTCCTTTTCCCCCAAAGCAGTCACCAAGTGCTGCTGCTTCTTCTTCCCTAATAGTCTTTGTATCTCTCTCCACCGCATTATGCTGACCTTGTCTTCACACGTTTAAAACCGCATCACTTCTCACCTGAAGTATTGCAGTTGCTCCCCTTGTTAGTCCCTTCCCTGCCCAGATTATGTTGACATGGCTGACATTTCTAAGACACAGATCTAATCACATGCCAGGACTGAACAACACCTGTAGGTCAAAGGCCCAGCTCCTTAGCATGACTGCAGACCCCTGGGACCAGCGCCGCCTCCCTCTGGTTTGTCCTGGGCAGCTGCACCCCAGGCCTCCGGATTCCCAGGGGATCCACACTCTCCAGCTGCATTTCCACCATCCCCTAAACCCGATGCTCCACTCCCCTCTGCCCGACCCTCCCTTATCTCTCTACGCCTTGCAGAGGTTGTCCCCTTTGCTTTGAGCATTCTTTCATCTACTGTTCACGATAGTGTCCCTTCATCAACCTGCAAGACTCAGTTCTTTTAGGCTTCCCCTTCCCTCCCTGCTCCCATAGTATCGAGCTCAGTGTCACTCACTGCACTGACACAGCACGTCATAAAGGCCTAGTATGCACCCCATGACTACACCTATTCCCTGCCCTAGACTAAGCTCCTTAAAATTTGGGGCTAGGGGTCCTCCCTGGTGGCGCAACAGGTTAAAGTACCGCACTATAAGCTCTCCGAAGCCACGGCAGCACAAATCAGCCACAGCAGCACAAATCCAATCCCCCCGCCAGGGAGCTGATCCACATGGTGTGGCAGACTTCTTCTGACCTACCCACTGCTCCCCTCAGCAGTGCATTTCAGTAGAACTGCCTGTTCTGCTCCCACTCTGTCTCTGGTGAATCCTCTCACCTCCCCTGCACCTCTGGCCTGTACCCCAGTTCTGTATGCATAAATAAATAAATCTTTAAAAAAATGAATGATCTCATCTGAATCGCTGTGCTTAGGGATCTCAGTACCCTAACTTATTTTTCTACCATCTCCTCTGAGCTACTCTGGGTTTCCCTGAGAGCCTGTGGGCCGTCCAAGCAGGAGCACTTTGAAGGCGATGCCTATACAGCTGTCTATGTGCCATCACAGACCTCTGGGCACATCTAACTGTCCCTGGTGGACTGTGATGTTCTTGGGGACAAAGACTGCTCTGATTCTATCTTCGATGTCCTCCAGAGTAATCACACAGTGTCCTGTACAAAAAGTCATGTTTGCTGAAGAAATGAATGTATACCTAGCAGTCCCCTCGCATACTGTTTTTAGAAGGGAGACAAAGATATCAGCAGCAAAGTTGATGCATAACATATTTAAACAGAAACCAGAAAAAAAAAAAAACACATGTGGCTAACCGACGTGAGGCCTGGGGTGCTGAACTGGGAATAGTGAGTCTTCAAAATTAAATGTATTGTGGTAACAAAGCCTGAAGAGACCTCACTGAAACACACAGGTGGTTACTGAAGCCCTGAAGCAGCACTTCCCCACCCCTCGACCCCCCGCCCGGAACCCCATATCCTTCAGAAAGCCAAGGTAGAGATGGGTGTCCTTGGGACCTGGACAAGGGCTTCTGCAGATTGGATGGTCTCCCTCCTAGCACCTGGCCAGAGAGCCTAGGTCTGGAATTACAGTCTCTAAAAGGTGCTGAGAAAGGGGGGCCAACACTGTTCCCCAAAACGAGGGCAGCACAGGAGAGGAACTTTCCGAGCCATCTGGAAAATGCTCAACCACAGCACAAAGGACTGGAGCCTGACTGCTGGCTATTGCCACTTTCTAGCTGTGAGACCTTGGCCAAGTAACTTAACCTCACTGCACCTCCACTTCCTTACCTGTAAAACAGATGACAATAGCACCGACACTGTGATCAGAGGACTGAGAGAGTTTATACATATTGAGGCACCTACAGCAGCACCAGGCACACTGTGGCTGCCATCAGTGTCTTCCTTATCCCCATGGTCCTCACCTTTGGCGGTAACTAACTCACCCCAGAGTCCTCTGCCCTACTCATGGGTAGGGCAAAGAAGATACTCACTTTCATATTAAAATTTCTGAGACTCAAAGGGAAGATGTGACTTGCCCGATGTCACCAGAGAGGCGGACACCCCTCCAACATCCCAACTCTAACTCCTGTGCCAATGGAGAACACCTAAGTGTTCTTTTCCTGCTCTCGGGTAGGGCTCCCAGGATTCCCAAGGAAGGAGCACATAGGCTGAGAGCTGAGAGGAAGCTACAATCTCCCTCCTCCTGTGTGGCCCTTCAGGAGTCAAAGTGAGCAGCTAGAACTCTCTGGGCACCTCCTGCCCACTGCCCATCCTCCAGTAGACTCCTGATCTCCCCTAGGTCCTACGGAGCCAAGTCTTAGTGGGGTTGGGTCCAGGTCAAGGGGTATTGTGGGAGAAGGGAGGGCTGGGAGATCCTTTGGTGTTTGCTGATAAAAAGACGTGAAGATCTGTGTGGAGACCAGAAAGACACAGATGATGGGGTGAGCAACTATTTATAAACGAAGGGATGAATGGGGAAGTATAAGTGAAAATACAGAAAAAGGGTTACGGACAGGGTCAGAGGACAGGTGCTTCCTGTGGTGCCCTGGCCGCTTAGTCAAAGTGATGCAAATAAAGCCAAGCTGCCTGTGTGCCTTCATGTGTGTGCACGGAGTGTGCATACACATGTGAACACATCACAGAACCCAGCTAGGAGTCATGGACAGAAAGAGGCAGAGTCAAGGAGACATTCAAAGAGAAAGGAAAGAATCGAGGGAGGAGAGAGAACCAAGCAAGAGGGAGAAGGAAGAGAAGGGGCAGGAAAGAAAACCCAAAGAGAGAGCCACACATTTCCATGAGGCAATGACTGGCTTCATTCTGTCTCACACAAAAATGAACAGAACAGAGTCTCTTCCCACCAAGGGAGCTCTTTGGGAAAGTGTAAGAACACTTGGTTGCTGGGTGCTAACCAGCATCCCCAGCACCTGCTGACTTCCTTCCTCTCTCTGATTTGGCAGCCTCTTTCCCTTTCTCTGAGTTGCTTCTTCTATAAAATTGAAAAAAAGAGGGCCATCCTGGTGGTGCAAGGGATTAAGTCTCAACACCATGATGCTATCACCAGCCATTGCAACATGAGTTCTATCCCCAGTCAAGGAGCTGACCCACATGGCGCAGCAGACCTCTCCTGTCTCACCCACTGCTCCCCTCAGCAGTGTATTTTAGTAGGTCTGCCTGTTCTGCTCCCCACTCTGTTTCTGGTGAACTCTTTCAGCCCTGGCACTTTGGCCTAGACCCCAGATCTTGTGTGCATAAATAAAATAAATAAATCTTTAATGTAAATAAATAGATGATTTTTTTTTAAGATTTATTTATGCATACAGAACTGAAGTACAAGCCAGAGGGGCAGGGGCGGTGAGAGACTTCACCAGAGACAGAGTGGGGAGCAGAACAAGCAGATCGACAAAGTACACTGCTAAGGGGAGTATCAGGCAGATCAAGAGAGGTCTGCAGCACCATGTGGGTCACCTGGGGTGGCGGGATGGGGGGATGTGTGTGTGTGGGGGGTGTCAAACTCGCACTGAAGCAGCTGCATCTAGCTTGCACTGCTACTTCCTAACCAACTGCACCACCAGGGAGGGCCCTAAATAATAAATTTGAAAAAAGGAAGTTTTGTCATTACCACTCTGTGCTACCTCCTGCACTGGCATCTAAGAAGCAGTCACCTGCATCCACAGCCCCAGGTCAGAATTTCCAGAAAAATTGGGGCCCAGAAACCCTCATGCCCAACATCAGCATCACCCAGCATGCCTAAGTGTGGAAAGGCTTAGAGGGCGCTGTCTTCCAGAAAGACTCCGCCCTTCCTAGGCCCAGCGGACACAAGGTTGATGACCACAAACCACAACTCCCTACTGAGCTGCAAAGAACCCTCTCTCTGTCTCTAGAGAGGCCAGATGGGAACCACCCCCCGCCAGCAGCTCTCTGGACTATTTCCAGTCCCACACCTCAGTTGCTGGCCGCCAGGTCCCTGCTTCACCAGTGAACTTCCTTCCAGTTCAGGCAGAACTCCAGGCTGGGTTTCTCCACTGCCTTTGTTTTCACTACAGGAGAAACTTGAGCCAAACAGCCACCCTTAGGACTGGCTCCCAACTGTTTTCAGGTGGAGGTGATCCCCGATTCAAGTTCCTTCCTGCTGAGGCACTTTATCCTTGGGCAGGGTCAGCAGGATGGATCTGGGAAGTCCCCACAACTCAGCCTCGGGACAGAATCACTTCAGGCTCCAAGTGAATCTACCACATCCAGTCCCAAGTCTCCTCATATCTGGATTCCAAATGGGTCTGCCACACTGTAGGCTGTAAAGAAAGAGACTTTCTGTCTCTTGAGACTTCTATCTCTCCCTCCATTTCTGCCACAGGTTCAGGGGCCGATAGGAACCTCTTCTTCACCTCCCAGGTGGTAGCAGTCAGAGACCGCAGGCTCTAAGGCGTTCTGGGCCATCCCCCAAGCCCAGTGGACCAGTTTCCTATAGCTACCATAGCAAAATGCCATAAGCTGGGGATCTTCAAACTATATATTTTTCTCTCACCATTCTGGAGGCCAAAAATCTGAATTCAGTATCTCTGAGCTGAAATCAAGAAGTTGAGACGGCTGTACTCCTCCAGAGGTTCTGGAGAAGAGGGGGACCTTTCCTTGCATATTCCAGCTTTCAGTGGCTCTGGCATTCTGTGGCTTATGGTCACACCACTCCATCCTCTGCTTCTGTGATCGCATCCCTTCATTTCTTCTGTGTGTATCAAAGCCCCCTCTGCCACCCTCTTGTAAAAACACATGTGATTGCCTGTAGGCTTACAAAGATAACAGAGGAGAATCTCCCCATCTTGAGAACCTTCACTCAACCACAGCTGGATTAAACTTCCCTCAGTCACATCTGGGTTAGCAAACTCTTTTGATTCCCTACACAGTGACACTCGTGTGTTTTGGAAATTAAGATCTAGATATATTTGAGAGACTATTATTTAGAGTAACACACCCAGCCATACAGAAACACGGAATGCAGTTAGACCTAAATGCTCCCCAGCCCCAAATCTGTATTTGCAACCATCTCAGAAAGGAGGCTGCTAAGAGAGTCAGCAGCAGGGGGTGAATGAAGCAAAGAAATGGTGATGTAGAGTCCTGGTCTTGAGGGTTACTTTGTCCGTTGCTAGATCCGTGGCCTTGAAGAAATTTAATTTATTCAAACCTAGTCACCTATGGGGTGACTTTGGCCTGAGAGACACAATGTGGGATTGGGATCGTTCCCTGTGAATGGCAGGGACAAGTGCCCTCGACCCTGTCTCAGTCTGCAGGGGCTCATTGTGCCCGACTCACAGCAATGACTCAATGATTGTATACTTATTATAATCATTATTACATAACAATACTATTGTTACATACATGATATTACGCACACATTATATCATTGCATACTTAGTAGACAGGATTTGTTTTTAATACCCAGGACATGCAAGCATTGAAAAAACAGGACAAAACAGAATCGTGGAAAGTCCACTTAAAAAGAGAGTTCCTGGGCCCTCCCTGGTGGCTCAGCGGGTTAAAGCACAGCACTAAGAAGCTAAAGCCACTTCTGCATGAGTTCAATCCCCGCCTGCCCTGGAGGTGACCACGTGGTGCTGCAGACCTCTCCTGACCTGCCCGCTGCTCCCCTCAGCGGTGTACTTCATCGATCTGCCTGTTCTCCCCACCACTCTGGCTCTGGTGAAGCCTCTCACCACCCCTGAGCCTCTGGCCTGTACCTCAGTTCTATATGCACAAATACATAAATCTTTAAAAAAAAAAAAAGAGAGTTCCTCCAGATCTTGTTTGATATTTAGAACCACTCTTAAGTTGGAGAGTATTTTATTTTTCAGAGGACAAAGTAAAACCTACAAAACTAAGATGCAGCAGACACAGTGGACAGCACATATCCATGTGAGCCCCCATACTTCCCCGCCCCCCTGCAGCTAGGCAGACCATGCGACCAGTTCTGGCCAGTGAACCATTAACAAAAGTAACGAGCATCCCTAGCAGGAAACAGTAGAGAAAAGACTCGAGCCCCTCGTGACCTGTCATCATTGTGACCTGTAGGTCTCATGCTGAGATGGCATAAACCACAACATGGGAACAAGCCAACCCCAGTCATTCCTGGAAGCTAAGGATTTGAGCCACAAAAGACTTCCTGCAAGTCCTGCAAGTGAAAAAGCAAAAAGCAAAATGTGTATGTGTGCTGAGCCATGGAGGTGTGACATTGGTTTGTTAGCATAGCCTGTCCTTTGCTGATGAAAAATCCAGGCCTTTTGGGTTTTTTTTCTTTTTTTAAGATTTATTTATGCATACAGAACTTGGGTGCAGGTCAGAGGTGTGGGTGGTGAGAGATATCACCAGAGACAGAGTGGGGAGCAGAACAGGTCAACTGATGAAGTACACTGCTGAAGGGAGCAGCGGGCAGGTCAGAAGAGGTCTGCAGTGCCATGTGGTCACCTCCGGGGCAGGCGGGAATAGAACTCATGCTGAAGTGGCTTTAGCTTCTTAGTGCTGTGCTTTAACCCACTGCGCCACCAGGGAGGGCCCTGGATATTTTGATCTAGGTGTTCTTCCATCACTCTTTCTCGGCCAAGCTTCTTAAAAGAGTTGTCTATACTTCTGTCTTTACGTCCACACCTGCCATTCACCTTTCAGTCTCTTCAGTCAGCCTCTACCCATCACTCTACTGAATTTGCCCTGTGACACCACATTGCCAGCTCCTGATGACACTGTTAGTGTTTCATCCACCCCAGCTGGATGTGAGCAGGGACCTGGGCAAGGAGGTCCTAGGATCACACATTGCTTTAATCCCCCCTATGACTTGGGATTCAGAATACTGGGCCATGGCAACAAAGGAGTTTAGGGCATTTTTAGAGAAAATCTGGGAAGTGGAGAATGAAAGCGCTCAATTATGGGGTGCTGGAACAATAGGTTGAGAAGGTATTTTGAACCATTGCAGATGGCAGGAGCAATCTAGTTGGAAGGAGATGTGGCGCAGGGAGAGCAGGGCTGCAAACTCGACAGCCAGCCCTTTCCGCTTTCTTGCAGAGTTTGTCTTCTAAGATCTATCTGGACACAGGGTAGCTACAGCATCAGAAAGTCCCAGGGAGTATATAGAGCAAAACTGTCTCACTGGCAGGAAAACCTTAGCCTGCCAAACTGGGGGTGACCCCCTCCCCCCTCCGGTTATCTAAAACTTATTCATCTGGCTTCTGACCTTTGCAAATTATCTACTTCTACATTATCTGCTTCTTCCACCCACAGTTCTCCTGCCCACAAGCAGGGAAGAGTGACTAATCTACCCTGATTAGTGTAGATTGGGGAAAGAGATGGGTCCCCAGAGAGACACTCCAGGAAGCTCTAGGACCAGGACCCTCCCAAGAAGGGATCTCTTTCCTAATCCTGAAATGTGCCAGTGCCAGTTGAAGATCAGATTCTGAGGGCAAAAGGAAGTCATTATTTCTGGTTCTTGTTTTCCATGGCAACATAGGGCCCTAAGTATGGGCTAGATGACTCCCTCTGAAGGAGAGTCCTCTTGTACCTGGATGGTCCCTAGGCAAAGGGGAAGTTCCAAGTTCCCTGCTCAACCCAGAGTTAGGGTGGAGCTGAGAAGAGAAAAAGAGAAGAGAAGGAATCTGAGGAGGAAGGAAGCAGGATGGAGAGCCTGAAGGAGACCTGAGGAAGCCACATGGAGCAGAGGGAGAAGAAACCGTGCTTGTTTCTTGGCCCTGGCCTGGTTGAAAGAGATGTGGATGAGAGACCCATGGGGAGGTGACGATGGCAGTGTTTATAATGATTTTGATTTTGCTCTTTTCCTCCCAGACTCGTCTGGCCATTTCTGACACTTTTCTATGGGTCCCAGCTGTAAGTTGCTTTAGCCTTGTGGCCGGCTGGCAGGCCTTGCTTTGGACCAATCCCCTTAGGGTGGACTTTTGCCCACGAGGGGATGGGTAACTTCAGATGTTTGATTTAGAAATTCTATTCTTTGTCTTCTGTGTTGTATACTCACTGTATTAAAGTTCCTTTTCATTAAAGTCTTACATGTTTTGTGTTGATGTGGCGGATGGCAGGCATTTAGGCATTAGGCATTTAGGGCAGGCAGGTTTGGGGGTTCAGGGGTGCCCCTCTCCCTGCCCTTTAAGACTCTGTCAGTACTTCCCCTGAGTTAGACATAATCAGAACCATATGCTTCTCCCATCCCCACATCCTCAGTGAGGGGCTGCCTTCTCTGGGTTTATGTCCCTTTTGTGAGTGTGGTAGGCTGAAAATGCCACCCTCTGCCCTGCCCAGGATTTCCACTTCCTGATCCTGGAGCCTATAAATGCTCCCTAATATTAAAAAAGGAGGAGGGAGAAGTGTAACAGATACAGGTTTCAAGGACTCCGCCCCCCACTCCAGATACTGGAACTACAAATCCCATCAACATCAAGGAGAAGCACACTGGGATGTGAGGGCGGAGCTGAGCAGCCAGGTTGGGATAAAACCAGACATGTGGGCACTTGGGGGTCTTTTGGCCTGGTGGTTTGCAGCTGGTCGTTTGGCTCTCGAACAGCTTTCAGTGTGCTATTGGAGTCCACGTCAGCAGAACTGGTAGGACATTCTAGGTAACTTACATTTCTCTCTCGTTTTCCCTGGGTTGCTCCTTTTACCTTTCTCTTGTAAATAAACTCATTATTGAACTTTTTGTGTATGTCTGCAATATGATTGAATCTTAAGCGCGTGGGGTGCCCTCTAACACATGATAGAAGACTTTGCAGGCATAATGAAGAATCTTGCAATAGAGAGATTATCCTGGATTTCTAGGTTGGCCCAAATGCAATCATGTAACCTTCTAAGGAGGCACCTTTCCACATGTGACCATGGAGGCAATGAGTTGAGAGATGCAGCCACACACAGTCACCAAGTATGGAAGAAACAAGGGAGAGAGCCTTCCCTTAGAGCCTCTAGAGAGGTACAGTTCTGCTGGCACCTTCATGTGGGCCCAGTAATACTGATTACAGACTTCCAGCCTCCAAATTTCTGTCCTTGTAAAGCTACTCAGTACATGTTAGTAAGTTACAAGGGCCACATAAAATAAATACAATGAGTGTTCACACAGTCATTTCTATTATTCATTCAACAAACATCTACCAAGTGTCTACTATATGGGGAGCATGCTCATAGATGCTGAGATATAGCACAAACAAGGCAGGCCTTGCCCCAGGTAGCTGCCATCCAGCTGAGTGAAGTGACTAAAGGCACATAAGCTGATCACATGAAAGTGCCACAGTCTGATTACATGAAAGAGCCACAATATACTCACCCATCAGGAGGAGTTGAGATTGATCATTTTACCCTTTTGAAGTGTTTCCTAAGTAGTTTTTTAACAGGGTGGTCCCCAGGAAAAGGGGAAGTTCCAGCTTCTCTGCCCCACCCAGAAGCAGGGTGGAGCTGAACAGAGAACAGAAAGATCTGGAGGAAGAAGGAACCTGGATGGAGAGCCAGAAGGAGACCTGAGGAAACCACATGGAGCAGAAGGAGACATGTGAAGAAACTTTGCTTCTTGGTCCAGCACTGATTGAAACAAATGTGGGTGAGAGACCAGGGGGGAGGTTGACTGTGGCAGCGTTTATCTTGATTTTGATTTTGCTCTTTTCCTCCCAGACTAATCTGGCCATTTCTGACCCTTTTCTATGGGTCCCAGCCAGAAGGTGCTTTAGGCTTGTGGCCGGCTGTCAGGCCTTGCTTTAGGCCAATCCCTTTTGGGTAGACTTCTACTCAAAGGGGATGGGTAACTTCAGATGTTTGATTTAGTATTATATTCTTTGTCTTTTCTATATTGCATACTCATTGTAATAAACTTCTTTTCCATTAAAGCTCTTATGTCTTGTCTTGATGTGGCAAATGGCAGAACCTATTTAGAGCAGGAAGGTTTGGGGGTTCAAGGGAGCTCCTCTCTCCCTGCCTTGTAACAGATTCAAAAGAAAATACACAGGACTCCATAAAAAGTGGTAATTCCTACAGACATTATCTACAAGCAAACATGTGAGCACAGATGAGCCCTTCAGGGAAAACAAATAACTCCAGATTCCAGAAGGCTTCTGTCCCTTGGGGACAATGTGAGTGAACAGAGGCTGATGGGAGACCCACACTCCCTATCCAGGAAGATACCTAATGGAAAGGCTCGAGAGACTGACTGCATGTCATTTACACCAAACTTGAGGATGAGATCACAACTCTGGGTTTGCTTCAGATGAGTCAAGACATGTTGGGCCCGGGAGAACCCACACTGGTAAACAGCATGCTTTTTCCACATGTGCATTGCTCACGTCAGGCTGGTGGTGACTTCATGTAATCACCCTACACGCTGTTCTCCAAACAGGCCATCACCAAAGCTGGTTAAGAACCTGGCACCACCCTGGAATTACCAGATACCTGATACTTCAAATTATCGGTTGCTCTTCTTGGCCACAGAATTGACTCTGACTCCAGGGCAGTTGGAGGCAAAGAGAAGTAAGGAGAGATAAGAAGAGGCCAGAGTTGTCTACATTCTGCCCCAACAGCCTGGGGCTCCACAGAATTTTCACTCTTGTCATCCTTTTGAGGACTAAATGAGACAAAAAATGGGAATATAGTGAAAATTGTCAGGTGCTAAGGTCTAGTCATTTTTTTTTCTATCATTAGTATTATTCAGTTGCCTCTGGAAACAATGAACTCTATATTGTCTTAACAGAATACAAAAAAATCCATGTGCCTCTAACTGTGTTTCAGTAGTTTTGTTAGCAGGCGCAGGTTTCATGGACTCCGCCCCCACTCCAGATACTGGAACTACTAATCCCATCAATTAGAAGGAGAAGCACGCTGGGATGTGAGGGTGGAGCTGAGCAGCCAGACTGGGATAAAACTGAACACGTGGGCTCTGGGGGGCTCTTGGCCTGGTGGTTCGCAGCTGATCATTTTGGCTCTCAATCAGTTTTCAGCGTGCCGGTGGAGTCCAAGTCAGCAAAACTGGTAGGACATCCTAGTTAACCTGTGTTTCTCTCCCTCTTTCCCTGGGTTATTCCTTTATCTTTCTCCTTATAAATAAATCCATTATTTAACCTTTTTGAGTGTGTCCATAATACAATTGAATCGTAAGTGCATGGGTGAAGACCCACAGACAGACAACCCAATTCACATTGGGGTACCCTGTAACAGTTACAACTGTGTGTTAAGCCGATTCCTTGCCCTGGCCCCCACATGCTCCCCATTCACTCACCTCCTCCTCCCATTCATCCCCCCTCCAAACTTGTAGCCCCATGGCAGTTTCCAGGGTAGAGCATTATGTTGTAAGGATAAACCTCATCCAAAAAAGAAGTCTATTCTTTCTTTGGCTTCAGCTGAGGATGATATCACTAGACCCTTGGAATGTCCTGACTGATAAGAGTGTCTTTGTTTACCTGGGGACCTGGGTGTAACAGTGTGATTGTGATAGGAGCCTGGGCCATCCACTTGGTATCCGCTTGACCTCCAGAGGGCTAGAGATTAAGAATCAGTCAAGTGGATGGACCACTATGGTGACCTGACAACCCCAGAAAAAAACTCTGGACACCAAACTCACGTCAGCTTTCGCAGAGGCAATCTTACACATGCATTATCACACACTCTTGCCAGAAAAAGTGGGACTGTCAGTGACTCCATTAGGAGAAGCCAACCAGAAACTTCATCGTGGAATTTCTAGCTCCATATGTCTCTTCCTTGGCTAATTCCTTTCACTGTATCCACAATAAGCTTAATCACTTTCAGTAAATTCTGTACACCCGTCTAGTAATTCATTAAGACTTGAGGACCCCAGAAGTTGCAATTGTCCTCAAAAGTGAGGATGGTCCTGGCGATTCCTCCACACCCTATAAATTGTTAATCTTTTTGGTGACAACCTGGAAAAGCCTGTCTCAGAGTAATGTTCTTAAATTCATAGAACGAGACATAAAGCAGTCAATGGAAAGCAGTTACATTTATTGAAATGTATGTAACAAGATATGTGCTTCTTTCCTAACATGTTAAATAACAGGTTCTAGCAGCAGATTTAATATCTAGTTTTGAAGTAATGGCAAATATAGCTGAAATTTCAAGACATCTGCAAGAACTATAAAGGTGGACTCTTCCATGTCTAAGTCACAGTGTTGTTACTACTAATGTATATTGTGGTCTATGCTCATCATTTCATTCAAATTCAAAGTTTAGTGAAAATATAAGGCCTAATTTTATCCCCATTCATGGTCACATATGCTACACAAGTCCTTGGGTCCTAGATTAAGAAGTCTGGCCAAGGGCTTAGTTGATCATCTCACTCTTCATAGCTGCTTAAGTAGAGCTGCTGCTTTCAGTGTTATTCATAATAACAACAGCTAACACATTTTGAGCATATGCTCTGAAGTAGTCATACTAAATATGAAAGTGTTGTACAAATGTGAACCATTATTTTTACATTATGTCACTTAAAAAAGATAACCCTATCTGGTTAAGAAAATAATACTACCATTCTGTCATGCTTAATTCAGGCCAGGCCCATGCCAGGCATTTCCAGTGCATTCTCCTGTTGGGCCTCATTACGATGAGGTCTGTTATCCTTCCCATTTTATGGATAAGAAAAGAGAGGCTCAGAGTTTAAGCAACATAATCAAATTATAATGCTAGTAATGATAGAGCAGGGAATTCAAACCTGATTCTCTTTGACTCAAGACCAAGCACAGCTAGCTCACAAGAATGGACAGAATGGAGCTCTGCAAACAAAGGTGACCACTGAGGATCACCAGATAACCTGACCCCAGTGGTCCTTCTCTGCCCCAACAGAAAAACTGACCACTGTCTGGAAACAGCAAGCACTCAGCAACAGGTCCAGCTTGGATTAACAAGTCAATGATTGAAGAGATTTCAGGAATTCCTGTGCTAATCACTAGTGACCAGAGCCCAGACCATAGGAGACTAGCTTCTCATGAACAGCTCTCTAGTTTCTCAAAGAATGCTCTGCACAGTGGAATCTGCATGTGTCCCACTGAGCAAAAGCGTCCTCAATCCCAGGATAGTAGGACTTTGTTTTCTCCACAGAAAATCATCTGAGGTTCCTATTTGGAGTAGAAACCAGATTCTTTTCTTTTCTTTTTTTTAAGATTTATTTATTTATGCATACTTAATTGGGGTACAGGCCAGAGATGCAAGGGTGGTGAGAGGATTCACTGGAGATAGAGTGGGGAGCAGAACAGGCAAATCAGGGAAGTACACTGCTGAGGGGAGCAGCGGACGGGTCAGGAGAGGTCTGCCGCACCATGTGGGTCAGCTTCCTGGCCTGGCCGGGATGGAAGTGGTGCTGAAGTGGTGGGTGGTGCAGGCTTCATAGTGCTGCACTTTAACCCGTTGTGCCTCCATGGAGAGACCGGAATCCAGATTCCACAGAGTACTGACGGGAAACTCCATCCAAGGACCAGGATGGCTTGCCAAGGCACAGACAGGTAGAGAAAAAACTGAGAGCAGGGACAAGACTCAGAATAAGAATGCTGTTAGGCCCAGGCCATGGCTCCCTACTTCCTCACTCCTTGCAAGCCCTGCTGAGCCTGTTTTCAGGGCAACTAGAACACACCCTTTGTAGAGGTTGGATGAGTCCTTCCCAATATGGCTGCCCAGGCAGCAATAATCAATTGAGTCTGACACATGGGTTAAGACCTACTTTCCATTATAGCCACATGCTATAAGGAAAGGAGAGATGTTATCCTCCCAAAATAATGACAAGAAACCAGGATAGCTCATATCTTGTATGTATCTTGAACCAGTCCCTGTTCTAAGCACCTTACAAGTATTAATTCACAGTTTTCTCCCTCACAACAAGTTCATGAGTCTGACGTGACAATTAGGCCCATTTTCCATAAGAGAAAACCAAGGCGCTTGCACAGTCATGCAGGGAGCAAGGGGTCAGGTCAGGATTTGAATCCAGACAGTCTGGGTCTGAAACGTGCAGATTTAAATAATCGTAACACATGCCGACCTTGTTCACATGCTAGGGTGCTTCAGCTATGATTATAGCAAAAGACAAAGAGGAAATGTTTTACAGCTTGCATGTTAGCAAAAGTGACTTACTTATAACATGATAAAGACTAGGCTCTGTAGTCCTTAGAGAGATGCTCCTGCTGCTGAACACACATTGCTGTGGTCATGCTTTCCAGTGAGGCCCATTTTCCAGGTTGCACTTCCCCAGAGTAGCCGTCGGCAGGCTCAGCCCTGGCCCCTCAGGGACAGGAAGCAGAGCTCAGCAAGACGCATGTCCAAGGCTGAGGCTGCTCCCACATTTTGTCCCACCACCACCACCCCCAACCCACCCATAGCCTATGACTCCCTGACCCAATTCCAGCCTAGGAGCAGATCCCTGGTACTGGATGAACTGGTCCAGTTAGACCTAGAAAGTCCCTGGCATCTGGGCATTCAATTAACATCAGCAGTGGGGAACAGATACAGAAGATGTCAGCTTCACCCCAGCCTGTGGTCTCTAGGCACGGTCAGATGCCCACAGAAATAAGCCAGAACCCAAGCACATCATTCAGCCACCACGTCACACCTTCTCTTCTCAAAGACAGTCCAAAAGCAGCTTCTGCCACTGAAAACACCCACCCTGCCCAGCTAGCTGCTGTCTGCTGCTCAAATATGTCATTTGAGCTGAACCCAGGATCATGCTAATGCCCCTCAAGTCTCCTGGATCAGTAACCACTGCCCAGGGCAGCCAGCAGATGACCTAGGCAGAAGCAGTGAGGTCCTGGCCACTTTTGTCCCCTTGTGACCCTGTCCTCAAGGGCTCCCCCTCCTCACCTGTGGGCACAAAGATGGAAATGGACACTTTCTCAGGGACACGAGACCGATAGTGCTCCTTATCAGCAATGGCAATCGGGACCCCCGTGTCTGGCCACCCCTTGGGCTCCCACACCAAACTCTGATGGGGAGTCAGGAGCAGTCTGGAGGCAGGCTGGAGTGTCTACCCAGCTGAGTCCACCCAAACCATGTTAGAATTATCCATCATCTGGCATCAGCTCAGCCTCCTTCTACCCACTAAAAAAAGCAAATTTTCAGAAATCCTACTTAAAGCGTTTCATGCGCTTTTAGTAAATGTTGTGGAGCCCTTCACAGTATCTGATATCCTGCCACAAGGTAATATCCCACTTGTTCTTACATGAAGTTTGAGAGGTGTGAAGGGCAGTGCACTATGCCCATTTCCGAGGCAAGGAAAGAGATTCTCAAAGACCTGGCTGGTGTCAAGTCACCACATGCAGTAAAACAGCAGAAAACCCCAAGACCAGATCAGAGGGCAAGTCCCAGCTCTTCCCTCTGTACCCAGCCTGTTCTGTCTCCGATGCTTCCGGGGCTCCCCTCTTCCTTTCAGCAGAGGCAGAACTAGAACCCTATCTCCAGTTCCCCACACACCCACACAGCACACTGCTCAGGTGCTGTGCTGCCCCTCCCTACTCAGACTCCCCACCCACCCCACCCCCCCACCTTCCTGGAAATTATGGCTGGGACAGACCAGCAAGGCCACTGGGTTCTCACCAACCTTTGGTCAGCACTCACCAGGGAGCAGCTAAAATGAGAGGCTTAGGCAATCCTGCCTATACTGGGATTATACAAGTATAATTCTCTGCATTTATCTCCAGCTTTTTAGTAGGGAAAGCATTTCACAAATAGGTCAGGCTGAGGGTGAGTCAGACAGAAGTCATTCACATCTGCTTAGGTCAAGAAAACTTAGGTGGAGAGAAATGTTCTAAGCATCCCCTGAAGCTAGTCCAATTGTTGTACGGTGGAATTGTATGGTATTCTGGCAAGAGACTTATTTTGGGGGAGTTTCACAGAATCTGTGCAGAACCCTCCAGGCCCAGCTTTGAGAGCCAGACCCTGAAAAACCATCATGTTCATGCATGAACCCCCCTAATTCCTAATTCCAGAAATTCCTCTGGAATTTCTGCCCTTTTCCTCACCCTCTCTCCTCACTGTGGTGCCCACTCCAGGCCCAGGGTCGGGGGAGAAGGGGAGGAAATGCAGTCTAGTAAAATGATGGCATGGCAAGGAACAAGAGTCACTTCCCAGAAATGATGAGTGCAATTCAACAAAGAGGAGCGACGTGATTGGGTGGAGCGGTCATAGCCGATTTATTGACTAGGCAGGGCTGGCTCCCTGTGTAATTGGGCATTGCTTTTCATCCCATTCCTGCCTTTCAAACCTTTGATCTGGGTTCTCTCCTCCCCACCTGGGGCAATATTTGGGAAGATCCCCAAGACATTTAGGTCACTTTCAGATATAGACCAGTAATCCTTGTTTTCAAATAAACGTCGGGCCAAGCTACATGAAAACTTGAACCTCTCAACCAATTCTAGATTCAGTCCCTCTCCTTCATCTTCCACTCCTGGAGAGTCTGGTACCCTTCCACCTAACAGACCCAAAACCTGGGGAAACTTATGCTCTCCTCTTTGTCTTTTCCTCCTGAACTTTCCACTTTTTCTTCCCTATTCACTGCCTACTTTGGGCTTTGGACTCTCCAAGTTAGGGGCAGGGAAGAGATAGAAGCAGCAAGGGACAAAGTGCCCTTGGGTACACAAAAACTTTGGGTACACAAAAACTTTGACTCAAAAGGACACCTGCACTCCCATGTTCACTGCTGCTCTATTTACAGTAAGGAAGACCTGGAATCAACCCAAATGCACAAAAATAGAAAGCCGATTAAAAAAATATGATACATATACACGGTGGAATATTACTCAGCAATCAAAAAAGATAAATGCATGCCTTTTGCAACAACATGGATGGAGCTGGAAGGGATCATGCTTA
>NW_004567110.1:29998979-30016195 GCF_000260355.1 Condylura cristata
TCCAGTACCATGCAGTTTTGATTATTATGGCTTCAGAGCAGGATTTTTTTAAGTGCCCTTTGAATTAGAAAATAAAACTGCAGGATTCCACTTCAATTTGAATGTCACATAAATGATGATGAGTTTATCAGTGTAAGAATGTTGCATGCATATTTGGGCACCCTGGCATTTATATGGCAGTGACACCTGGTTGCCAGATGCCTCCCAAGACACGGAGTTGATTGCTCTAACAGAGCCCCACACATTCAGAGGCTTAAAATGCACACCATTTTCTGTTCTTCTGTAAGTCAGATGTTTACACTGGGTCGTCAGGGCTGCATTCAGCTTCAGGAGGCTCTAGAGGAGACGCTGGCTCCTTGTCTTCTTCAAGGACAAGGACAACTCAGAATGACTGCCTTCCTGCGTGTGGCCCCCAACCCCGAGTTCAAAATCAGTGTCATAGCATTTTTGCTCCTCTCTGACCTCTGCTTCTGTTCCCACATCTCTCTTGTGTTTCATTGGACCCACCTGGATAATCAAGATCCTTCCTGCTGGGGTCTCCTCTCCCAAGCATAGAGAGCAAAGACAGCTTTCAAGATGATCCATCGAGTCTGGCTGCCTCTCAAGGTGTCATCTTAGAGCCCAAAGGAACATTCCAGTATTGGACCCAAATGAATTGTATGGCACTCCCAAGAAACAGTTTAATGGAGTCACATGGGTGGCCTGCTTGTTTTTTCTCATTGAAGACATCCTCAACCCTCTGAGCAATAGTTAGGCTTTTCTTAGACCTAGGCTGGAGGTAGGTGACGTGCCAAGACCAGGAGGAGCTGCAGGACCAGTTCGGGCACCTCTTAGCAAGCTCTTCGTGGATGGTCTAGCACATGTCATTCATATGTGTGTTGATGGAGGTGAGAATGGCATGCTAGAGAGAGTGGGGAGCAGATCACCTATTGTTCTAAACTTTGGATTTCAACAAATATCAGCAGACAGTTGGACATACCTCGCCTATCCTTCCAGCAAAGGAAGAAGTGACTGTAGGGTACATGAAGGTTGCTCTGACTTTTGCAGCATACTTCTCTGGCTATTACCTGAGGCCTTGAATGCAGGAGGAGTTTGTGGCATGGGCTCTGCGCACTCACGTCTGATGGTGGGTGCCTGAATATGGTATTGGCATGCGTACGTGGGCACACCAGAGCCGAATGATGTGTGGCAGAGGATCATGTGGAGAGACCATGAGAGAATACCAGAGAGCCCAGAAAGAGTAAAGACTCACCTAGGGCTAGGAGTCCCACCATGATCCTGGCCCCCAGTACCCCCTGCCTGCCCTGCACCTGTTTGCCTCTCCATAAATGGTGTGGACAGATCATAAAAGCCTGAAAGCCACTGAGGGCTCTGGACTCTCCCTTGCCTGCTCTGCCTGGTGCCTGCTGGCACTACAGTGACCCAGAAAATGACTTCATAGTATAATACCGATGCAAACTATCCCAGAGGCACTCACATTTTAAAACAGGAGAGGGCAATGATTGACTCAATTGTTTCATTGCTAATAAAATGATGGCCCACACTAATGACAAACGTTCCCAGGAAGTCTCACACACCTGGCACTGCCTACTGAGCCCAGCATCAGCATTCTGCAAGGGGAGTGGGTGCTCAGACACACCTGAGTGGGCACAGAGCTTGTAATGGCCAACTGGAAGGCAGCTGGAATGGTGCCAGCTGGTTCACAGGCCTGGCTAGCTGGTCTGTTCTGCAGATCCGCAGAGGCCAGCTGTACTTGGAAGGGTATTGAGGCTGCTGGGGGCTGGGTGAGAGTGACACCGTCAAGTGCCACATCTGCAGGGCAGCAGCCTGGCACTGCCCACATAGTGGGGACAGTGGCTGCGGACCTGGCCATGGGGAGGAAGCCTCTGCCTTGTGCAAGCTGTATGACGCTAAGGTGGTTGTTAAACCTCTCAGGGCGGGTATCTATAAACCAATAAGCGCATGTAAGGTAAAGGATTCTGATGAAGATTAACAGAAGTGGTTTTACAGAGCACCTGGGACACAGTCGCACCAATAAATGTTATTATTCTTCTTACCGCCTCTAAGATGCCTCTAAGATGTCACTTTTGTCCCTGTGTTAATATACAGAAGGGCATAGACATGGGCAGGTTAGTATCCAGTCCACATCACACAAATCCATCTATAATTAAGGACAAAGGCATTATTTGGTCAATCAGGCACCCATCCTGGGTATGACAAAATCCCTCTGGAATTGTCTTTTGGGTGTGCCTTCCAGTTGGTATTCTGCAAGCAGAGCTCCAGCTCATCAAGACCAGGTGTTTTTGCTGAGAAACTGTGAGATAATCTCACCCTCTCCCCACCCCACCCCACACACACATTCGGGGTGGAGGGGTGGGCAGGAGCCTGCCTCCACCTCCCTCGGACGTCTGCACAAAGCGGGTGTCATGGAAATTACTTATGTCTATTTAAGAGAAGTCATTTCAACCCAACTTCACAACTTCCTTAATACAAGGTGCTAGACTAAGCACTTTAGTTGCACCCTTTTATTACATCTCACAGCAACCACACGCAGTTGGCATTGTATTAGACTTAATTTACAGAGCAGGAATGGGCATGAAAAAGAGCTAATGTGAGGTTATGGTGTTTGCACAGAGCTCGTCCTGGTCTGTCTGATGGCCTCAGTCCTCCCCTTGGCTGAGTGCCCCTCAGCCAGCCACCTGCAAGTGACCAGACCCATAAGAAGCTTCAAGCGTGGTATGCATCTTCCCTCCCTTAGTTGACAACCAGCTTTACCTCATCCTCCACCCCAAGAGCCCCAAAAAGGCAGGGGACAGACCACTGCACCGAGCTGCCCACATCCCATCAGCCCTTGATTCTAGTAGACAGGTCACCCCTTCACCCGCCCGGATGGATCAGCCACCAGGAGGCCTCCTTTCAGCTTCTTCAGGCTGGCAGAGGTGTTTGGGCTCAGGGGGCTCTCTCCCTGCTCAGGGGATGTGACAGACACAACAGTCAGAGAGACCTGGAGGGGCAGGCCAATACCCTAGGTTTGCCAATACCCTAGGCCTGAAGGACCTAGAAAGGAATCTCCACCGTGGGTCAGACCAGAAGAGGAGCTGAAATGAAGGCTGACTCATGGTCAGCTGTGAGAGCGTTCAGGAGGGGTGTGGTTTCGCCACCTTAGAGGTGCTAATCCCAGCCTCTCCCCAGACCCTATGTGATCCAGCTCTTCCTCTGCACTGCTGAGTAACTGACCTTCCTAGAGAACCAGGGGAGGTGACAAATACCACATCAAGCTCCCGAAAACGTTCAGAAGGAGTTTCCTCCAAAAGGAGGCCAGGAAATGAATGAGCGCCCCAGCCCCAGCCCCCACATCTGAGGGGCACCTGACCCTTCTCAGGGCTTCACCACACAAGCAGAGTCAGAAACCCTGGTCGCTCTGTGTTCCCCTGCATTCAGACAGCCTCTGTACCAGCCCAACAAGCATCTATTGGTTGAGTGAGATTGTGGGGTTAAGGAAGGAGGTGGTCAGCGTGACCAATGCATGTTTGAGGATGGTTAAAGAGAACTGACATTTCTTAGGGTAAGCGTGTCTAATGTAGGAAATAAAACTGTAAGATTCCCAGTTTCAGATAAACAGCAAATACGTTTTTAAATATAAGAATGCTTTGCGAATATTTGAGATACATGGCTTTATGTCTGAATTCTTTATTCTGCCTTATTTATCTGGAATTCAAATTTAACTGGGCTTCCTGAGTTTTGCCAGGAACCCTAGTGGGGAGCCTACTCTGTCCCAGATGTTATCTATATTCTATTGATCCATCCCCACACAGCCCTGGGAGGGAGCAATTTTTTTTTTTTAAAGTTGACCAGGGTTCCTGTAGCAACACCTTGGGGGGCAGCGGGGGCAGCCTAGTGTCAATGGCACCACTGTTCATAATTGATGTCTTTGCACCCCAAGGGGCTTAGAGTCATGTGAGGATGCTACATGACTAACAGCCACCCAGTAAATAATAACAATATGGTGGCAACAGCAACAACAGTTAACGTATGCCAGGCATGGTGATAACTCTTAAAGTTTACATCATCTCTTTCGGTCTCCACCACTACCAAAAACGTCAGTCATTTTATTACCCTTACTGATAGCCATGATTTGTGGAACAATACCAAATGCCAGGCCTCTACTGGTAGTTTAAGTAATTATCTCATTTAACACAAACAACCCCATCGAGTACCCACATTTCAGAAGAAATTTGAGAACTTAAGAATCAGGCTCAAAACCATACGGAATTCAAGGCCAGATCTGTCCCCAAGCCCATGTGTTTCCCACTCTCGCAAGACCCTTCCTCCATGAGGGTAATGGGAGCCAGAACCCAACAATGCCATGGCCAGCTAGCGCTTCCACACCCTCCACGCAGACAAGGGGATCTGTGTCAAAACATAGCCTCCCTTGCCCTCCTGGAATGAAAAAAAAAAACTTCAAAACAAATTCTGGGTCCCCTGATGCCTCTGGCTGATAAATTTTCACAGGGACAACCCCTCTGATCCCCACCATTTCTGGGTAATTCCTACATAATCAGCCTTTAAGGAGTTCCTGTGAAGGCCCAGTGCCTAACTTCTGTTGTCAACACTTTTCCAGCTCCCTGATCTTTGACCTGTTTCAATGAATGAACAAAACAGTATCACCCCAAGACTCACCAGGATCCGTTACCTGAGAAACCAATGTGTCAATGGTTCCACATTAACTCATGATTTCCTTCGTTCCATTCAATTCCCCACGTTGTCCAACGGTTGACTGTACATTAAGATCAGAACCCTTAGAAGACCAGTGCAGAACATGATGGGAGCACAGAGGAATGGCACCTTCCAGATTGGAAGGAGACAGCAAGTCAGCTTCCCGTGCAGCTGACCTCAGGAGGTCAGAACCTGCCTTCTGGGAGAACTGAAACCGCTGTAGTTTCTCCATTCTAAGGTACTGTGAATTATAAAATACACCATGTATTTCTCAACTCTTTAAGGAGAAAAAGTAAATTACATTTTAACTTAGGAAAGTCCTAGACCACACAATGTAAGGTGTATCTTCTCTCTTCTTTGTCACCATGACAGTGGACCTACCTGCTCCTTATTTCTGCAACCTCAGCTTCTCCATGGAGTCCTATATAAAGACCTGTTTTCAACTGTCAGTTGCAAATATACATCAAAACACTAACATATTCCCTTCCCTATAATACTTTAGTATTATAATCAGCACTAAAGTCTAAGCTCTCTTTGGATTGCACATCTGAGGGGCCCTTAGATCTCAGCAGTTACATGAAGCACCCCCATCTACAGCAGAGAAAAGGCAGCTACCATAATTCCTAGTAAAAAGTGCTTCAGTTTTGAAAGTTTCTACCAAGTTACTGGTCTAAGTAATTCCAAAACCTTGCATCATTTAACCCCCACAACCACCCTCTGCGGTTAGGTGCAAATATGCCCAGTTTGCAGCAAAGGGATGGAAGAACTGAAAGAAGATAAGTAAATGTAAATTCTTAAGTTTCCACTGAGAAGAAGGAATCAAGCCTTAAACAAGGTCAACTCACTCATGCAAGTGCATAGTGCATACCTGATGGTACCAAGTTTTTAACCCCCAGACATTCTGACCCAAAGCCCTCATTTCTAACCATAAGTTACCTAATCTCCAAGGTCTTGGGTAAGTTAAGACAGGGACAGAGCATGTGAGGTCAGGTAAGACATGTGAGGTCAGCAATCAAGAGCCTCAAAATTCCTACCTAAAGCTCTACTTACACCAGGCTTCTTGCCTATTAAAACCTGTTCGCAATTCTGAAATTTCAGGTAGAGCTTTCAAACGTTTTCTTGTGAAAAGTTTCCATTGGGCCACTCAGATGACATTGAATATCTTTAACAACTACTGAAACTGAAACAGTTACCCAAACTGAAACTGTTATTGAAGGAAATGTATAGAAACGCAGAATTTTAACACATTACAATACGAGACCCATGGATGAGAACTGTAGACACCAGAGGGTTTCTCCTTATGAAATCAAAGAAAAACTGAGACCAAGCAAGAGTCCACAACTTACTTGTGGTGCACAAATATATTTAAAACTATCTCCAGGGGCCAAATGAGCTAAAGGAAAAAGGCAGGGTTGGGGGAGATATCTGAGCACCTCCATAGCACTGCACATGTTACCACTGCAGCCAACAGACCCCTGCATGCGACACCAAGTATGGTAGCCAGGTGGCCAGCTCTGGCTTCTCCCAAAAAACAGGACATGGTGCCCCTGGTTCCTCCAGCTGGCTGGTGCCAGGTGGCAGTCTGGTCACACAGAAGGGGCCCAGCTGCCTGGGATGCCATTTCCCCTCCCTACAACAGAAGCCCTCTGCCAAGAGCATCACCTACAACTTGCCAGGAGTCCAGGCTCCTGTGAGTTCTGGAATGACACCAAAGCTGGAGGGAACAGCAGAAAAGCAGTGGCTGCTTTTCTGAAGAGGAACCGAGTCTGTCACCATACCAGCACCCCCGTATGTAGGTCACCTGCACAGGGAGCTTCCTGTCCCTTCCAGCCAAGCTGGTCTCTTCTGTGTAGCATGAACTGACGTTCATTAAGAGTTTCCCTAAATGTAAAGTCTGAACAAAAGATGAGTTCTTGTAGCCCCAGGAAGGTTCAGGAGCTCACATTTAAATCAGCTTTCAATAAAAATTTTCACATTCATAGTTAAATAAACCAGTTGACTAGGCATCATAACTCAAGCTGAAAGTCTTGGGTTGGTCCCTTCCCCGACTTGCCCCACTCTTATCCTGTAAATTAGATGTCCAATTGCCAAAGTGAGAGAGGGTGTCTTCAGGTAGGGCTGTATTCTGCCAGCTGGATACAAACCACACTTCAAGAACACTGTAGTTGAACAGTCTATCTTTTTAAACATTGCTAGAAACTCTTCAATTTACTCTCAAGTGAAGCGCTTACTAATATCTGATCCATTTTTAAAAATAAGGTTTCAATACTTTTCTTGACAAATACTCAGACAGTAGACATTAAGATGGGAAAACATTAGAAAAAATTGAAGGTTTCCTCTTTGTCTCTTGCTTGTGTGATGTTTTTCACTCTCTTAGTAAACCCATACACCAAAATTACCAGGAAACTCTCTGGGGCCTTGTTGTTGAGTCATTTTAACATCCCAAGTTCAAATTCCACTTCTGTTAATTTTTAAGACATCTGGTTGTTTGGGGAGAAGAAATTGTAACTAGAATGAGGTGATCTTGTAAAGGAGAAATGGATAAGCTAACCATCCAGATACAGAATCACGTGTTATTGTCCCCTTGGCCCCTCGTTAACTTGGGCAGATTTTAATTTGAAAGTTAACGCTTAGCTAAATCTTCCTGCCTGGTTCTCCATGTTTGTTCCGGCAGACTAGCAAGAGGATGGTGTTGGGGCAGGCCCTTTGAGGAAACAGTAACTGGAGGTTGGAGTGCTAACCAGCCTGTGGTTTATTCTGTGTTCTCAGGCAGAGTGAAGTGGGGTGATGGGGATGCGAGTTACTCATTCACCACTCCTCCTCTGAACTCTGAATGGGCCCCGGTGTTATCATTTGCTGGTGGATTCTGCCCACGTCCTGTCACTGTAGACACTGGCTTCTCTGAAGCTGGCTTTGTCTCCCACCCTGTTGTTGCGGTCAGGCCATACATCTACATTTTAAGGTCCTTAAAGAACTTCATGAAATAAAAGAGACAGGAAAAAAGGCAGAAAGGACACAATGGTTGTACTATTCTTGCTAGTATGCCCAATTCCAGTGCATTCCTGCATCTTGAGTAGGTAGTGAACGGATAACGTGCAGGAGCCCTCACGGACCTGTTACTGTCTCCTAATGTGCCAGGTGAAGGGCGTCCTCAGGAGAGATCACGAACATAGGGAAGGCCTCTTTAAGGAACAATCTACACTTAAGAGTAGTATAGCTAAAATTAAAAGCTATAATTTCAATGATTGTGACAAGTGTGCCTCTCTAGGCTGGATGTTTATGGGGGTAGGAGTGTTGGAGAGAAAGGAGCATGTGGGGCTCCATCCTTTCCATTGAATATTTCTGTGAAGTGAAATCTTAAGTCCACCGAAGACTTAAAAAGAAGCAAAAAGCTGGGCCCTCCCTGTTGGCGCAGCGGGTTAAAGCACTGCACTGAGAAACTAAAGCCACCTCTGCATGAGTTTGATTCCCGCCTGCCCCGGAGGCGACCACATGGCGTGGCAGACCTCTCCTGACCCGCCCGCTGCTCCCCTCAGCAGTGTACTTCATCAATCTGCCTGTTCTGCTCCCCACTCTGTCTCTGGTGAATCCTCTCACCCTCCGCATCTCTGGCCTATACCCCAGTTCTGTACGAATAAATAAATAAATCTTTAAAAAAAAAAAAAAAAAGAAGAAGCAAAAAGCTATGAGAATGCCCTACTCAAAATAGTTTTCATAGCCCAATCATTCGTATAAATGGAAATGAAGTGAAATGATAACTAACAATAAGCATATTCTTCATCCTGAGGAAGCAGCTATTTTCATGTAATTTAAAATTCAAGTATT
Organism: Condylura cristata; assembly: GCF_000260355.1. Classification (NCBI taxonomy): domain Eukaryota; kingdom Metazoa; phylum Chordata; class Mammalia; order Eulipotyphla; family Talpidae; genus Condylura; species Condylura cristata. Next base: position 30,007,521 of record NW_004567110.1, read on the forward strand.
ATATAAAAAGATAGAAAATCTGAGTAGTTACCATTAATTAAACATCCACTGGACCCTGAACTAGACACTTATGTCATGAACTTTTTAAAAATAACTCTATCAGGAAAATGCTATTATCTCTACTTCACAGAAGAGGAAACAAGCTTAAGCAGGTTAAGAAAATCCTGTCAGATCACATAACCAGTAACTCTTTCCCAATAACAGTTTGGAAAGTTATCATTAACTGAGAGAGGAAAAAAATTAAGGCAAGGGCATGCCATCATTTTTTTTTTTTTTTTGCCTAGAAAGATATAAAATGGACAGAAAAAATATACTCTGGTTTCTCTTCAGAAAATATAAATCTTTTGCCTTTTACCATAAAATGCACAGAAAAAAATTAATTTAAAAGAAAAACTTTACCCTTGCCTCTAAAAGGTCAATAAGCTGAGTTTGAGAAGGGGAGTGATACGAGAGAAATAGAGACATGTAGAAAGGCACCATGTGTGAGCCAGTGGGATGTTTAAAATAATTCTGCCAAAAAAGAAAAATATATACAAATTGGAGAAAGTAAACAGGGAAAGGGTGGGATAGGAAAAGAGAAAAAAGTATGTTAATGGATGGAGCAATTTCACTTATAAGACATTTATTGGAATGGGTGGGTTTCAACAAAATTATAGCCTATAATAGCATTAAATGCACTAATATATCTTGAAATTTCTGAAATTCAGTGATACAACCAAATCAAAAACCTTTAGTTTTTGCTCAGTATAGATACTGATACCTGCCCTTCCTCCCTTCCTCCCTGCTCATTTCCCTTTTCTTTCTGAAGCTACTGTTCCAGAAGTTGATCTCAGACACAAGGTCTCCCATGAGGGGGAGCAACTCTCAGGTCAGTCCCTAAAGATATGTGTTGAGGTACATGAGGGCCCTGAACAAAAGCCAGTGGCTTCATTTGGTGCTTAAATGAAGAAATAGCTACCTGTTCCAATGCTCGAGGACAAATGGGCTTAGTTCATCTTATAGAGGTTGTGAACTGACTCTTGCTAAAAGACTTTTGGAAGGATCCTGACCTTTGCTGGATTTTGCACTGTGTGCTATCACAGAAAGTAACCTCTGTGTGTGGAGGAACTTGAGGGGCAGCTGTTACTCCATTCACTTCTCACCGAAATACACCTCAACAGTGAGCCTGCCCCAGACTCACCACAGAGACGCCACAGTCACAGTCATGATAATTTTCCTGCTCTCTTCTCGTCATTAAAACTTTCATTTTAAAGGAAATATCTTCATTTTTGCATGCTTTACCAAAATCATAGCAGTGCCTCAATCATCCATTAAAAAAAAATGTCACCAAGTAACTAGAATGAGGAAATTTCGGTTTTGGGCAGCCTATCTCACAGCATCTACATGACCCCCCAGGCATGTCACCAACCTGGGTCTTAACTGGACAGATGGAGGACATCAACTGATCTCAAACCTTTCCATTTATAATTGTGTTCACCTACTGCCTCATAACAGGGGGAAGCTAGAGTTAAAATGAATGCTACATCTCAAATTCTGATCAAATACAAACCTTCAATAATCTACCGAAACTCACCATGAGAATACAGAGAAAGGATAAACAGGCTGGACAAGGGGAGAGATAAAAGTGAATAGAAAGTAGGTATCATCTCTAAGCACGGCATATCTAATTGAGAAAGGGTTGAAACAATTCTGCCAGAAAGTTCTGGCGTCCCCACGCACACATGTACATACTTGTACACAGCCTTTACTCCATATAACATTTGCAGGCTAAGGCAGTTGTATCGCACAAACACAGAATAAGCAAAACAGTCTCTGTTACTGCACTGGACTCCATGAAATAATTTTAAAACTCATGATAAAGGCACCAATAAAATGATCTCTCCTTTACCTATAATATGACAAAACGTCCCAATGTATATAGATGCCTATCATTACCAAAAAAAAGCAAAAGTAATAAAAGTGTGATGAGTTGCCATTTAACTGTTGATCAGCCACAGAGAAATCCAAAGGAATGACTGGAAGTTGGCACATGATTTTGACAAAGCAGAGAATAAAGACTAGTGTCACATCAGCCTAAATGGACAGAGGAATGATCACCTGGAATACACACTGGAGTTCTTTCAAGTACTAGACTATTCTGTGTGGTCAGGGACAATAAGGACATCCTTTTGGAAGGCTATAGGAGCAAAGCTGATCCCTGCAAGAATGAGCTGGATGCATAGAACATGAAGATGAGACAAAGACCCGTTAGTGACATGACTGTGAGAGAGAAAGGAATTACCATGGAGCGAAGCTCTATGGGGTTCAGATATGGTTTTGGAGACAAAAGACAGTAGGTTGGTCAACTGCAATGAAGCTTGGAGCTCTTTGGGGGTTAGAGTGTAAGCAGAGATTATTATGGGGTAATGGAGTTTACTAGCTGCTGTGTAGAAATCAGATGATGACATTGGGCTTTTCAGGAGAAAAATCAGCTATATTGATAATCAAATAGCAAGGAGGTAGGAGATTTAACTCAAATCTAACTCCTTGGTTAAGAAAGGAAATGGGTTATATAGGTTTAGAGGGTTGGGGAAAAAAAGGAGTTAAATTTTATTGACTGAAAAGCAGGTTAGGGCAAAGAAATGTAGACTTGGCTGATGTTACTGACTAGTTACAGGACAATTCATTCATGAAGAAATATGAAGAGGCTTCTATAAAGATAACTAAGGTTTTGAATTGCTGTCAGTGGCTACCTTGCCTCTGGGGAGTCTCCTTCCTATGTATACAGACTCTGGCTGGTTGCTGGAGGTCACTCAAGGTTAGTGGATAAACCAACAAGATTCTGCTCTATCTATAACAGCAAGTCTCAGAGAAAAATTTAAGTGTTTATTTTTCTTTTGTGCTTTAGGATATGAAAACAACATAGTTATTTGACCTGGGTTTCAAGCCAATCAAAGAACAGGAGTAATAGCCAAAGCAAATAGGAATTTGGAGGGATTAATGACTGCACCTATCCCAAAAGAAGTTCCCTAGTAACTGGGAGGGGCAGGAGAGCTTGAATCTTTTTGGAAGGAGACATACAGACCGCTATAATGTGCCATGTATTTTGAGGTCACCAATTTACCACAATCTTGGCCCCTGCTAATAGGCAGTTTTGGGTTTCTCACTTTATTGGAAAACAAAGCAGAAAGACCTATAAATGATTCCCAAAGTTAGTAGGAAATTTGGAAATCAATTAGAAATCTGGCTTAAGCTCAGTATTCTTAGCCTGGTTTGTGAAAGGATTTGAGTTACTAAAAAGAGAGATGCTCTCAGCTAGAGCAGGTCCTGCCTGTCTGTTTCAAAACTCACTCTAAATAGGGAAATCCTGAGCCTTCTTCAGCAAAGACATGAAAATCAAAAAAGCTCTTTGCTCAGCAAAGGCACTGTACAGAACAGAGAAGTGGCACAGACGCCCTTTCAAAGGGAAATCCCTGCCGTGGCTTGTCCTTCTGGCCCTGGAACATCCCTCCTGTCAAGCCTGCAGAGCGGCCTGTTAAGCAGGAACAGGCGGCTGGTGTTCCTTGGCACACGCAAACTGGATGAATTAAATCACCAAGCCTCAGTGCCTCGCTTAAGCTTCCAACATTGCCTAAAGAACATCAAGTATACACAGACTCAGAAATTTATCTTTCTCCAAAGAAAATACACTAGCGTGGACACTTTCCTCACATCCGATTCAACAACTGGAGCACCTGTTACATCAGGCCAGGCTGTGCACGGCACTGAGGATCAAAGGGTGAACCCCGCGCTCCCCCCCCCCCCACCCAAACAGGTTCCAAGGAAGCCTAAGAAACAAGCAAAAGTAAAGCAACTCTAAGACAACAGCGACTGTGGCTAGACCAGGGGCACTTGGGAGCTGAAGTGCAGAGCATTTGCGGAAGAGAGCACTGGGAAAGCTCCTCAGAAGTGGTCACATTTGAATTGAGTTTTCTCCAAACCTCCAGTGCCAGGAAGCGAATTCCAGTCTTTCAAAGTTCACTGTTCTAAGAACTAAAAAAGCCTTGGAAAGGAGCTACATATTTTAGATACATAACGTCTTAATTAGTGGCTGTCCTCCCAAGCCAAACAAAGCAGTCAGGGAACAGACTTCAAAGCCCCTCTTTTGATGACAGACTAGGTCACAGAATGACTTTAAATGAGAATAAGCCAGGCTGAGCTCCATGTTGGCCGGCCGCCCAATTATCACCATTGCTGGTCTGCCTAATTTATTCACTCATAAACTTCTTCTTTCTGTCATCCCTAAACATGATAAATTGTTCTTCAGCAGTCCCAAACGGGATTATTAATACATTCATTAATTTAGAGATACTCTTAAAAGACTCTGAAAATTATCACTGGTCTTCATTTAGTAAGTCCTTGAAACCAAGTCAATTACATCGTACCAGGGCCTAGCTTCATCTAGAACTAGAAGCTGATTTTATTTTTAAGTGCAGATTGCATAAACAAACATTTGTTCATCCTTCAGAATGGAATTATAACCCGACATTGATTCTAGTTAGGATGGTAAATTCAACTTCTATTTTAAGCTTAATTTTCATTCAACCCAGCATGTATGAAGTCAGCACAGTGTACACAGTAGGGATGTGAAAATGAGTTTTCACAATCATTTTGTTCCCCCACACCCTCTCCCATTTTCATCATAACATTTATACTACCAAATATTGATTGCATGCTTGAATCTATGTTTCAGGAGGGCAGGAACATTAAGTGCTTTCATCATGGCTCCAACCCTCGGTCTTATACAGCCCTGAGCATATGTGTTCATTCACATAAGGCATTTGGGGATGTATTCCACAGTGAACATAAGATTACAGAATATATGGCAGCTGCATCATTTCCATATGAAAAGATGGGTCCCTTTAAGGGTTGGAAGAAAGGGATGGACCTTAAAGCCAGCTTGTATAGTAAAGCACATTGTTTCCACTTAAGTCATGTGTTGATGTGGGTAATTTAGTGAAAATGGTGATTATGGAAGAAACGTCTGCCACTAACAATCAGGAATCCTTTCTCCCAGAAAGTTGTACCTAGTAAACAGACATAATAAACATGGTTGATGCAATATTAAGTGTTAAAGAAGCCCAAGAAAATCAACAATTGAATAATAGAGAGATAAAAACATTTGAGTTGGGGCTTACTGTAAAAGTAGGAATTTGCCAGTTTTGCCCATTTGCAAAAATCTTTAGTTCCCTTCAAACTCACATAGAGACACCACCATCCCACCCTACCCCCTCCCACACACACACTCAGTATAGCATCTTTACATTAAGCAAAGGAGTGTGAACTCTCAGTCAGATTGGTGGGGCTCACATCCTGGGCCTGCTATTTACTAGATTTGAGATCTATATAACTATTCCTGTAAGTGAAGGATAGTAATATACCTACCGCACAGGCTTCACTGACTTAATAAATGTACTTAGACTAGGGCCTCTCATATAGAATAACATCAAGTGTTCCTATTTGTACTGTTATTATTGAAACAACGGCTATTATTGCTGTTGTTATGAACAGAGTATCATGCCTAAGGATAAAACAAATTACTGGTTACAACTTAAAGGCAGCACTAGGTTCCACCCTAGGCGGAGAGGTCAATTGGGCCTAGTACAGGTTCAAACCAAACAGGACACCAATGTTAACAGTCCAGGTAAGTCATGCCCCCGAACAGAGTATACTCTTAATGTACAGGGATATCAAATGAGTTATTCACACACATACACTACTAGCTTACATGATAGACATTATATAAAAGGGAAGCTCCTTCTAGTAGGGATTATATTAATTCATGCCAGTCAGTCTAGACTCTACAACTTGTTTTGGTTGAAATTAAGATAATTTGGTATCTGAGCAACTGGCCAAGTAAAAGCTGTTCTTAATATTTTGTCATTGACTAAGTATTCTAACTAATTGCAGAATCTATTTCTAAGCCACTACATGTAAGGTGTCGAATTTATGTACTAAATTAATGTACTAAATTGTAAATTTATGTACTAAAAACTCTAAGCTTAATGATTTTACCATTGATGCTTCCTTATTGTGGCATATAAACGCAGTAAAAATTAAGTCATTTGTTTATATATCAAATGTGCCTTTTCACTTTTATTCATGCAAAGCAACAAGGGGAAATTAAGCTAGTGTTAGCACAGGTTTCAATCTCTATTATTAGAGATTTAGATAAAATAGTCCAATGAAATGATTTTTTAAATGCCTATGAAATTATACACTAAAATATGCTTTATTGCATGAAGTTAAACCAGTTTCAAAAAAACAGATACTCAAAATCTCCAAACTCATTATCCTTCCTCTATCATACATAATTCTATTATTTTAAAGTTTCCATCAATTTTATTTTTCTGAACAATGCTATGATATACCATATTGGCTCAAACAAGAATTGTACATAATAGTGGCCATTTGTTTTTCTTAAGGAAATACGTTTTTAGATGATTTCTGGAAAAGCGTATTTCAAAGCCATTACTTATCATTCCTTTCATTAAGTCTTTTCATGAATTCTTCCAAACTGGGGTCCTTCCTCAATTCTACTCTATAGGGTCACACCAGTTACCACAGCTTGATTTGTGGCTTAAACTAAGCTCTTAAACCGTTACACCATTATTTTCAATTATCATAACTGACTATACAGTAAGACCAACTGAAACACACTTGTGTTCAAACGAGCACTTCGTGCGATGACCAATGTCAACTAAAGATTGGCTTAAAGCAGTTGTTTCCAAATCTCCTGGTGTCTTAGCAAGGCGGAGGTAGGACCAGTGAGGGCCTGGCCTGAGTCACGGTTTTCCAAAACTCCCATCAGTCAAAACAGCTCAGAGCTCCAGGTTTACCTGTCTTACTGTCTATGTGATCAGGTGACTTTGTTTCAAAGATTCCATTCCTATTTGCTTGCTGTCTTTTTCCACATCTCCCCAACCCCAACCTATTGCTTTTTCTAGTTTTATCCTGTGCAGACAGACCCCTTCCCTTCTAACAACTCAGTCCCAGAGCAGCGTAGGGATCCGCACCGCAGAGTGGCCGGGTGTGGGATGTGAGAGGAGAGAGGCTACACCACCTGGTGCAGTGAACAAAGCCCAGACTGGTGAGGTGCCCACACAGGATGAATAGCTGGGCTCGGCAGAGCCCAAGCAGAGTAAGAAGAGGCACCCTTACACGTGGACAACTTGGTGTGTCGTGTTGCATCCCTAACAAAGTGAGGAAGGCATCCACACAAGCGGATGGCTCAGGACTTGCTGTTAAAGACCGAGTAAGGAAGACACCGAGGTATGGAGAGACCCAATGAGGGGAGTCAGAGACCAAGTGTCCTAGTATGTGGGCAGCCCACAGCTAGGCAGGTTGAGGGGAAACAGGAGCAGAACTTGTTCAAGATGAACCTGGGATGTCTTGCATTAGCCAAAAATAAAAGGGCTCAAATAGGCCCTCCCTGGTGGCGCAGCGGGTTAAAGCACAGCACTGAGAAGCTAAAGCCACTTTAGCATGAGTTCGATTCCCGCCTGCCTGGGAGGTGACCACATGGCGTGGCAGACCTCTCCTGACCCGCCCGCTGCTCCCCTCAGCAGTGTACTTCGTCGATCTGCCTGTTCTGCTCCCCACTCTGTCTCTGGTGAAGCCTCTCACCGCCCCGAGCCTCTGGCCTGTACCCCAGCTCTGTATGCATAAATAAATAAATCTTTAAAAAAAAAAAAAAAGGGCTCAAATAATGAAAGAACTTATTTATCATATACAAGATCAATATGCTCTGTATGTGAGATAGTCACAGGTTAGGGGTAATATAAGCGTTAAAATAAGTAACAAGTAATGAAATATGGCTGGTCCCTGGGCAAGCAACATTACCATCACCTGGAAATTACAAATGCAAATTGAGTTCAACCTCAGAATTACAGAGATCAGGGATTCTAAAGACAGAGCCCAGGAGGCTTATTTTAACAAGCCCTCCAAAAGATTCTCATGCACATTCAAGTTTGTGGGCCACTGAACTAGGAAACCATGAGCCTATACTAACATTAAAAGGAGGTAAAATGAAAGTTTAATGAAGAATTCATCATCTACATAGTCTTCAAAGTTACCCCCTCACAAAATACCTACAAAAAGAGTAACTGTACAGTGAAAAAAGTAACTTTACTGGGATACACCATTTAATCAAGTGATCAAAGTGAACACATGTAATGGAACAAAACAGAACACCACCTACTAAAATTAGAGAACATCCTAACTTCTGTGATATCCTAATACACAAATGCACAACTTAAACAATCAACAAACATCAGACAAACCCTGACTGAGGTAATTCTACAAAATCACTGGTATGTTATCTTTAAAAATATCAATGAATGGAAAAACAAGCTGCTTTTCCAATTCATTCTCTCCAACAGTAATAGACACATTAAAAGTGCTCAATTAAAGTTTACCTTAATTCATTCTGAAATTATTTCAAGTCATTAGAATATTCCTGTATGAAATTATTTCTTCATTAGAATACTCCTGTACAAAAGCATGATCTATATAAAAACCTAAACTCAATAATTTTTTTTAAAGATTTATTCATTCATACAGAACTGGTGTACAGACCAGAGATGCAGGGGCAGTGAGAGGATTCACCAGAGACAGAGTGGGGAGCAGAACAGACAGATCGATGAAGTACACTGCTG
>NW_004567110.1:30016565-30028131 GCF_000260355.1 Condylura cristata
TGCTGCAATGGCTGGCCATAACCTGATAGTGCTGAGAATTTAACCCCTGAGCCACCAGGGAAGCCCACTGAACTCATTTTACCTCATTACTTCCATATTTATCTTGTCAGAATGCAGTCCATAGTCACTCTTAGATAGTAATTGTACTACAAAGTCTACTACATAAATGCAACTCCCATAACAGTAAATCCAATTAGTAGCACACAGAAGAAATGTTTGTTTTCCGAGTCTGCCTGCAGCACATTCGTGTGTAGTTTCACCCTGCTGACTTAGTAGAAAAGACTCACACACACAGCTGTCTTATTTAACTGCAGATTTACTAATGAATTCTTAATGCATTAGGAAATAGTTGCAACTCTAATTCTGGTAATTAGGTAATATTAAGACCTGTTCTACATATCCATAACCATCCAACAGACTCGGGAGAAAACACAGCATAAACCTTCTGATTTTGAGTCAAGGCATTTGTTTTCTTAGCTGTGACACCAAAAGCACAAAAACAAAAACAAAAATGAATTGGCTTTTATCAAAATTAAATTTTTGTGCTTCAAAAAATACCAGATGGAAATTCAGAGTAGGAAAAGATATTTGGAAATCATGACTATAAGTCTTATATCCAGATCATATAAAGAATCCTGACAATTCAATAATAAAGATCAAAAGGCTCAATTTAAAGTGCCAAGGACCATAAAAGACATATCTTCTCCAAAGAAGACATGCAAATGGCAATAAGCACATGAAAATCAGGCCCTCTCCACGAGCCATAAGGAAAAAGCAAACTCATAGTTTTAGCATAAAGGTGATAAAAATGAACACGTGACTTTATATTAACTACCGGCGAAGGTATAAATTACTGTATTAAGGTGTGTTCAACTTAAATTTCTCCATTGGCGTCCACTGAACCTTGCTTGGTACCTTTACACCAATAGTTACCAATTTGCTAATGTACTGGGGACCCAGTACAGTGTAAGTAAATGTTATTCAAGAGAAACAGCATGAGGTATCAGGACCAAAATCATTTCTGGCTTACATATAACTAAGATTTATAAAGCCTTAAAAATAACAAAAAATTCTGGTAGAAAACACAACTTGGATTCTACTTGCAAGTAAACTCCAAGAAAAGGGGGGACTTTTTTTTCCACCATTCTACCTCCAGTGCCTAGAACAATGTGTGGCATACAGAAGGGAGCTATGGCTGTTGAACAGGCAAATCATGCACAGTATCTCCATTACCTCAGAGAGCAGGGAGAAATCTCCAAGTCACAATATGAAGAGAATAGAAAGCAAGCTGTAAATATTTTTTTATTGTAAAAACAGAATCAAAGAGTCTGACAATGTAAATATTATCTCAGAACATATCCCCTTGGTTCCCGAATTTGCTCGGTTCCTGTTTCCACAAATCTCCATTAGCAATTCCTGGGTTTCATGATCCTTTTCAGATACATTGATTGATATGTATATATTGCTTAGGAAGAAAAGTCCATTTGATATTAAAACAAAAACCTGTTGTGCCTTCCATGTTCCTACATTACTTCAGATGCTTCCACAATTTAAGAGTAAATACATTAATGCCTCAACCAAACAAAAAATCTGCAACAAGTTACTGAATCAAACCTCTAGTGACATTTGCAATATATCCACAATTAAAGATTTAAAAACAAAAATTGAGAATTTAAAATAAACTTGACTGATTTTTCATATTTGAAAGATTGTAGTTATTTGCAGCATATAAATGGAGAGTAGTGCAAAATGCATCAAGTTTTTTATGATAAATGTACTTTCAACCTAGTGGCTGCCTCAAAAGCAAAATGTGAAAAATTACCACTTCTCAAAAATGATGAAGAATAACGCAATAAAGTTGACAATTTAGAAAGTTCAATTGCTACTCTATTTCCATAAACTGCAAAATGCAGAGCAGATTAAACTTTACAAAAATAGAAATATTGCTTGGGACTTTTACGAAACTTTTATAAAATATAACACTTTGTAAATTCAAGATAGTTTCACACAGAAATAGACAATACTTCCACAGATACGAAGTCTAGTGAAACTTAACTAGTCAAACTGGCTTGTGTTGATCATTCCTCCACATCATTCCTTGCAAATCTTCGGTCTAAACAGAATGTGCTCTATCATGGCTTTCTTTTTTAATTACTCGTTTAATTTTAAGGGTTTTGTAAGATTTCTCAATTTAGAAATAACATTAAAGCAGATAAACTTACTCCTACAAATGTCTTACTAAAAAGTAGAAACTAATATAATTTTATATTTTATAAACTTCAAATCAAATTTCTAGAATGACACCTTATTAATTTAAAACATATTTGACAATTATAATTTGGTACCTACAAAATGTTAAAATATAATCACAGCTACTTTATGCAAAAATATTCATATAGAATGAAGAGTTTCTAAATTTATTTATTTATAGCTGTCAGATGAGAAGTATTTTCTAATTACACCCATTCATACACATTCACTTTATCACCTCAGGGAGCACCAGTGTATTGTTCAAACAAGTGAAAAAGAAAGAAGGTAGGGGACCATTTTATAAAACAGTGCTAATATAAGGCACCACTTGGAATACAAAAAAGCCAAAGTATTCCCAAATTTTATATATATTTTTACTGGTGTCTTAATCTTTGGAGAAAATGATTAGGAAAATGTTAACAATTTTACTGACTAAATCTTACTCCTTTTTTTCATCACTTTTTGTTTTTCATTTTTCCATGTAACAGAACATATAACATGATCTGTTAAATAAATATTTTTCCCCAACCTTCCAAAAAATAATCTAGAAATAAACAAAAAGAAGCCAAAAATTTATCTGATTGATTTGCAATCTGTCACTGGAGACAGCGGAGAGATGGGAGAGGGGTTAACAACGGGACATATTTTCTACAGAGTATACTGAGGCACATAGGTTAAAAGTTTTTCAGGCAAATTCATGGCTAGAGCAAAATCGAGAGCTCAGAATTTTAAATTCCTCCCCAAAGCTGATTTCTCAAATAGTCACACCCAATTAAGTATTTGAAAATATGCCCTTAGTCACTGCTATCGTCATCATCGTCATCGTCAGATACATCGTTTAAAGGAGACTTCAGTGACTGGCTGTAAGAGTCCGACCGAGTGGGCTGGCATGTGGCCATGTCCCCAGCAGAAAGCAGGTCATAGCAGAAGTCACAAATCCGCACAGGCTTAGAGGACTGGCTGGGAAGAAGAAACCTCTTTTCAGAGCAGGGCCCACAGACAACAAAACCACACTTGCGGCAATGGTGGCGACGATTAACAGGTGTGAACTTTGCTTTCTGACAACGCATACACACAGTCGCCTCAGAGTCAGGAACCCAGACAGCAGCATGTTCATTACTAGGTGTCTTCCCACTTTTGGAGAGTAAATCAGTAACACATTTATTTATGTGATTCATCCATTCTGACTTCTCCGTGGCAGTAGCAGCATAAACTGCAAAGGATTTGGTTGGTGTCTTAATAAGCCATCCATTCCTCAGGTCTCCTTCATCTTTGATGGAATCAATAGTGACATTTTCCAGGGGAATAATATGTTGTTTATTGTATTTTTTCTTCTGGATGACAATATTACCATATACAAGAATATCATTAAATAAAAAAAACTGCCTTGCTTTTGGCTTTTTTCTACACAATTTAGTCAATACTCCTTCTCCAATAAGAACCCGTCCAGGTATAGTTAAGGGTTGACCAGCTGCTCCAAAACAATTTTCCACTATATTTATGCGCCTAGTATTTGCTTCACTGTTTGCCAAGCGATCCACCATCTTTTGTTAACAGCCTTAAAAAAAAAGAAAATGAAATTAGTACACAAATTACAATTTCATACTAGATCATAAAAATCTAAATTAAATGTGACAAACCATAATTTTTAACCAGTAACAAAATACTCCCAAACTGTTTCCCTCTAATAAGATAATCTCTAAACCTATCAACAGAGTTAACACCTCAAGTTTTATAATCATTGAAAAATAATTAACTATGTTCATATAGCACCACACAATTAGGTGTGTGTAAAAGTATAAATTTCTTACAAACAAAAAAAAAAACTGGACAATGAATAAGTCATCTCTGAAAAATAATAAGCCCAGTCCCATGACATTCAGTCTCAAAGGGATTCTGAACAAGAAGGTCAACTATTATATAAATTAAGAGAGATAACTATGATCTTTTCAGTAGATAAGGCCATTAAGCTAACACCTTCATTTCTCACCTATATTAACAGATCTATTTCCATCATATCTCACTGACCCCAATATCAATCTTCAGGTAATGATCTCTCAAAAACAAATGTAATCATGCTGTTACTCAAAATGACTCCCCTAAACTTATAAAATGTGGATTCTTTACCATGGCATTTAAGGGCCTTCGTAATGTTTCTTCTTTATTTCCCCAGATTCATCATAAATCACTCTTCACCTCAAACTTTATGTTCTAAGAATACCTTACTATTTGTAATCCATTTCATCTAAACAGGTCTCTCTCTTACTCACCTTTAAAGACTCAATGCTCCTATTTCAGGAAGCCTTCCTTATATTCTAATATTAGGCTAAAACTTTCCTCTGTGCTTTTCATATTCTACATACCTTTTACCTTCTCCCCCCCCCCCTTTTTTTTGGGAAACATTTATTTATGCACACAGAACTGGGGTACAAGCCAGAGGTGCAGGTGTGGTGAGAGGATTCGACAGAGACAGAGTGGGGAGCAGAACGGGCATATTGATGAAGTACACTGCTGAGGGGACCAGGAGAGGTCTGCAAAGCCATGTGGATCACCTACGAGGCCGGGGATGGAATTTGCACTGAAGCGGCTGCGGCCAGGTTGCAGTGCTGCATCCTAACCTGCTGCGCCAGCAGGGTGGGCCCTAGCTTCACTTTTTTTTTTTTTTTTTAAGATTTATTTGTGCATACAGAACTGGGGTACAGGCCAGAGGCTCAGGGGCGGCGAGAGGCTTCACCAGAGACAGTGGGGAGCAGAACAGGCAGACCGACGAAGTACACTGCTGAGGGGAGCAGCGGGCGGGTCAGGAGAGGTCTGCCGCGCCATGTGGTCACCTCCGGGGCAGGTGGGAATCAAACTCATGCAGAAGTGGCTTTAGATTCTTAGTGCAGTGCTTTAACCCGCTGCACCACCAGGGAGGGCCCTAGCTTCACTTTTAAGAGTAAAATCTGTCTCCTCCAGTCTCCAGTGAAACCTAAAAAGCAGAGACTGCCTGATCTCTACCACTTCAAACTATGCCATGAGACGCAGCAAAAAAAAATAGTTCAAGAACTATTAAGAACATCATTTTGATAATGTGCAAAAAAAACCCGTTACTTGTTTAACCTTAAAGGATCATAGATTTTTCTCTAGATCAAATATTAACTTCACTGAAGTCCCAGGGTTTGTGCCTTGTTTTAGACTTACCAATCTACTACAGTCAAGTCATATCAGAGTGAAGCATTTAAAGACTAACAGCATAGTCTGACTTCCAATATTCAGCAACACTAATGATACTCTAATACTTCTTGGCCTCTATTATAAAGGACAGGAGAATTCTGATTACTTCTGAATTGTCTTTCTCCCAACCACAGGTCCTTTAAAAAAACCCTCTGTCCTCCATAAGAGTGGGCCCTGTCCTGAAAGCTATTTCTAAGAATCAATGTGGCAATCCATGGTCCCAAAAATGTGATGGTTTCTCTTTCTAATCAAGACAAAGTATCAGTGAATAGAGGTCCATTAGCCAATGCACAAGTGCATCGTAGCTAAAGAAATAAAGACAATTAAAAGCCATAAAAAGAGTTCCATTTTATTCACAATTAAAGAAGTATTAGAGCATTAGAATAGTTTTTCATCCTAAAACATCAGGATATTTTTAGATTAACAAAAAAAAAAAAATTACCTAAGATGCAGTACTACCGAAGAGTACAGGGAACAGACATCTCCATACATTACAGATATTTGTGTACCAAATAAACTTGATATTTAATCAAAAGAAATTTCAAGTGTGTAAGTATAAATACAAGGATTATTTAATACAACACTGTCTGTAAGAGAAAAAAACTGGAAAAATTCCACCAATAGGAGGGGTTTGAACAAGTTATGATACACCATTAACATGCTAGATATCTGTTAAGATTGAGATAGATCTAAAGACAGCACTATGTGGAAATTCTCATGCTATCTAGGTAGAAAGAGTTGAACATCTTGGATATAATTTTGTCTAAATATATAAACAAAAAATAGTTTTAAACATATATTTCATCAAATCTAAAATGCTAAATATTTTAACACACAACTACATGTGCCACTGAGAAAAAAATGCTATAAGTTAAATCATATCTTTGGTTATGACATCCCAATTTCAGAAAGATAGTAAAACATGTTCATCTTTATGCTCAATGAAATATGGTATAAACTCCTACTCACAGACAACTGTAAGTGTACACACACACAGAAATAAAATTTAAAAACTACACACCACACTATCAACAATGGTTACTTCTGGAAAGTACAAAATGAATATTTCATATTTTATATTATATTCAAACACTCAAGTGTTTGTTGTGCCAGGCACTGAAATAAGTACAAGAATGGAAACAAACAAGATAGTCAAGGTTTCTGCTATCCAAAGGTTTACTAGACAGCAGGAGAAGGGAGAAACAGAAAACATAATTGAGAACTAAGTAATATATATATATGTAATATATATATATTAGAGTTAATATTCTTTTTTTTTAAGATTTATTTATTTATTCATACAGAACTGGGGTACAGGCCAGAGATGCAGAGGGTGAGAGGATTCACCAGAGACAGAGCGGGATGCAGAACAGGCAGATCGACGAAGTACACTGCTGAGGGGAGCAGCGGGCGGGTCAGGAGAGGTCTGCCACACCAAGTGGATCTCCTCCAGGGCAGGCGGGGATCGAACTCATGCAGAAGTGGCTTAAGCTTCTTAGTGCTGTGCTTTAAACCCGCTGCGCCATCAGGGAGGGCCCTAATAATTTTTTTTAATCAACTGGGAGCGCTAGTCAGAAGGCCATTCTAAAATAGCATCATTTTAGTTAGTAAAGAGAACCTAGATTTGAAGACATTACGGGTAGGGATAGGGCAAATATTCCAGGCCAAAAAGAATAACTGCAAAGGCAAGAAAGAATTGACCCTTTTTGATAACTGAATATATAGATTTATTCCATTTGAATTAACTGCTGCTTCTAGTCATTGGGACACACAGTTATTAGTCAACTCCAATGCAGCTTCCTGTTGATAACTAATGGAACTACTATCACCACAAATCCACGCAGTGCTTTCCACATTATCTTTTGATTTTAATTCTCAAATTCCTGTGAAGTAACTAGAGAAGTTTTTACTATCTCCCAAAGAAGTATCTAATATTAGGTGAAATATGCACTGAATGAGAAATTAGGGCACAAAGACAGAGTCTGGTCAATAACATGAGCCCAACAGCCTGGAATTAATTCTGTGCATTGGCAGCCCAAGGAATAGTGACCACTTGGCATGCATTTCCCTTTCCCATTCACTACTGTATTACCTACTCAGAACAACCTCAGGATAGTCACAAAAAATCAGACCCATTTAAAGTAAATAAACAGATATAAAGTTAAGTATGCTGCCCATGATGCCCACAGAACTGCAGCTCAAATCTGACTTCTCTGTTATAGCACATTACTGCACATTAATTATTCCTTAAGGCTCCACTGACTCTACAAGAAATAAAAATACTGCTATTTCTGGATTTATACTGCAAATTCTAAAAATTCTGAAGATAAAAGAATACTAACTTGAGCAAAGATACTCAAAGGATAGGTCATGATTTATCACAGCCCCCTTATACTGTTTCGTTGTCGGAGATTTGCAGTATATTAGGGGTGAACATCCTCAAAAATCTTTTCCTCCTCTTCAAGAATGATGCAACATAAAAGGCCTGGAGCCTTATTAGTTAGAATTTGGCTAAAACAAACAGCTTGCAAAATATGACAGTGACCACCTAAGAAATACATTTCATACTGCAAAATTAAATAGACTAGTCACACAATTTTTCATACTCTAAACATTATTTTCTGTTATCTTCACTTACCTTAATGACAGTTGCTGGCAACTTGAAGAATTTCACTTATAGACTGTAACCTCAGCCCCTTTCATTATCTCTGTTGATCTCCAAATAGTCTACGTGCATGTCTGACATGAGAGGGAAACAGCAAGCTAAAAAACCCAGGAAGACACAAAATGCCCTACACATACCCCAGAGAGTCTGAGGGAATGGGGGCAGAGGTAGGGAGGAGAGACAAAGTACCACATTTGTCTGGGTCACTGCTGGAAATAGCCCAAAGCAAGGTTCACTGGGAAACTAGATCAAGACACTAGCCTTTACACTGGGACCTCTACCCTCCCCAAAGTCCAAATTCAAATTACTACCAACACACAGAGGTTACCCAAGCAGCAAGAAATCTCAAAGTCTTCTGTGCTGAGTACTAGACCACAAGATTACTTATCAAGGATTGATTCCTTTGTTTATTTTACTCTTGGGGGTGGGGAGAGGACATAGGAAGATAAAGCAGAAGACAACTTTAACATGTGGCCCAATTGGCTTAAGTGGTCTACTTTTCTTAAGAATACCAGCGAATACAGGAAGAGTTAGGAAGAAACCTCCCCCATCTTCAGGCACAGATGTCTTCTTTGGACAGATTACAGGAAGTAAAATTATTGGGACAAAGACACAAACTGAAGAATTGAAGACTCTTGTAACCTTCCACAAAACCTCCATTCTGAAAAATACACCAGTTCACCAAGCAGCACAATGAGTGGACCCACCCCATCTTATCTCACATGCATACTATTTTTCTTTAAAATTTTCAGCAAACAGGATAGATTTTAAAAGGGCTTTTGTTCATTTTGTTCACTTCTCTTTATTTATTCATTCCATAATGATTTGTTGAGGGCTTTCTAGGTGCTGTGTATTATTCTTTTCAGAGTCTGGAGCTTTAGTGAACAAGAAAGATAGTAAGTAAACAAGTAAGGTGATCCAAAAGGTGAAGTACAATGATGGATACTGGCAGGGGGCCAAAATAAAGGAAAAACTCATTTAGATTGAGTGGCTCAAAAAACCTGAAGTAGTGGTATATAAGCGGGTCTTAAAGGATGAGTCAGCAATGCAAAGGAACTAATACTATTGGGCAATGATTCTAAGACAGGAAAGAATTGTACTTTCAAAATTTTATTTCACATACTTAGTAAACCAGACATTTTATAATGTATTTCTTAATCACCTGTATTTTCTAAGCTCATATTTGGGGCTATTAATCTGTATGAATGTTATACACATGAAGGCTACTAACCAATTTATTTCCTTGCTATTTCTAGCATATTCTACTTTTTATTGTATTTGACATAATAACAATTTCTTAGCTCAATGTACAGATCTTTTCCTTGTGGGCTTTTATTATTATTATTATTATTATTATGCATAAGCTTCTCTTATTCGGATATCATATGCACCTATTTATTACTTTTTACAATATGAATTTTTCTTTTAATACTTTTGTAACAGGGTGGTCCTTAGGAAAAGGGGAAGTTCCAGGTTCCCTGCCCCACCTAGGAGGGTGGAGCTGAGCTGAGAAAAAGGAGAGAAGAGAAGGAAGAAGAGAAGAAAGAGAAGGAAGCTGGATGGAGAACAAGAAGGAGACTGAGGAAGCCACATAGAGCAGCAAGCATGTGAGGAAGAAACAGTGCTTGTTTCCTGACCCTGGACTGGTTAAGGCAGATGTGGGTGAGATACCTGTAGGGAGGTGACTATGGCAGTGTTTATACTGATTTTGATTTTGCTCTTTTCCTCCTAGATTTGTCTGGCCATTTTGGACCCTTTTCCATGGGTCCTGGCTAGAAGGTACTTTAGTCTTGTGGCAGCTTTCAGGCCTTGCTTTGGACCAACCCCTTCTGGGTTGACTTTTGCCCATGGGTAACTTCAGGTGTTTGATTTAGAAGTTATATTCTTTGTGTTCCGTACTGTATATTCACTGTATTAAAGTCCCTTTTCATTAAAGTTTCGTGTTTGTCTTGATGCGGCGAGTGGCAGAACCCACTTAGAGCAGGCAGGTTTGGGGCTTCAGGGGTGCCCCTCTCTCCCTGTCCTGTAACAGATTTGGGGAGCCCTGTAACACTTTCACCTGAAACTTATTCTGGCATATTTCAAAATTCTTTTGAAATATGTGCATTCTAAAAGAGCTAATGAATTGCTCCAGAAACAAGATTTCCTCATTTATAAGTGGGAATACCAGTATGTCAGGAGAAGATTAAACAAGATAACACTTACAAAATTTCCCACAAGTAGTCAACAAGTAGTAACACTCCGTAATGAAATAATCTAATGTGATGATTTGTGTATTCTAAGATCTGCTTCTGGATTGTCTGATCTAATCCATTAATTTGCTTTTTAATTCTTGTGTCAGTATCAATGTACTTGGCAGGACTAGTTTAGACTATCTACCACTACCTAACTTTCTCAAAAAAAGTTTTTATTAACTCCCCATTTTGTGTCGAGGTGTAATCTATTTAGAGCTGTGGTTTTTCAACCTTAACTGTACTCTGGGCAAGAGGGAAGCTATAGCCATCAACACACCAGAACAGTCACCCCAATTTACTATCTGGGCTAAAAATACTCCATTTTTTAACATTAAAATTATTTCATGACTAATAAAAATGAAGGGGTAGTGGGGGCCTCTCTGGTGGCGCAAGGGATTAAGTCACAGCACTATGAAGCTACGCACACAGCCAACGCAGCTCAGGTTTGATCCCAGCTCAGGTTTGATCCCAGGATCCCACCCTCATGGCATGGCAGACCTCTCTGGACCCACCTGCTGGTCCCCTCAGCAGCAGTGTACATCAGTACATCTGCCTGTTCCGCTCCCCACTGTCTCTGGTGAATTCTCTCATTCCCTCCCCACACCTCTGGGCTGTAGCCCACTCCTTGTATGCATAAATAAATAAATCTTAATAGTGATAGTAAAAAAAACAACGTTAAGAGCAATCTTTATAAAATTTAAACAGCCTATTTTGTATTCCACATTTGTCTGGTGAAATTATCAAAATAACATTCTTTGAATGCAACTAACTTCATTAATTATCATACACAAATCGATATTTCCATCTTATTTTTGGAAATATTGTTTACTCATTAATTCTAAATTTAAGAAAACAGCTACAAATCATCTGAAGAATTGGTCTGAGATTTCACCCATGACTCACCATCACTGATTACTTTAGGTTTTGCTGTTTCTTTGCACTCATCTCCTGACTCGTCTAATAGTTCTAAAATGTCTACCCTTGCCAATCTTTGTCTCTGCCATTAAAGATGGCAAGTGAAAAAAAAATTTTTTTAAAGATTTATTTATTTATTTATATAGAGCTGGGTACAGGCCAGAGATGCAGAGGGTGAGAGGATTCAACAGAGACAGAGAGGGGAGCAGAACAGGCAGATCCACGAAGTACACTGCAGAGGGGAGCAGCGGGCGGGTCAGGAGAGGTCTGCCGCGCCATGTGGTCA
>NW_004567110.1:30028421-30034741 GCF_000260355.1 Condylura cristata
AATGAAGGTTAAAACAAACAAAAAATTAAGGACCTCTCCAAACAGTTGTCATATCATCTTGAAAGATGACGCAATACTTTGAGTAATATAATAATGAAGCAGAAAAGATGGTGCAATGGTGTTGGTTTACTTCATCAGTACATCATCCTTCTAGACAATTATACCATTTTTCTTCTTATTGACTATAATTCCTAAGACAATTAAATAGAAAAACATACTTTAAAATACAGGAAAAACAAGATCACTAAGATCACTTAATGTAACTTAGGTTATATTATGCATGTCCAATGAACCCATATGAGTTTCCTTCTTGTTTTGAAGATTTGGAAAATAAAGGTTCTCAAATATCACTATAAATACATAGAACTGCTTCAAACAGAAACTCAAAAACCAAATATGTGGGCCTGCCTGGCTCAGGAGTTACAGTCTCAGTGCCATCACACTACTGCCAGCCACTGCAGCATGGATTCTAACATTTCTTAAGTAGATTCAGGTATTTTATACTTTTTTGTTGCTGCTTTTGAGTTACTCTTCTTTCCCACATTATATATTTTTTTCACACTATATTCTTTAATTCATTACTTTACTGTTAGGAAAACTACTACAAAGTCTTTATTTTCCATATCTAATCATTGCACAGAACTTTATAAATTCCTACAGCTTTCTAATGACTTCCTTTGCCTTCTTTTCCAACAAACTGCCAGTCCTAATTTATAGATAAAAATGTAAAAACTGCAATGAAAGCATACCCCTGAAGCATCTCTTGAATTTTTATAAAATCAGCTTTATACAAGGATTTTTTAAAAATTAATCCAAAGTTTCAAGTTATCTCCTGCACAACTGTAGACAAGAACTGCAATGAATTATCCAAACTCCACCTTATTCTTTAGGTAACACCCTGTTTCTAAAATAGCTATGTTCTTCAGTAGGATGTCTGCCACCTGTTGAAAACGAAATACTAGAAGAGGGGGAAACTCTTTCATAAAAGAGAAAGAATACTACTTGCAATTGTAGAGAGAGTCCAACTGTCACAGAATACTATGGTCCAGTTCATCTTACTGAGAATCAATACTACTTTTGTTTTTCTTGCAGGTAAGCTTAAAATGAAAAGTCATCCATTTAATTTCTTACACATACCCATGATACCTGATATTAATGAGCTTCAATATTCAACTATACTAAAATCAATGAATGATAACTCAAAAGACCTGCTTCTCAGCTCAGATGCTAATCAGAGATTTCACACAAATTACTGAGTACCTTTAAAAAAAGAAAAAGCAGCAAGCCACTACCACCACTTTAGATAAAGTAATTTGTAAATATTCTGTCCTGAACATAATGAACTTTGGTAGAAAATGGATCATATTTCTGATTTACTACAAGACTAGTATCAATCCAGATTTTTAAGTCTGAGTTACTGCTAATAAACCCAAGATTTTACAGAAAATGTAAAAGCAAATGTAAAAGACACAATCAGGAAAGTGGGGAAACAAAAGGTAGAACACAAACTGTCAAAGGTATCTTCCTCCCTGAGCAAGTACGTAGTAAAGCAAACTTTCCCTCTCCTAATGCATTCAAGTAAAATGAACAATTATCCTGACTTTCTACTATAATGCAAAGGGCAAGACAGTTCTTACTTCCAAAAATTGTATAGTTTAATAAATATAATAATAATGGGAGAATTCCAAGACTTTTAATAAAATGTTAGGAGAAAGCAAAGAGTACTTGCAAATTTAACAAATTAAATTTAGAATTTTAGGAAATTTTACTTATTCCATCAACAAGAAAACATTTTTTTCTCCCCCTCTTGCAATCAGCACTTTCGCCACTGTGACAAAACATGTACTGTAGAAATTAGTGGTGGTAAAGGAAACAGGTTTATTTCTTAGATGAAAAGGAAAAAGTTTCTATATTTTTATTTAAGCTCCTGTAAAGCTGGATTGAGAAGAACTGAAACTTTAAAAGTTTGAATCACATTTAGAAAGAAGCTAGAGTGCTTCTTAAAAATCTCTCCATGGCACCAAATATACCCTTTACTGAAAAGCCATTTCCAAATTACTATTCTAGTCTGAACCAAGAAGGGAAAAAAGAAAACTAACATTTAATTCAAAGCTAACATTTAATTTAATACATGTGAGTAGGCACATCCACATTTCACTATTTCATTTAGTAGTTTCAATTCTGTTAAGTGATAATTACAACCATTTTTACAAAAAAGTAAACTGAGTCATGGAGTAAAGCAATTTTCTCACCATTCCACAACTACTTTTGGTAAAAATGGTCTTTCCACTATCCTTTGCTACCTTCAGAAACAAATAGTCTAGAAGTATTTCACTCATGTGGATCTCATATATTTAGGGAAAGCCACTGATAAATACTTGAGACATATGGCAATAAGCATAAAATATGCTCAAAATAATTCTTTACATGCTAAAAGGGAAGTGAGAAGTAAAGGTATGACTAATTTAGTGTGTCAGTACAGGCAGTTTCAAATAGGTTAGACTTCACAGAAAAACTCACCATGGTACATAAAAACAACTAAGCCATAGATGAAGATTTTAGAAAATTAATTTGGAAAACCAGATTGGTATTAGAAAAGATCTTATGGGGGACTCTCCCTGGTGGCACAATGAGTTAAAGCACCACATTATAAACCTCTCTATCCCCAGCCTGGGAGCTGACCCACATGACTGGCAGACCTCTGCTGACCGGCCTGCTGCTCCCTTCAGCAGTGTACTCTGTCAATCTTCCTGTTCTCCCCACTCTGTCTCTGGTGAATCCTCTCACCCACCACACTTCAGGCCTGTACCCAGTTCTGTGCATAAATAAATAAATCTTTTTAAAAAAAGATCTTAAGGGAGGTAAATGAAAGGGTAGGAATATGCACCTCAAGTTTTAAACAAGTCCTCTGTCTAGTTTTTAGCAGTTAAATTATACCATACAAGTTGAGACTGACATTCTTAATACATTAATATTCTTAATACTCATTACAGCTATGTGAGTAGCTCTATTCAAAAAACCAGTTTGCCTAGCCAAGCAAATTAAATCCAAACTCTTAACCTGGTATTCAAAGTGCTTCTTTACAACTCAAGCCCCAGTCTGTTCCAGGCTGTCTTTTTAGTCTCACCTCATTTTACATGTTCTCTTAAAGTGTCTCCAGAATATGTTGAGCTTCCACCTCTACTCTTGAGTTCAATGTGCCATCCTTTCCTTGCTATTCCAAAATCATGCAATCATCACCTCAGTAACCTCAAATAATTTTCCATCTTTAAACATGATTCTATCTATACCACTTACGTGCTATTATATTTTACAAAGATGCACATATCTGTATTTTCTCAACAGATGTGGAGATTCCTGAAAACTGTATTATTCTTACAACTTTGTATTCCAACAGTACCTACAAAAATACCTGCATATACATGCTATCAATGTGCAGATGACATGACCAGCAATTAAAAAAGTGGCAGCTTCTCAACCCTGAGTCTGACAAAATCAAAGACTTCATTTTTTGACAACCATACTAATTTTCACAGAAAACAGGAACCACACCCTATACATCAATTGCTTCAGTAGACCCACATATCTTAAATCTGCAAGTCAATGCTCTTTAACTATCATATCTAATTATGAATTCTAAGTATTGAGATGGCAGATCCTGTTTTTAAAAAATCTCAATCTCATTATATATAAAACGATGCATTCTTCTCTTGCCAAGAAACACAGCTGTTTAGTAAGCAAATAAAAAACCATGCATATTTTCATCATCAACGAAATTCAGATTAAAAAACTGCATCATATCAAAAAGTATTTGTGCAGGAGCAGCTGTACAGTGCTGTCAGCTGTAAAGAAATCATTGTATAATATTTGAAAAATAAAGATCAACCAAAATACCACTGTGGAACTGATTATCCTGACATATCCATAACAAATTTCCTTTAGTATTTTCAAGGCACTTGCAATCCCCTAACTACATCCAAGGCTTTATATTAGAGAAAAACAGAATGAACTCAGAATTGAGACAAGTACAAGGCTTTAATACAAAGCACAGTATATACAATAATAAAATATCTTAAAACATAGTAAAGCAAAAAAAAAAAAAATGAAGGCACAATTTGGAGAATACAGTCTAAATACCAAAGCCATTTGTAAAAAAATAAGAGGAACTCCAAAAGGCAAAAAATCAGAAGGCACCATACTCTGCAAGTAAAAATCTGAGGTTTTTTGTTTTGTTTTGTTTTTTTTTGTAAAAAAGGGATACATACAACTGAAGCAGAGGCTGGAGGTAGCTATTTGGTAGAAAAACGGGAGAGAGACCATAAAAAGATCATATAGGGCCCTAAGAGTTACTTATGAAGCTTATAGGAGGAGTGGCCTGATTTGATCTAAATTTTGCTGAGATAAGCCTGGAAACCACAGAAGATAAACTGAAAAGGGAGACTGAAAGCAGGATCCATCTGAAAAGTTATCAGAAAAGTATTGTGAAGCACATAACAGGAACAGAAAGGACAGGTCAGGGGCCCTGCCTGGTGGCGCAATGGGTTAAAGTGCAGCACTCGGAACTCAAGAGGTCCTTGGCCCAAAGGTGATCCACATGGTGAGGCAGACCTCTCCTGTCTCGCCTGCCCACTACTCCCCTCAGCAGTGTACTTCATCAATCTGCCTGTTCTGCTTCCCACTCTGTTTCTGGTGAATCCTCTCACTGGCCCTGTGCTTCTGGCCTGTAACCCAGTTCTGTATGCATATATAAATAAATCTTTAAAAAAAAAAAAAAAAGGACAGATCAGGACTGCCATGACTAACCTCTGTGGATTAGTAAAGTTTCAATTGAATCCTCAGGTTTTTTTAGTCTAAGCAATATAGAAACAAACAAGGCCGATAATAGTTTTCATTAAATTTCAAACAACATTTATTGACCATTTATGCTGTACAAAGTAGCATAAAAAGACAGAAATGCTGTAACAAAATTAATCTTTGTGAAGAAGAAAGACAGCTCTTTCTCCCAAATTTATATTCACAGGTATATGTGATTTGCAAATTATACATCAGGATATGCTTCCATAAGAAAAAGGGTGATAGGAGTATTCAATAAGGAAAAAACAAGGAGTTGTACTCACATAATATGCTATGAACTGAATTGAAGACTATGGTTAACACAAACCTGCACTTAAACTCTAAAGGAGCAAAGTTGAGAAACAAACTAATTTGAGAAATGAAGCCTAAGGCAATAAAGTTTACTTGAGAGGTAATTTTTACCAGGGGGAATGTGTAGAAACAAATCTAAAATGACCAGAAATTCAAACTAGATCTTAAAGCAAAAGCAGCAGGTTAAATTATTTGAGGGCAGAGGGGAAGAGAATGGGGGGGTAACAGCATACAAACATATTCCCCAGAGAGGAAATAGTCAATTCCAAGCTGGAGGAAACAGGGCCATGAGAAAGTGTAGTGGTAGAAAAGACATGTGGTAAGACAGGGAAAAGCCCAACTGCAAAGGAAAGCAAGCATGAGACTGAAGAGTTTAGATTTACACAGGCGAGAAGACAAAGGTTTTTAAGTAGGTAAATAACAACAGTACACAAAGTACACAGGCTGGACTGCAGCCTACTAGGAAAACAAAGATAAAGCAATCTGAAGTGTCTTTAAGTGAAAGGGTAACAAAATCCAAGCCACAATAATCGACAATAAAAATAAAAAGGGAAAATGGAAGTAAGAGAGATTATTGAAGTACAACAAAAAGGATTTCAGAACGAATGAGTATGTGAAAAGAAAGTGAGTATAACATCCCTTCAAAGGTTCAAGCACAAACAACTAGGCAGTCCTGGGCAGGAGGGAATCTTGAGTACCTCTAAGGTAGCCACGTGACTAACATTTTCACACAAACAGAAACGCTGGGATCAGCAGGGTGCTCTAGGACAAACAGACTTAATAGTCATCCACAAGCAGATGCTGGCTGGTGCAGTGGAAGAGAGTAGGAGGTAGAAGACTAAATTTTGGGCATCACCTAATTTACGTAGCAGGAGAGAAGAAAGAAGGGGAGAAACAGGACACAAAACAGCTTTCCAACAATATGCTTCATAAGTCTCAGAGACTAAATGATGTTATGTCACAATGAGCAGTGAAACACATGGAAAAATCTGAGAACTAATGGTAAGTATAAAATATTTCAGAAGCACTGACCTCTGACCCTGGAATTTTTAACCACGGAAATCTATCTTGAGGAGCAAGGGCAAATTCAATGTACATAAAAAAGTTTTCCCTGAGCATTAGCTGTAATAGTAAAAACCAGAACCTAAATTTCTAGCCACAGAGAAGCCAAACAT
>NW_004567110.1:30036096-30039401 GCF_000260355.1 Condylura cristata
CTGAAGTACAAAAAGTAAACCAATTTTTACAAGTCACAAACTGACAAGTTATCATACAACAAAGGTCAAGGTGAGGAGGGGCTGTGCTGTGAGAGTGAGCTGTAGTCAGAATATGAAGTACAGAGTTCAGGACTGGAAAGGAGGAAAATGAACTGCCTGGGAGGGAGTGGAGGCCACAATGAGGACGAAAGAGTTGTTCCTTCAGGTATGATGGGAAACAGATTCTTCACTCAACCATCACTAAGCACAGAGTTTACGAATTAGATAGTTCTGAATGGTGACAAGGTAAAAGAACACAGTCATTCCCACCGCTGCCATTGAGGGGTGAAGGTGACTGGATTTAGTGAACTGTAGTTCCAAATGTGGCCTTTCTGGTCAGAAATGAATATAATTGTTACCCCAACCTCTAGGCTTTCTTCAGCTACAACTACATCCTTTCTAGCATGTGAGAAATTTGACTGGCACTTAACTTCTCCGTACTTTAGCTGCAAAACACAGAGAATAAGGTGTTGGAAGATTGAATTAAAACAATATTCCTCAACCCCAGTGGCATATTTTTTACAAAGAAGAAAAGAGCAAAATTATCTATGCCTTGACCTCAAAGTCAGTAATTCTGATTTATTTGTCCTAGGTATCAGTTCTTTCAATGGCCTTCAGGCTTCAGTATTTCAAGTTTCTCAGGGAATTCTAGTGTGCAGCCAAAATTGAGAGTCAACATGTTTGTAAAGGTTGCTTTTCTTTTGAAATTTTAAGGTTCTATAATTCTATATAATTTACCATCACTCTGACAGTGAACTTACTCAAGATCATGAACCAGGTACTTCCCAAACATCTCAGTAAATGCTCACAGCACTGTGAAGCAAATATTTCTGTGTCCATTTCACAAATAAGTCCAGTGTGAGATGTGAAGCAAGTTATTCAAGAATCAGAAGTTAATAAGCAGCTCAGTTAGCATTCAGGACTTTTGTTTTTGTTCACCTTCTATGAACTTGCTTTCTCTAACACAGAAACTACTTGAATGCCTTCTGTTTTCTCCCCAAAAGCTCCCAAATTGAGTGTGCCATGGTGTTTGTGTAGTTTATGGATTGACTTATGAGACAATTATATTGTTGGTAAGAGTAAAGAATTAAGCCCAAATACAACAGTAGTTTCATTACTGAATCCCTTCACCTGGAGAGGTTTTGCAACTTGAATTAACACTCTGAAAGTATATCTATGAAGCATATTTTATTCAGAGGATCCAACACACACAGCATTAAGCATGCAGGTAGTATACTAAGCAGGTTCTCAAAGATTAACTTATCAATAGAAAAGCAATTTTAATAAGCTATTTATTAAGCAATGCCAAAATAAAATAAATATGACCTTCAAAAGGTTCAGGGGTTAACTCGATTTCCATCCAATACAAATAGCTGCAACTGAATTTTAAAATTATGATCATTACCCGTTTTGCTGATCTACAACTTTTTTGTTGATTATACTTTAGTCCATTATCTATTTGAAAATTTCATGAAAGGTTCAACTTCTGTATCCCCAAGGCTAAAATTCACCCAAGCTGCTGGAAGTAAATTACCACTACCACCACCTCCCCAAAAAAGGATTAAAGAAGATTTAATGACTATGCTCGAGGAAATTGCAATTTAATAAAACATTCATCAACTATATTTACAAAGAACATATATGTACTCATCCATTCAAACCTTTCCTGAGCATCTGCTATGTTCCTGGCACACTGCCGACAGAGAGGCATATGACTCTGTGATAGGAGGCCTGCTGTCAAGTTTACCATGGGATAAGTGAATTACTTTTGGGGCAAAAAATGAAGGCCAGGTAAGAACAGGGCAGGAAAGGCTTCACAGAGCACAGGCTTGACTATTTTAAAAGAAAAAACTTCAGCATAAGCACCCTTTCAAATCAACTTTTTACGTACTCAGGAACTAAATTAGAATCTGAAGGAGCATCAAAAACAGGCAGCAAAGTGGACAGAGAATACTCCACAGGAATGTTATTTATCTTTTGAAGTTACACTATAGGAAAAATGAGAAGGCTTCTGAGTCCCAAAACCTCAGCTAAAAAAGTTAAAAGATTTGTGAAGTTAGTTAAGCCATCTCATGTTTGGGTAACTCTTAATCCAGAAAAACAAGCATGTACAATGAATGGCATTTGACAAGGAAGTAACATAAAAGTGTTTCTTTTTTAAAGAAATCTATGGAAATTATCACATCTAAGCAAATAGTTTTACCTATAGATTAGAAAGAGAAATTCTCCAAGACATGATTTAAGGTTTATCTTATTTGTGGCTGAGTCTTTTCAACTCGTTAAACAGGATTTTAAAGCTAAGATGCTTTTAATTAAATTATTTTTGTTAATTTACTGCGGTCATTCAAGCTGAATCTTTTTTGATGAGTTGGTCAGTAAAAGAGGTGTGTGTGTTGTTTTTTTTTTTTTTTGAAGCGATTACATGGGCTTTCCAAATAAGTAACTTAATACCATTCACCTCCAATGCTGTCAGAGGACCAGAAGAGATTAAAAATAGAAGCCTTCGTTAATACGGAATTAACCTGAGGACCCCGGGAGCTACTAGGGTACAGAAAAAGGTAAATGTTCAAAACATGGCAGGCATGCATCTTAAGAAACCAAAGAGAAGGAGAAAAAAAATAACTCGGCAATGTCAAGAACACTTCACCTTATGCTTGAGAGAACAACACATGCCTGTAAGTCTCCCAGTCAACGTTCACGTCTAAAGCTTTCCTTAATGAGTCTCTCCAGTAATGTACTAAGATACAACAAAGCAAGTATTTGTCCACGTACAGACTGGGTGAGTCTATGAATTACAGACAACAGCTTCGTTTTCTGTGTCCTTAATACTAACTCATTTCCATCGCAAACATCCAAGTTACTGCTGCAAGGTACTGGGCACACGAGGGTACTGAAGCAATGGCAGTGGCCGTTTCTCGGCCTTCAGGGCACTTTCAAAAGAAAAAATAAACTCGGCCACCGACCGTCCAGCTTTAAACGAGTCCGAATAAATCATGTTTCTCAGAACAAATCCACGGTGCCGTGCTTTGCCCCAAATCAACAGAAAAACATACTGCTCAAGTTGCAATATCCCTAATGCCCAGACCCTGCAAACTTTTGGTCTGGAAAGATGTGGGGGCCTTAAGAGGCCACTGGTCACGATTGGGACTTCAATCCTCATGCCCCACAACTTCCAACCCGACCTCGGGGCTCCCTTCTCGGTTCCGCCCGGTCCCCGCCCCGCGAACCCGAGGACTGGACACGCACCGGCGCGGCCCCTCCGGGCG
>NW_004567110.1:30039516-30059455 GCF_000260355.1 Condylura cristata
GCGCCCCGTTTCTTACAGACCCCAACATGGCGTCGGCCGCTGCCGCCCGCGACGACAACACCTCCCCGCGCCGCGGACGGCTCGGGGACCGCACAGGGGAACGCCCGGAAAGTTTCGCTTCTCCTCTCTTGGCCCGTCAGCGACCGGCGGGAAACCCAGCCCGGCTTCACCTACCCGGCCGGGCTCTGGCGGCGTCGGCGGCTAAGGTCCGACTCCTCGTCCCGGGCGCCGGGCGCGGACTCTGCCCGCTCCCCCGCCCCGGCCTTTCAGTGTGTATCGGGCCAGCGGTCCAGGGTGTACTGGGCCAGCCGGCGCGGTCCGAACGCGGAGGGCAAGCGGGCTGGCGGCTCAGCCGCTCGCAGGCGACTGCCGGACCCCGCCAGTGGAACCCCACAACTGCCGCCTGGGCTGGCCTCTGCCCAACGCGCGCACGGGCGCGCCGCCGCCCACGAGCAAGCGCGAGCGCACGGGCACGAGCACACCCACAACGCTCGCTCCCCGCCCTTTCTTGCGGGCTCCCTCGCCTGGCCGGTGCCGCCCCGCGCGACGCGCCCGGGGAGGGGCGATGGGGCGGGGCCACCGTGGAAGCCACACCCCCTCCTGCTGCCCCGCGCTGGTGGGTTCCTCGGCGCTTGTAGGAATCTCCTTATTTGACTTGCCAGCTTGGAGGCAAGTCCGTGTAAAGAATTATCTTTTTACGAGTTTTAGGGGAACTGGTAGAATGCAAGATGATGCCCTCCTCTTCCCCACCACTGAACTAGTCTTCTCATAAAATTCAAGAAGTTTCTGCAGCCAGGAAAGAAGGGCTTGGAATTTAAAAGCCCCAGGTGGGCTAGGCAGTTATCTGTTGTCTACCTTCAGCGCAGCTCCTCCGCCCGACACATCTTCGATTTGCTTTCCCAAAACCCCAGGAACTGCAGCTACACCACATAAAGCTCCTTCCCCCACCTCCCTACTATTCTGCCCTTTCTTTTGAGTGTGCGCTCTTATTCCCAGCCTTACAACTCTGGTCTTTCCAAAACTTTTCTCCGACACCACAAAACTTCATCTACCCGCCTTACATGCTGGAAACTAATGATAGCATACAAGGTTAAAGCTGTCCTTCATTTATACTACAGCAGCGGTTTACTGAAAAGATTGATCTAAGACAAGGAATGGAGGAGGGGAAACGACAAAAAGCAGGCGGGGGTTAGATTTGGGTAGATTTTTATTTCCCACTGATCTATTATTTCCGGAATATTTTACCTTCGTTCTTGAATGACAGCCACCACCAACCAGCTGCACGTTGTGGAGCTTAGTTGAGCACAGTTGAGCACAGAAGGAAGGAGAGCAGGTCTGGATTCCACTCTCTTTTTTTGCACCTGCTTAGGATTCTGCTCCCTTCAGGTCTTTGGCCTCCTACCCTCCCCTATTTCAATGTCCCAGAAACAAAAATTTTAAATTAGTAACTACAACAAAACAGATAAGGCTTAACTTTTTTTGTGGGGAAATATATAGGTTCACAATTAAGTAAATCTTTACTTACTCCAGCTGTAATTGTCTCTGTAGACAAGTGTGAATGCCCCCAGGAATCATGCCTTAACAATCAACCTACCCCCTCTTTCACTCAATTTCATCTGCTCCTGCTTGCTGAGTGTCATTCATCAGTGGAAAGAATCAGTAGGAAAAGGGTGGACTTGATTATCTCCAAAATCCCTTTTAAAATTGAGAAAAGAGCCTCCCTGATGGTGCAAGGGTAGCTAAATCTCAGCATTATGATGCTATCACCAGCTGCTGCAGCATGAGTTCATCCCCTTAGCCAAGGAGGTGACCTACATGGTGCAGCAGACCTCTCCTGCCCCACCAGCTGCTCCCCTCAGCAGTGTATTTCAGTAGATCTGCCTGTTCTATCTCCCACTGTATGGTAAATCTGCTCACTCCTACCATGTCACCTTTGGCCCACACCCCAGCTCTTGATGCTTTTAAAAAAAAATTGCTTTAAGAATAAATAAAACTGGCCCTCCCTGGTGGCGCAGTGGGTTAAAGCACTGCATTAAGAAGCTTAAGCCACTTCTGCATGAGATCGATCCCTGCCTGCCCCGGAGGAGATCCACAT
This sequence comes from Condylura cristata, assembly GCF_000260355.1. Classification (NCBI taxonomy): domain Eukaryota; kingdom Metazoa; phylum Chordata; class Mammalia; order Eulipotyphla; family Talpidae; genus Condylura; species Condylura cristata. The sequence continues at coordinate 30,041,612 of NW_004567110.1, forward strand.
GGGGAGGCAGACCTCTCCTGGCACCCCCACTGCTCCACCAGCAGTGTACTTCGTAGATCTGCCTGTTCTGCACCCCACTCTGTTCCTGTTGAATCCTCTCACCTTCCGCATCTCTAGATCTCTAGCCTGTACCCCAGTTCTGTATGAATAAATAAATCTTTTAAAAAAAAAGAATAAATAAAACTGAGACAAGAGATTCTGCATCTGAATCTTTATCAAGGTTCCATCTAGAGAATTAGTCATCAAACATTTTTGGTCATTCAGCCATCAATAAAAATGTTTGCAAATTCTCCCATTGCAATTCTACTTATTTAGCTTACCCTCCTATAGACTTATAAGCCAAAATGGACTCAGATCTTGATTTTTACCACCAACTACCTGTTTCCTAAAGATAATGAAAATATTCACCTACACATCATTATGAAAATTAAATGAGCTAATAATATTTGTAAAATATAGTGCCTGGCATGTGGTATATGCTGTATAAGTATTAAATACAGTTTATTATATATATTTAGGTTGCATATAACATATATATAATATATTGCTGGTTTGCGTATATATGTATAGACACATATAGTATTTACCCAATATGCTAGGCATATTACAAAGCACATACATGTAAAAATCAGAAATAATGATTTAAAATGTGTATGTTTTTCTGCACTCTCTATATTCTGTACACTCACTGTGCTATCTGCACCCCAATTTGGAGACCATTGACTTAGAACTGTATTGACAAAAAGGTAGCCACTTGCCACAGTTACTTAAATTAAAAACTCAGTTCCACAGTCACACCAACCACGTTGCAAGAGCTTAATAGGCACATGACTACCTGACAGAAAAAGTACTTCCATTGTTGCAGAAAGTTCTGCTGAATGACGTTGACAAGGGGGGGGTGGTTAGCTAATAAGGGACTGAGGCTCAGGCAATAAAATCAACTCCTGATTCAGACCTGTGTCTATAGTTGCCCATTCAAATCAAGTGATAAGATCTCTCTCCAAGCCTCACACTCCTTTGTAAAATGAAGAATAAAAATAGGATCTACTTCATGGACTTCTGAGCAGAGGAAATGAGATAAGGTTTGTAAAATCTCTGGCACAGTGCCTAACACATAGAGGAACTTGAAATTAACCCATTTCTATAAATCTGAAAGGCCAAACTCTTGACCTTAAGTTTACTAAGAATACTTATTTAGGAAAAAGCAAGTTTGGTTAACTTAGTTGAAAGCAGAGCATTCAAGAAGAGATAGCAAATACTTGGATTTTAACTTCTCCTTGATTTCTTTGCATGCCCTCCCCGCCCCCATGCACACACACACATACACTCACACATGCACAGTGCAGAGGAATATATAAAGAAAATAGCCGCATCTACAACTGCACTGCAGTTATAGTAGTATTGCACACTTGTTTTGAAACATGAAGTCCCTGGGACCCATGGAAATGGAGTTTTATGATTCCGTAGAGGACCTTATAGACAACAATTAAAAGATCATGGGACCTCCCTGGTGGCACAACGGGCTAAAGCGCAGTGCCACGAAGCTAGTTGCAGCCGCTTGAGCATGGAATTCCATCCCTGGCCAGAGAGCTGACCCACATGGCTGGCAGACCTCTCCTGTGTTGCCCGGCTGCTCTCCTCAGCAGTGTGCTTTGTCCATCTGCCTGTCTGCTCCCCACTCTGTCTCGGGTGAAGCCTCTCACAAATCCCCCCCCATATACCTCTGGCCTATACCCCAAATCTGTATGCATAAATAAATACATCTTTAAAAAAAAAAAGATCATTTAGAAAATTTCCCCAGTAAAGTGATATAGATGTTTCCCTTTAAAAATATTGTTCAGACCGCGGGGATTACAATTGAGATGAAAAAAAAAATGTACAAAATGATATAAAAATAAACTTTTGTAATAAAAAAAATATTGTTCAGAGCATAGAGGATTTTAGTACAGTGGAAACTATTTTGTATGATATTATGATGGTGGATACATATCGTTACACATTCTTCAAAATTCATAGACTGTACAATCCCTAGGAATCCTTTTGCACCCTGTAGACTTTGGGTAATCTCTATATGTCATTGTAGTTTCATCAGTGGACCACGCTGATGGAAGACCTTAATAGTAGGGGAGAGTATACACATGTGGGAGCAGGAGGTCCATGGAACTTTCTGTACTTTCTGCTCAGTTTTTCTGTGAACCAAAAAGTGCTCTAAAAAAATGAAAGCTATTCAAAAAGGAAAATATTATTGCATATGTCTTTTGGAAAGATTGGAACTTAAGCTTGGGGAGTTACTTGAGAAAATCTTTGGCAGGCTTTTAAATTCATTTCTTAAAAGATTTATTGTAAATCATATTTCTCAGACTGCTGCTCTTTTAGCACCCTGTCAAGCTATCTTACCTTAAAATCAAGAAATGACATTTAAGTTTGAACAGAGAAGCTTATCCATATTTAAAAAATAAATTTTCTTGGCATAAATTTGATCTTGGAAGTTTTTTTTTTTTTATATGCTTCGGGTTTGTTTTTTTTTCTAAAGATTTATTTATTCATACAGAACTGGGGTACAGACCAGAGATGTGGAGGGTGAGAGAATTCACCAGGGACAGAGTGGGGAGCAGAGCAGGCAGATTGAGGAAGTACACTGCTGAGGGGGGCAGGCGGGGATCGAACACATGAGGAAGTGACTTAAGCTTCTTAGTGCAGTGCTTTAACCCACTGCGCCACCAGGGAGGGCCTGATCTTGGAAGTTTTAATGTATAACTCTAGTATACATCAAAAATCCTGTGAATTTTCCTAACAATGAATAAAAATTGATTGGGCATTTGCCTCACTGCAAATGCCTCATTAATTTCTACATGTCTAACATCATTTATTTGTCATGTTGGAAACAGAGACACTAGTTATATGTCTTATCAGAAACAAAAGGCTTAACACCATTAATTCCAGGTAGATTAGTGAATTAGTCATTCATATAAGATCTGTATACTTTTGCATAAAAAAGAAATAAAATATACAACTTTATTAATTTTTTAATCTTTTGTAGAATTATGCTTGATTCTGCCTCTCTTTTAGCAATCTACTATAAGTATGTATTGTTTGATTTTTTTTTAAATGACACAGAAACAATCATGGGTAAGCTTTTCAATGAAGTGGAATTATATTAAAATTTTCATACACCAAGGCACACAAGGGCTGCTTTCTTCTGTAGAAAATTCCTAAATTATCTGCACATTACCTTCTCTGCCAATAAAGGGAATGTACACAATAAATGCCTTATTCCTCAACATTATCTCCTAAAAATAACAAATTAGCCTCTACAAGCAGTTATAGAAATTAAAACGACTCAAAGTAAGAACACAGCCTGTAAAATTAAGTTTTTAAACATTTGTGCAATGTTAAATAATATTCAACAGCAACTTTAAATTCAACTATTATCAAGAAAATCTATTTAAAAAGCAGAACATTTTTCTAAAATCCTGGCTTAAATAGGTCACTCATGCTTTTATATAAAGAGAAGAACTGTAAGCATGACTTCATTTTAAAAATTCATTTTCAAATAAAAATAATAGCTTTTATAGTTTGAGCCAGAAGAACTAGGTTCAAATTTTGATCCCACAACTTATTTGAGTTATGGAAACTTATGTAAGTAGCTTAACTGTTCTGCACCTCAGTTTTCTCATGAATAAAGTGGAAAAAATAATCCTTACACTAGGGATTATATTGGGTAATATAAGTATAGCCCATATTAAATAAATAAGTAAATGCTTAACAGTCAGTGTGGTGGTAATAGTTGTAACAATAAATATTGTTGCTGGTGAAATTATTAATAAATTGTAGGCTTTTACCAGTTATATGAAAGGGCAGGAAACAGTATATTAAACCTTGCCATGACTGATTCAGATTCCATGGCAAACTTTCAACCTCCATATTTGTGCCTCTCTGAGGACTATTTCTCTATTTTAAATTCAGAAAAAAACAAGGGACGTTCACAAGCAAGACAACTCAAGTCCTCATTCAGCTGCAGGCCCCCATCACACTCTTCACATGTCTCCCCCCACTCTGTGTGTCACCTCCCCAAAACTTCTCCAGCCCTTTCTTCTACTTAAATCTACCCATGTGTTTCTTTTCTGCTTAGCTCAAACTCAGCTACCAGGCCTGGTAAGACAGGCTGGCCTGGCCAAATAGCATAGGGCATCTGATTCAAGAAGAGGGCAAGGTGGCCAGAACAAAAGCATCCTCAAGGGAAGGGCCATCTTGGCCTACTATTGCTCGGTCCCATCTCAACAGAACCTCAGTGTGGTCCATAGAACCTCTCTATGGAGATGATTATTGAATTGAAAGATGAAAAGGAGGCAAGTCTGGGAAGTGTTTCAGGGTAAGGGAATGTGTATAAAGGCCTCGAGGCAGAGGGCGTTTATAGTGAACTCAGACCAGAAAGATCAGTGAGGTATAAAGACGTCAGCAGATATAAAGAGGTAGGTGAGGTAACCAGAGGCCAGACGGTTCATGCCCCAACCAGAAGGACCTGCACTAAAATGTTATTAACAGGAGGATAACAGTTTGATTTGCTATTTTAACAGTTTCAACTCAGAATGGAAGGCAAAATGGAAGATCTCTCAGTAAGCTACTGTAGGAAGTCAGGGGCAGAGAATGAAAACCTAGGCCAGGGCAACCACACAGGAACATAAGAGAAAAGGGCAACTGTGGTATATTTGAAGGTAGAACAGGTAGGACTTGCTAGCTGATGGCAAAGATGAGAGAATTGGTGGAATAAAAAACTTAAGCTAGATTTAGGCTTATACACTTGGTAGATTGTGGCTCCATTTATTAGTAAAATGCATTGGAAAGGAGCTAGTTTGAGAAAATGGGGAGAGAATCAAGAATATTTGATGTACTTATTTAGAAATGCTTATTAGTGACCCCAAGTTTCAAGGTCAAATCTAGAGTCATGGGAAAAATCAAGACTCAATGTCTAAATTTGAGCATCATCTAGTGAGAGACAGTAAGTAAAAGTATAGTTGAGATACTCTGAAGACATGTATTTGAATAAAAGCCTTCAAAGTCAAGACTCTAAAGATGGATTAATATAGCTTATCATCAAGAAGTAATGCTTTCCCACAAAGATATTTACTGTGATGTTATTTGTAATATCCAATAAATGAGGAAACACTAAATGTGTATTTGAGAGCAGTTGATTACTTGGTACAATAAAATATTATTCAATAATTTAAAGTTTTTTGATAAGAAAGGAATATGTCTATATTCATAATACATGTATATATTATAATACCAATGCTATAGTAAGAAAAGAACTATATACTTGTCTACATGACATGACAACTACATAAAATACCTATATATAGATACATAGCTATCTTTATATAGATAAATATAAATTGATTAGTGTGGATAATAAATGATGGCCACTATCAATACTTTCTTTCCTGTAACATATTCTACTCTTCAAATCAAGGAGTCTGATTCTCCTCCCTCTGAACTGGGGCTGACCTTGGTGAGTGGACTTGACCAATGGACTATGCTGGCAATCACTCTTGGGAAGCTTCCTCCTGGAATTCAGGGCCTATGCAGTAAAATGCCCAAGCAGCACGGGCACTCCCATTCACCGCTCCAGAATACCCAGCCAAAATAGCCAGCATTAATTCTAGCCAGATGTGGGCCATTTCGGACCTCCAGCTTAAGCCAGCCATTAATTACTGCGGTTCCAGCCAATAACCAGCTGCAACCTTATGAGAGGTTCCAATTGAGAACTACCCAGAAGAGCCCACCAGCCCACACCAAACTACAAGGACAATTGTAAACTGTTCCTTTAAGACAGTAAGTTTGGGATGATTTGACACAAATCAATATCTAAGGACTCTCCAAGACAGCCTGTATCTGAGCCCATGACTCAGCGATCCAGGCTGCTTTGCTCTAGTGACTCCACCCTCTCTGTAGCTGACATCCTATCACCCTGAAGGGAAAGATAGAACTAGAAGCTCACACAGGACTTTTCCTGCCTCCACCCAGAAGAGACCAGTGTCACTTTTGCTCAGACTTTTTTAATTTGCTGGGAGTTAGGAAGTATAGTCTCTTGTATATCAAAGAGAAAAAATACATTGGTGAGCACTGATAATGTCTACCATACTCATATATTATTTTTACTTTTTAATTGCAAACAATTTCAAACATGACAAAAAGTACAATAGTGAAAATAATAAGTACCCATGTATCCCTACCCAGACTTCTAGCTTTTATAACCACAAACAAAAAATACCTTTCTTGTAAAAAAAACCACTGGCTATTAAATGCCCATAGAGAGCTTCCTGTGGGTGTCAGGTGATAAGTGCTGATTCCAATCAGAAGATGTCAAGGTCAGACTCCTTAACAAAGCTCTTCACTATCGCTCTTCAGCCCACTTTTCTGAAGAGCTAACATTTCCTCCCAATATACTCAATAGAGGAGTACTTTTCTCACCTTGTATCTGTGTAGTCTTTCTTTTGCAAAACAAGATCCCAATTTACTTTTGTATGGCCACTCCCACCCCACTCCCAGCAAAAGTGTGAGTAGGATTAACCTTCCCTCAGTCTTAAGGGGGGGGTTGCTTGTGCCCAACAAGGTAACACATACTCCTGGGTACAGTAATTGGTCCCATCAAAATGAAGCCCAGAGATTTTTACAATTGAGGTTCTCTCTCCTCCTGACATGAACAAAGAATACAGCCTCTGGTCATTGGCATCACCTTGGGACCCAGAAGAAGTCTGTGCCAGGCTGCAGGTCACATAGTGAAAGCAGAGCAAAGAAGAATTGGAATCTTGAAACCATCAGGCCTCATCTCTCTCCTGAACTACCTCTCCCTTTTCAGTGAGACAGTAACTCCTTTTGTTGTTGAAATCAGTGAAAGTAGAGTTTTATGTTAATTTCAACCAAAAGACTCCTAGTTAATAGTGCCAACACTATGATCCAGCCAACGTGAGTCATTTTCAGTTCCCAAAAATGTATGCATTTTCACTTCACATTATGTTTAAACTTAGCTCAACATGTATTATTGCACATAGTCACCATAGGAAGCAACGTGGTCTGGGCCCTGTTGTCATGGTTGAAGAACAAAGTCACTTTTCTGTAGCATGGAAGCATTTTTAAAAATCAAGAACATTGCAGATTTCCAGCTGTTGAGAGTGTTAACTTGTACACATATGTCATTTTAAGGTATCTGCCTGGACAAATGACCAGGAGCAGCTCTCTGAGGTCCAAGTAACTATCAAAACTATCTACTGAGCAGTCAGGTATCGCTGATAAGAAAATTTGCCCAATGAACCAGCCCTTTTCAGTGGCTTGACAGCTGATATACAGAAAGCATGTGAATACAAAAACTTGTTGTGTCTCAGTTATGTTTCTCACTTCCTGATGCGGTTGTATGAATGGGGAAGTGTATGTCCCTCCAAATATGTGCAACAGCACTCCAACCAGTGTGACTGAGTCAACTAGAGAGAACTCTTAACATCAAAGGGGGAAATGGAGAAACATTTTTCAATCGGGGAGCCAGATTCGCTCTTCCCTTATTATAATTCTCTCCTCCTCTCACCATATTTATAACTAGAAAAAAGCCTCCAAGGTTTGATAATATAACTACATTTTCAAGTTGCCAAGGGAGACATCCCAGAAATAGTGTAGTAAAGGAAAACACGTGGTTTTGTGGTCTTCACAGTCATAAAAATTCATCTTTTCTTGTCTTACTATATTTTCACCCTCTCTCCTTCAGTTCTCTTAGTGTTGACAAATATTGAGTGTTCAAGACAGTTTCTAGGCTTCAGTAGCAATGATGGATAAAGCAGATCTATTAAACATAAAAAAGAATTTCTGAAGAGTTGGTAATTTGGCAAGACAGGCACAAAATTTAATATGCTCTTCAAAGGCAAAGCGATCTTAATATACACTTTGGCTTGGCTTATCGCAAATCTCAGATGAGCATTTACCTTAGCTTGTTCATATTTTCAGATCTAAGCTGAAGCATTAATGTCAAGGTTGGTTTTGTAAATCTCCATGAAATATCAACAAAAACTGTATTTTGCTTCTCATTTTTACTGTTTTGATCTCAGAAGGGACAAAAATGTCAGAAACAGTTAAGAACATAATTATCATCACCTGTATACACTGAATGAAATAATGACATTATAGAGCAGTGATAGAAAGTATATACAGAAAGATGGCAAGATGACTCATAAGTACAAGCACTGAAATAGCTCTGCTTTTGTATATAGTGTGACAGAACTGTCAACAACTAACTAATGTAATAGAATAATGAATCACTTGGGACTAGATTTATTTAAAAGTTCCTGTAAAGTATACCTACACATGGAGTGCCACAAAGTGCCATTGACTCTCAGCTAACATCATTATGGCACAGGAGGCAAAGGCCAGTAGGTCACCCACTTACTGGTAAATTCCACAGCACTGGTGGCCCTTTTTTTCCCTCTACCTACCTGACTGGAAAGCAATGGTGTTCAGTAGTTAAGTCCCTTGGGCCACACCCTGGCCAGGTTTTCCTTTCTTCTCCTCTTCAGCCTCAGGCTGCTGCAGGCCCTTCCCTCTTTCAAGTAAACACCACCCCTCTCAAGTGTGGCTTCACTTCTCCCTTCAAAGCTAAAGATAGATTTTTGTTTGTTGAACTTAGTCTTTGCTCCTCCCTCACAATAGCATGAGATCCGCCCCCCCCCAAAAAAAAATCATGGCCCATCTGGTCAGGAAAACAAATGAGTAAGGTAAGCCTCATACTAAAGAAATCTTATGGGCCCTCCCTGGTGGCGCAGTGGGTTAAAGCACAGCACTGAGAAGCTAAAGCCACTTCCGCATGGGTTCAATTCCTGCCTGCCCCGGAGGTGACCACATGGCGTGGCAGACCTCTCCTGACCCGCCCACTGCTCCCTTCAGCAGTGTACTTTGTAGATCTGCCTGTTCTGCTCCCCACTCTGTCTCTGGTGAAGCCTCTCACCGCCCCTGAGCCTCTGGCCTGCCCAGTCTGTATGTACAAATAAAATAAATCTTTAAAAAAAAAATCTTACGAACCTTCAGGGTCCTGGTTGTAATTCCCAAGTACCAGATGTCCTTTGGCCTCGGCACAGTAAGAATTCTGTGTGCTGTGGGTCATATGGTGAACATGGAACTCACCAACTCTTGGGGTGAGGTGACAGAGGGCACCCCATACCCCTATCTTTTCTCCCTCAGGATTGATGCATTCCTTGGGCCTGCAGTTCCAACTGACACTAAAGAGTTACACGACTCCACCGTTTCCTCTCGTGCTGTTACAGGGCACCGCAATGTGAATTGGGTTGCCTGTCTGTGGGTCCTCACCCACGCGCTTAAGATTCAATCATACTGTGGACATACACCAAAAGATTCAATAATGAATTTATTTACAAGGAGAAAGGTAAAGGAACAACCCAGGGGAAGAAAGAGAAATACAAGTTAACTAGAATGTCCTACCAGTTCTGCTGACGTGGACTCCAATAGCACACTGAAAGCTGATCAAGAGCCAAACGACCAGCTAGCTGCGAACCACCAAGCCAAGAGACCCCTAGAGCCCACATGTCCGGTTTTATCCTCCGCTCCACCCTCACATCCCAGCGTGCTTCTTCTTGTTATTGATGGGATTAGTAGTTCCAGTATCTAGAGTGGAGGAGGAGTCCATGAAACCTGTTACGGCACTGTACCTGTTACAGTGCCATTTTTCTGAAATAAATAATTCATATTTCTGAAATATCAGAGCATTAACATTTCTTAATCGGTCCTATTCTACAGAGAAATGATCCTCAGATATTTCTTCACACGCCCCAAAAGAGAGCACCGAATCAGAACCCTTGGCTTCCAATCCTTAGTCTGCCATTTACTTGCTACCTGTGTGACCTTGGGCACATCAATGAGCCCCTCTATGCCTCAGTTTCCTCACCTATCAATTTATGGTGAGGTTTCAAAATGATGGTCCATTGAACATAGTTCCTGGCACACAGCAAGAATTAACATCAGGACTCTGGCCAATACCTCGCGGTCCCTATCCAGCACTCTGTGCCTGGCACAGAGGGGCCTTCTCAACTTTGTTCCTTCACTAAAGCCAGTGTCCATTTCAATTGCTCAGTTCCTGGGCCATCCTGGTTGCCAAACATTTTTAATCCAAGTGCTGGCTGTGCTAAGTGCACTGAAAGGAAATTCACACAAGGTTAGTGTGCACTTATGGTTATCAGAGCATGGGAGAGGTGATGGAGGAATCAGGTGGATGCAGCAAGGATAGAGGGAGCAGGGAGGCCTGGGGCCTTTTGTCTGCAATGTGAGAGGCAAACAGGATCATACTCGCTTACAATAGCAGAGATGAGTATAGCAAACATTGTTGTATTATTTTCTGTCACTGCCAGACAAATGACCATAAATCAAGCTTAACATCAACAGATATGTATTTGTTACAGGGCACCCCAAAGCCCCCAAATATGTCCACTCTAAATAGGCTTGGCATCAAGACAAAACCTGACACCTTTAATGGAAATGAACTTTAATATAATTAGTGAACAATTCAGAAAAGACAAAGAAGATAGTTTTAAAATCAAGCAACCAAGGTTACCCATCCCCTTGTGGGTAAATGTCCAGCCAAACAGGATTGGTCCAAATCAAGGCCCATAAGTTGTCACATAAATCTAAAGCACTTTCCATCAGGAACCTCAGGAATGGGTCAGAAATGGCCAAACAAGCCTGTGAGGAAAAGAGCAAAATCAACACCAAAATAAAAGCTGTCATAGTGAACCTCCACCAGTCTCTCACCCACATCTGTTTCAATCAGTTCAGGACCAAGAAGCAAGTGCAGTTTCTTCACATGTCTCTCTGCCTTGTGCCTTTTTCAGGTCTCCTTGCAGCTCTCCATCCTGCTTCCTTTCCTCTCCAGTCTCCTGTCTGCTTTTTCTCTCCCAGATCAGCTCTACCCTCCCTTGGTGGGGTAGGGAACCTGGAACATGGCCTTTTCCTGGAGACCACCCTGATACATATTCTCTTACTCTTCTGGGTTCCAGGACCCCTAATTCCCTCTGAAGGTGTTAGCAGGATCATGCTCCTTCTGAAGACACTAGGTGAGAACCCGTCTTGGCCTCCCAGCTGCTGGTAACCCCAGGCATCCATTGACTGTGGCACTATGATGCCAATCTCCCATCAAAGTATTAAACAGACCCAACCCTGCTTCATTAAGACTAGACAAGCTAGGGCCCGTTCAGTATGGGATGAGGATAGAAAATGCCAATCTGCCTTGGTCTTCACAGGTCTTGCACCTGGGCATCTCAGTGCCTCAAATCTCCCTCTACCTTTCTCTTAGAAAGACATCTGTCATTGGAATTGAGCCCACCCTCGACTCAGGAGGACTTCATCTTGGGAGCTTTATTATAGATAGCTCCCATACAAGCAGAATCATAACTACACTCACAAAGAATTTTTTTTTAAGTAAAGTCACATTCACAGGTTCTGGGAGGTTACATCTTTGAATAATTTTTTGGGGGGTGAGGGTCACTATTTAACCCACTCTATACAAAAGAATCCTTTTATGCAAAAGGCACTTTGTACATACTCGGACTAATACTTATCTGCCTTGTGCTTGGTGATTTATAGATTAATTCTATGACATTGAAGAGCAAAATATGGGAGTGCTGCCAATTACCCAGATATGATCCTCAGCAACTCTGCTGGCTTTGATTTTATAGTTTCCAGAGGCTATCGGCTAACTTGGCTCACAGCCCTCGTCAATCACATCTCCTTCAGTGATTCTGGTCCTCCTGCCTCCCTTTCACAAAGACCCTTATCGTTACATTGGGCTCACCCAGATAATACCTAATTCAATGCAAAGTCCCTTTACAAGGAAAAATATCATAATCAGGTTCTAGGGAGTAGAGTACAGATGTTTTGTTTCTAGATTATTTGTAGAAAAAAGCAGATTCTTTTCTTTGTATGAGGTTGAGTTGTAAAAACTACTTGCTTTTCTTTTGTACACCCCCATTCAATGTTGGCTGCTCAAATCAGACAGGTGGAAAGGGAGAATACACTTTTTCTTGCACCTATAGTGGAAACCTTGACAGCAGAGAGTAACTGTGCCAGGTCTGTCCAATAGATGGATAGGATGCATATTTGGGGGTGGTGGTCATTGTTGGGAACTTGGGTTTCCTGCTAAGAGCAATAGGACTTAATGGGGGTTTGTAAGCAAAGGAGTGAAACCAGTAGAATTAGGATGACAAAAACAGAAGAAAACACTGGAACAGATTCCACAATATGGAAATGGCCAAACAGCAGTAAGAAGGAACGTCATAAAACTATCAAAACTCCAAGTCTGTGAACCATATTGATTCCTGAAAAATCCTTTGTTGATATCAAGTGAAAAGAGTGGACAGAACTGCTCATACCAACTATATGTCTGTTTACAGGACATGTGAATTGATAAAGATTTAAATGGAGTTTTCAATTTTTCTGAAATGTATGAAGTTTATTCAAATATGTACTCTGGAACAGCTTCTGCTCTGATCTTGCAGTTGCTCAGAATCGCCCACATGCCCTCCAGCGATACTTTTTAGCTAGCTTCTTCCTGCTCCTGTCTTCACTGGATTTCTGAAGCCATTCATCCCCACTCTTTTTCCCTACCTCAGTGTGACTTTGTTTAAACAATCTGGTTAAGAAAAAAATTCCTGAGTTCATTGACTGCCTACAGCTATTCCTGGGAATCTTGGCTCCCCCTTCTCCATTGTGGGTAAGAACTTCAGTTCTGCCCAGGCCTGTCAAAGTCAGAGACCAGGCCAGCCCAGCAGGCTTCACCTCCAATTGGGAGGTCAGAGAGGTGAAAAATAATTCTTTTCCAAAAACTCATTGCCTGAAAAAGTTACAAGTTACTTACCAATCAGCAAAAGGAAAACTGCATTCAGCCAGCAATTTTCCATAACAACACTAATCTTAGAGCTGACACTGAGTGTTGGGTTCCAGAAAGGTTATTGTCCAATGACTTAAAAATAAATAAATAAATAAAGGTTCCATGAAGGCCAAAGTGTCCTCCTAGTCCTGGAAACAAGTTTAGGGGTGAGCGTAGCAGAATAGCATACAGACTTGAAAGTACAGATTCTAGACCCAGATTTTCTGGACTCAAACCCCAGTTCTGCCATATACTAGCTGCTACTTTTATTTATTTATTTTTTAAAGATTTATTTATTTATGCATACAGAACTGGGGTACAGGCCAGAGGCTCAGGGGCGGCGAGAGGCTTCACCAGACACAGAGCGGGGAACAGAACAGGCAGATCGACGAAGTACACTGCTGAGGGGAGCAGCAGGCGGGCCAGGAGAGGTCTGCCTCGCCATGTGGTCTCCTCCAGGGCAGGTGGGAATCGAACTCATGCAGAAGTGGCTTTAGCTTCTTAGTGCTGTGCTTTAACCCACTGTACCACCAGGGAGGGCCTCTTTTTTAATTTTTTCTAAGACTGAAACTTTTAGATAAGTGACTAAACTGCTTTTCATCTAAGTTTCTATACCCATTTATTCAGAATAAAAATAACCCCTACCTTATTAGGTGGTTATGAAGTGTGAGTGAATAGATAAAAAGCACTTCGAACAGTGTCTGTGATATTGCAGGCATTCGATGTGTTAGCTCCTATTATCTTTTACTGGAATGTGTCCAACGCTGCACATCACTGATATTAAAAACTGCATAGATAGCCCATCTGGCTTATGAAGTAAATGATAACCATGAACCATAACTTACAGAACAATGAAATTGTTGATCCAGGGCTTCATAAAGGCATATTGATGGCTGCTGCCTGGTACATGGTTTATTAGGTAGGCAAGATGCTAATAAGCCCAAAGTTGAAGACTTAAATATATTCATTCCCTCTGTTTTAGAGACCCAACTAGAAGTTTTTACTTCTCAGGCCATCACTTAGGCATATGGGACAGGCCCTAAGGACACGCAGTTGCTTTATTGCTACCATTGGACTAGAGTTAACAGAGAAATTGCCACAGTTCCATAGGCAGTATATGTTAAGGTCATTAGAATCCTTTTCTAGAATTAGCAATAATGCATTTTACCACCATCCTGGGGATTCCAGAAGGGTAATTAAAAGATAAAGAAGAGAAGAAGCCTTAGAAGGGCCTACTAATATGTAACTCCAGATTGTTTGGAAGCCAGCAAAATATTTCCTACAGAGGAGGCAGAGACAGGACCATCTACACAATCCTGAATTATTTGTGATGACCACTGTCCAGTTATGCTATGAGGGAGATTATTGCATTGGGTGGAAACACAGTGACCTATAAAGTCCCTTCCAAAATATGACTCTACAAATTAGGTTAGTAGAAATTCCTTAGCCCAAATCCTCCCAGATAGTTCCAGTTAAGAGAAAGTCAGACAAAGGAAACATTGTGCATTACATGAACTGCTTGGGGTGGGAACTCTGGGTACTACCAGATGTTATTATAGGAAGTGGAGAAAATAGATTAAGTCACAAGATGAGGTGCTCAAATAGACTTCTTTGGCCTGCTAAGAACACACTGTATTGTATGAAAACCAGGAAAGGAATTACTGCAAATAAAATTATTATAAAAACAAGCATATTAAATACTTGGTTTTGATTTGGTTAAAGCATGTTTAACTGAATGAGAATTAGATTGCTTCAACAAGAAGGTAAATGAAAAGTGCTTTGAGATCCGGCTTCACCCAAGGTATGTAACATTCATCTGGGAGGCATCCAACATTGATTCCTGTTTTGTATAGTGACCTTAGGGCCAGGATGGGGAAAGCATGGAGAGGAAGAAGAAAAGAACTTGATTTTGCTGAGCTTTGGCTTGTTCAACTACAAGAATAAGCAAAACAATAGTCACACCTACATCACAGAGTATGTGAAAGTTAAACAGGAAATGTCTACAAAAATAGAAAACAATGTATTTGTGTATGGACATAATAGCTCTTTTAATCGGAATCTTCTAAGGCAAACTTTCTGGGCATCGGTTTTTATGACACAGGTATTATTTAGTCAATATTTACCAATACCTTCTGAATTAATGTAACTTCAAAAGTTAAGCAATGCAAAGCTAGCTCATTCTAGCATAGAGGATAAATCAGTTTAACATATAAAAAGGTATGTAGAAAATGAAAGTAAAACCTATAGAAAATCAGTGGCAGTGTATTCAGACCTCAGATATTTAGGAAGTCAGAACTTTGCATCTGATTTTATATGGATTATCTGGCTAGACCACAGTTGAGCAAATTAGTCCATTTCCTTTTCATTGTCAATTTTTTCCCTCTTTTCTTTAAAAGGAAACACACACACACACACACACACACACACAGCCATATTTGGCTCCATCACAGTTTTTGTGTTAGCAAAGTCACCTTGTGCAGATAACTGAGTGTTATTGGTCCTGCCCCTATTAGGATGAATTCTACCTCACCCAACCCAGATTCCTTCCTTCTCTGGAAGCACTCAAGTGTCAAATCCCCCATCCTGCTCCACCCTGCATCTTCTGCTAGCTAAACCACTTGATTTTCTCTATATTCACCACTGAGGCATACTATGCAAATGAAACAGATGTCTTCAAGCCAGAGGGAGTGAAACCTCTACAAGCACTGGTCAGGCTCAGATGCAAGGAAATCACCTATTTTTTTTTCTTTTCCCCTAACTCTAATTGGATGGTGGTTGTTACCTGCCAGGTGCAAATACATGTAAAGGTAGGCTCATAGGACAATGTGGAAGATGGCCAGAGGAAGTGGAGGAAGTTTGCTTGGAAAGCTAAAGAAGGACTCTTGGAAGGGAAATACAATAAGGGAAGAATGATAAATGCATTATTTGAAGGGAATATTGTTAAATGTAACACCAGGTGTCACTGAACACTTTTGTGTACTACAGATTGTCTTAACATTGCACATATCACCTTATTTAAGCCTCCTGACAATACTCAAAGGTAAGTATTAGCCTGATTTTACTGATGAGGAAACTGGGGTGTAGATGACGTAGGTGGCTGGAGGTCCTGAAGCTGCTGGTGGCACAGAATGTAAGCCCCCCATGGCTGGCAAGACCCCCGCAACACTTGCCCTCCTCACACTTCCCAGTGACAAGCATAAGCTGGGCAGTATGGCTGTGAATTTCGTTAGAACAGACTTGGTGAGCTCAACACGTTTTCGATAATTCAGCTTCTAGGGGCAAAAGGTCTTGTGAAACTGCAGATAAGCAAAGAAAATGGAGTTATTTTGGAAACTATTTCTGCATGTAGGAGGGATGTAATAAAGATTTATTTACTTGAAAAGGCTCAGAAAGCTATGAAATAGCTACAGCAATGTTGACCACATTGGGGTCTGGCCTAGAGATGATTAGTTTGGAATCAAATTATGTGAAAGGGGAATTTGAGGTTAACTACACAGACATATTGGAAGACACACAGGTGTGAATCAAAAGCCTCACGTACAGTGGGAATTACAGTGGGAATTTGGATGACAGGGCCAGATGTAAATAAGGAAGGTGTAAAGATGAAAGGCAAACAACGTCTCGCATCCAGCTAAAATAGAGCATGGCATCATGAGAAGGAGCTGGACCCAGCTGTGCTTTAAGTACATACAAAAGAAAGGGGAAGGAAAACAACCCAGTTATTGTTGGGAGTGACCAAATGCGGAGATTTACTGAGGGACTGGATAAGGGCAGTAATAAATCAGGCCTTGCTTCCAAAGGTGATAAGGCAGTAACAAACTGGGCCTTGCATCCAATTAACGGGACCTTGCATCCGGGATGGGACTAGCTGAAGGTGATAACAAACTGGGCCCCACATCCAAGTTTGATAACAAACTGAGCCTTACATCAAAGGACACAGCGATGAGTCACCCCTTTGGAATGTGAACTTAGAATCTATATAAGAGACCCTTCCCCCCTATAGAGTTGGCAGTAGCTGCGGACCCCATCCTTGGGTCTCTGTCTCAGCTGCTGTCCAGGAGCAATAACCTCTGCTTGCTCAGCCTTTCTGCCTCCCGCCTTCCTTTCTTCCGGCCGGTCACAGAATTTGGGAAAAACAGTTATTTTTATTTGTCTGAATGAACTTAGGGACATTTCTTGGGAGAGCAAAAGGGGGGTATATAAGATAATGAAATCTTTTCTAGAAGAATTTCCAGGGAGAAATAAAAAGATTTCAGCTTGTAGGTGTTTGAAGGATGAAATAGATGACTTTCACATTACTCAGCATTAAGCATGTGTCAACAATAATTACAAGTGGGAGAAGATAGAACTTGAGTGGAAAAGAAGGAACCATGACTTGACTTTTTCTCATGCCTGGGAGGAGGAAGAAGAAACAATGGAGGATGAAGAGACAACCTAGGGAAATTAATAAGGGCAAGATGAGCTAGGCTAAGAATAATTGTGGGAACCACAAGTTTCCAGGAAAAAGAGATGTTAGAACATAACACTAGGGAGAACATGGGATAAAAGCAGAACAGTATAAGTGAAATAAAAAAAACAGAAGAGAAATCAGGGTATGAAGCAAAGAAAGAAACAATCATACAGATATGAACATTTTAACAGGTAGCATACGGTGCCATGAGGGAAGAACTCCAATATGATACAGAAAGAAGTATTTCCTGTTTGGAGATGTCCAAAGGGGTCTCCTCAAAAAGGGTTACTTAAGAGAGGCAGGCAGTTATGCAGCCAGGAGGAAAGTCAGGTAAAAGTCCCACAAAAAGGCCCTCCCTGGTGGCGCAGCGGGTTAAAGCACAGCACAAAGAAGCTTAAGCCACTTCCGCATGAGTTCGATTCCCGCCTGCCCCTGGAGGAGACCACATGGCGTGGCAGACCTCTCCTGACCCGCCCGCTGC
>NW_004567110.1:30059645-30077847 GCF_000260355.1 Condylura cristata
TCACTCTGGGAAACATTTCACAGTTTCACCAGAGCTCCCCTTTCAGGGCACACAGCGAGATTCTCCACGAGACAGAGACTCAGTTATATTTAAAAAGGAAGCTTGTTAGAGACAGGAGAGAAAAAGACACTTCAATAGACACAAGTGGGCAGAAAGAGCTGCCTTCAAAGGGACAGGTTTGCAGGGAAAGAGACCTGCATGGTTGCAGGCAGGCGGTCCTAGGAGAGCGGCCTCCCCTGAGGGAGGTCAGTGCAGAGAAGTCCCAGCATTGTACAGGTCATGGGCAGGCAGGAGGCTACCGCCCTGCAGAGGGAAAGCGGATGGAAAGAAGCACCTGCATGGGCACAGGTGGGCAGAGGAGTGGCTGCCCTGTGCTGTTGGAGAGACTGCCCTGATATAGACAGCTTCTCCCTGGGTGGGGCTCACTCCCTGTGAGCCTAGGTTTGTGTCTTTGAATAAAATCTGAGATTCCTGATAGGCTTCACCTCCATGTCCTTATTTTTCACCTTTTGGATTTGAGCTTCAGACACAGCCCCCAACACTCTGTTATCTGCTGGGAGCTCCTTCAGATATTCAGGCATCCTGGGGGCATCCGGGCACGTGTTGACCTTGATGTTATGGCTGTGTCAGTTGCTGCATGGGCCCCTTTTACCCATCCCCTTTGTGTGACTCAGTCTTGTGATGCCTCCCCTGCATTCCTTCCTCCATCAAGTAGGGCCTAATATTTATACATAAAACATTCGCCCCTATATTGTGAAGTTAGTTAGGGATAACAGTCAATGTGTGTGGGCAAAAAGCACAAAAGATAAAAGAGCTTATTCCGAGCTTGTTCAATGTGACCTCATACTGCATTAAGTAAATGATGCCAGCAAAGAGCTAATAACCTCACCCCATCCCCGAGACAGGAATTTGATCTGGCTTGGAAAAGCAGGATCCATTGCCAATTGTGCCACATCCCAGTTCACCTGATGGGAGTTTCACTGAGCTTGAGGGAGTGAACAGCTGGCACAGCCAGACAGTAACTTCCCGGAAAAAATACCAGGAAGAAATTCTACCCACTGTAAATATGATAAAACTCTGGGGTGGTTAGAGATATAAATTGTGGAAGGGAAAATCCTGTTATGAAATGTGCAAAGTAAGAATATTGACAACTCACTCTTCCCTTTTTCTTCTAAATATAATTTACCTTGTATTTGTATTTGTGCATTTTAATATATTTTTATTAATAAATATGTCTTATATATACAGTGATACCGAAAGGGAAATTCAAAGCAATCTTTAGAAAAGCGACTGGCCTGAAAAGAACCTAAAGCTGACTTCTGAAGCCAGAGTCTTAGGTCAGCGCCCTGGTCTCCACTGTACATGTCAAAAAGGGAAATTGGCAAAGGGGAACTGGCCAGCAGAACCATTCTGGTACAGTTACAAAGTGTGGGAAGATTTCTGCGTTCTGGACTGGAAAAAAGTAAAATCAGGATAGAAGGGACCATGACCAACAAAGCGACAATGGAAGATAGGCAACTCTTGTATAATTTAGGCGAGAGAATGACTTTGCTTTTCCTGGTTCCTGTTTCCAGAGGGAATCTGGGAAGAACGGAGAATGGGCAAAAGGCATTCTCATATAAGGATCCCAGTCATGGGCATGTCTGTCCTGCTCCTACCCAAAGGGCTGGAGATGGCTGCATCAACCACAGAGGTGGGAGAAGAGCTAGCAGCTGCTGTCACCCCAGGCTGTCACCCCAGGTGGGCTCCTGGGTGGGAGTCAGGGCCCTGGCATACAGGCAGCAGTGAGGGCTGCAGAAGTCACTGTAGACAGAGCTGCAGATGACAGGTCGTCAAGTATAGGAATCTGCGTGGACAACGCCTGGTGACGAAAAGCAGCTGGTCAAGGTACCAGGCCCAAGTGGCACCTGCAGGGTAAATCCTAGGCACTGCTAAGGAGTTTATGAGCCACATTTCCAGGTTCTGGGGGAGGTTGAGATTGCCACTGTTAGCCGGGGGGCAAGGGGCTCTTGACAAACAGTGAGGTTTTGTTGTAATTATGTGTGCCACTCCCAGGCCCTGAATGGAATGTGCAAGACAGACAGGAGGTTGTGAAATGCGACACAGTGGGTTCTGTGGTGAGAGTAGAAAAGTAGTTCTCCAAAGCTTGGTGGGGGTCAGCTTTATCCAGCCCTTAGCAGCTGTGAGTTAGAATAGAAAGAAAAAGTAAAATAAAATAAGGGCAGATGGGAAGGGATTTGGCTCTCTTCAAGGAGACACAGGATGGTGAGAAATGTTTTAAAAGAAGATCCTTTAAGCTTCTGTACAGCAAAAGAGACATTACAAAAAACAAACAGACATCCCACTGATTGGGAAAAAATTTTCTCACACAAAACTAGCGATAAAGGAGTGATTACAATGATATACAAAGAACTAATGAAACTCAACAAAAATAAACAACCCCATCAAAAAATGGGCAGAAGAGCTAAAAAGACATTTCTCCAAAGAGGAAATGCAGATGGCCAACAAGCATATGAAAAAATGTTCAACATCACCCCTAATAAGGGAAGTACAAATTAAAACCACAATGAGATCCCACCTCACCCCAGTGAGAATGGTACATCTTCAAACAACTAGCAACAACAAATGTTGGCAAGGATGTAGAGAAAAAGGGACTCTCTTGCACTGATAGTGGGAATGCAAACTAGTACAACCACTATGGAAAACTGTTTGGAGGTTTCTCAGACAGCTAAAAATGGAGCTTCCATATGACCCAGCAATCCCAGTCCTGGGTATCTACCCAAAAGACACAAAAACATTGATACTTGCACTCCCATGTTTATTGCTGCTTTCTTTACAATAGTAAAGACATGGAATCAACCCACATGCCCTAAAGTAGATGACTGGATTAAAAAGATGTGGTACATATACACAATAGAATATTACTCAGCAATCAAAAAAGATAAACACATGCCTTTTGGATGGTTTCACTCATAGCAGGAGTATAAAGGACCAGGGGGGGAAATAATAATAATGATGATAAACAACTATGTACTGGAGACATTTTACTGGGGTGGGGTAGGGAATGGGATCAAAAATGGTGGGGAGGAGGGAGAAGTGCACTGGACTATGGTGATGGCACATGGGTGAATAGGTGGTGGGAAGTCCATTACAACTGAGATGGAAAAGGGCACAAAATGATGTAAAAATAAACTATTATATTATTTTTAAAGAAGAACCTTAAGAAAAGGAGGAAGTCAAGGGAAGGTTTTAAACAACACAGAGATTTCTGATAGAAGATCAAATGGAAGGTACCAGTCAAGAACACCAAATCAGAAAAATGAAACAAAAGCCAGAAAATAATCCCCAAACCAATTGTCATAGCCAAATGATGGAATGAGAAAAAGATCCAGGAAATTTTAGGGGAAATGTGAGAAGGGGAGTGAATACCTTATTCCAAAAATGAAAAATGCACAATGGATCATAAAACTGGGGGTGAAGAATCTTTGGAGACCAAAAATATGAGAAAAGTTTGCTTCAAATTATGCTAAGAGAACAGGTTTTCTCCTCAATCTGCAGACCGAGATACGGTGGTATTAGTTAAACCACCTAATCTCATTTCCATATTCATTTCTCAGATCTTTACATGAATGTACCTGGACAGCTCTGTGGGTAAAACATTCTTCTAAGATGGCATATGTTGTGCCTCAAGGGGCCTGTAAGGGGTCATGAATGAGTGGTCTATTCTCAACCTCTGCTTGTCTGATGATATGAAGTGCCTGAATTTCCTGTCACCTTAATGATGTCCAGCTCACGTGCACTTCTCTCGACCATGGCTTACTTTGAGAGTCTTCCTTATTCTTTAGGTCGTTTGTAATGAAAAGGTGTGGGGGTAGAAGATAGCCCCAAATTCCTATTGAGTAGATCTCAAACACAAAAAGACAAGTTTTTCTCACTCTTGATTCCTGTTATCCACAATCACCTTATGGGTCAAGTAGAACCCCACACTTTACTTTTTTGACAGTTTGCCAGTTTTGACAGCGGCTCCCTGTCCAATTTGCGGTGACATTCTCAGGCTCCACTGTTACAAATCTGACACCAGTTATTTAGGGCCAATGAATATCTGTTCATGGTAAAAATACCCCTAGGGAGTTGTCAAATAGTATAATCTTCGTATATTTATCAAGAGTGATTCAAGTGAAACAGTGATGTTCATAATAGAGATGGTTGTGTGGGTCTAAGTCTTATGTATTAACCTGTTTAAAATAATTTCTATCAAAGTAAAACAACCTCTATCTATTTCCCAGTACTGTCTCAAATTCTATTTCTGTGAAAGTTTTGCTACTGACACTAAATCTAATGATTTTCTGAGAGATAACATATATTATCTTAGTTTCAGGTGTACAATGTATTCATTTGTTACATGATTACCTTGTGAAATGATCACCATACTTTGTCTACTTACCACCCATCACAAATTTTTCTTATGATGAGAGTCCTTAATAGTTACTATTAGCGGCCCTCCCCGTTGGTGCAGCGGGTTAAAGCACATCACTGAGAAGCTAAAGCCACTTCTGCATGAGTTCTATCCCCGCCTGCCCCGGAGGTGACCACATGGTGTGGCAGACCTCTCCTGACCCGCCCGCTGCTCCCCTCAGCAGTGTACTTCATCGATCTGCCTGTTCTGCTCCCCGCTCTGTCTCTGGTGAATCCTCTCACCCTCCGCATCTCTGGCCTGTACCCCAGTTCTGTATGAATAAATAAATAAATCTTTAAAAAAATTACTATTAGCAAATTTGAAGTGTACAATACAGTGTTATTAACTATAATCACTATATTTCCCTTAACTTATTTATTTGGTAACTGGAAGTCTGTGTCAACTCTACCTCTAGCAGCCACCAATCTGTTATCTTTGGATAAATACCAGGAAGTGGAATTGTTGGATTGTGTTGTAGTTATATTTTCAATTTTTTGAGGAAGTGCTATACTGTTTTCCATAGTAGCTGCACTAATATACATTTCCATCCATAGTACACAAGAATTCCCTTTTCTCCACATCTTCTCCAACACTTTTTATTTCTTGCTTTTTGATAATAGCTATTCTAATAGGTGTGAAGTAATTGCTCATTGTGGCTTTGATTCATATTTCTCTGACTAATGATGTGAAATGCCTACTCTGTGCCTATTATCCATCTGTATGTCTATTATCCATCTGTATGTCTATTATCCATAGTATGTCTTCCTTGAAAATTATCTATTCAGATCTTCTGCCCATTTTTTAATTGAATTGTTTGTTATTTTTGCCTTTGAGCTGTAAGAGCTTTCTATATACTTTGAATATTAACTTATCAGATAAATTATTTGCAAATATTCTCTCCCATTTAGGCCTTTCATTATGTTGATGGTTTCCTTTGCTGTACAGAAACATTTCAGTTAGATGTAGTCTCATTTGTTTATTTCTGCTTTTGGTGTTAAATTTTTAAAAAAATCTGGTTAAACCAACATCCAGAAGTTACCACTTGTTTTCTTCTAGGAGTTTTATGGTTTCAGGTCTTACATACAAGTCTTCACTCCATTTTGAATTAATTTTTATTAACTCATGGTATAAAGTAGTGGTCTAGTTTTATTCTTTTGCATGAGATCACTCAGTTTTCCCACCACTGTTTATTGAAAAGGCCATGAATGACACTAAGTAAGCATCATAAAAGTATCCCCCTTTTCCTGCCATCATGTGTATGCCAGAGTCTCCCAAGGAGACCAGGACAGCTATGGAAGGTCTTCGTTGAAGGCTTAAGCTTTGAAAAAAACTGATGAAAGTCTGAGAAGCCATTCTGAGGGATGGGACACACTCACAGGCTGTGGTAATGAGAGATGCAAATGCCAGGAGATTCAGAGGCTTTGGGCTTGTCACGTAAGCCACATGGACAAGGTGGATGGAAGAGTTGTGAAACCAGAGAGCTATGAAAATTTTCAAAGACCTGGTGCCCACTTAACTGAATAATATTTTTGCTGGTGGCACTGAAGCAGTATAAGGAAATTGAAATGACTGAAATCATGACTGATGGAGGCAATAGCAAGAAGAGAGGCTTTGCTTTTGCAACCTTGATGACCATGATTCTGTAGACAAGATTGTCGTTCAGAAATACGGCAGATATTGTGAATGGCGACAACTATGAAGTAAGGAAAGTCTTATCTAAGCAAGAGAATGGTCAATGCTTCAGCCACTAGAGTTCAAGTCGTTCTGAAAACTTTGGTGGTGGTTGGGGAGGTGGTTTTGATGAGAATGGAAACTTTGGTCATGGAGGAAATGTCAGTGGTTGAGGTGGCTTTGGTGGCAGCCATGGTGGTGGTAGACCTGGTGGCTGTGGGGATGGTTATGATAGATTTGGTAAGGATTGAAGCAATTTTGGAGGCGGCAGGAGCTACAATGACTTTTGGCAATTTTAACAATCAATCTTTAAATTTTGGACACATGAAAGGAGGAAACTTCAGAGGCAGAAGCTCTGGCCTCTATGGTGATAGAGGCCAATATTTTGCCAAACCACAAAACCAAAGTGGCTATGGTGGTTCCAGCAGCAGACGTCGCTATGGCAGTAGCAGAAGGTTTTAATTTACTGCCAGGAAACAAAGCTTAGCTGGAGGTGAGAGCCAGAGAATTGACAGGGAATCTACGGATTACAAGAAATTTGTGAACTCGCCAAGCATAGTGCTAACAGGGCCTAATTGCTACAAGGGAGACATGTTTTGGACAATACTCACGTGTATAGGCAAAAACTCAGAGATATGCATGTGACTAATTGTGTAACAGGTTATTTTAGTTTCTTTTCTGTGGAAAGTGTAAAGGGCTTTAATGTAGTTTTTCTTTCTTCTTTTTTTTTTTTTGCATCCAAACTGTTGATTGTTAAATGTAATAGTCTGACCAATTGAATAAATGTCTTTCAAAAAAATTTATTGTGTAAAGTTAGTCTACTCTGAAGTCATCTTGATAAACTACCCCAACAATATGAAGTTAGAATTCCCGCAAGATGATGCCAGTTTCCATTTGAAATGTTATTTATAGCCTGGTTAAATGGAGAAACCATTGTATTCCGAAATCTTGGTATAGTTGAAGTGACAATTATGTGTTATGACTTGGAGTTCACCATTAAAAGGGTCACCCAAGCAAAGTCATGTATTTTATTTGGGTGTTAATCATTGTTGGTACACCTTGTGCAATATATCTAGATTGAATTAAAATCACAGGTGGGAATGAAGATTTTATAAAGTATAAATCAATAAATGACTTTAATATCTTGGAAATAAAGAGTGCCATCCTCCCATTACGTATTCTTAGTTCTTTTGTCATATATTAATTGACCATTGACCATATATGTGTGAGTTTATTTCTGGGCCCTATATTCTGTTTCACTGAGCTATGTGTAGATTTTAATGTCAGTAATGCTTTGGTGATTATAACTTTGCAAAATAGTTTGAAATCAGGGAGTTTGTTAGTTTCAGCTTTGTTCTTCTTTCTCAAGATTGATTTTGCTATTTGGTTTATTTGTGGTTCCATACAATTTTTAGAATTGTATGTTCTATGTGGAAAATGACACTGAATTTTGATAGAGATTGCACTGAACCTGTAGATTCTTTAATCTTTAGGTTGCTATGGATAATGTGGACATGGAATATCTAAGGGTGCAGAAGGGAACCTCCCTTTCTAGGTATCATGTGAAAGGGGTTTTAAGTTTCCAGTTGTCTCAGTTATTATAGAATTTGTCATCAAAAGAGGTACTTGAGTCCAATTACTTAGGAAGTCCATTGAATTGGGAAAAAAGATTGAATAGTATCCAGTGTTAAGTGAATATAAATCTCTAGTTTGAGAAAGTGTTTTAACCAAATCGTAAGTTAACTATTATTCTCAACTATTACAGCTAGTAGACTCAAATACAGGAGAGGTTAAAGAGGTAAAGAGCAATTAAAGATAACATATGGACCTTCTTTGAATGTTAATTTAAACAAAACATTAAATATTTGTAAATTATAAGAAAATCAGAAATATTTAAACAAAGACTAAATATTAATAAATTTTTTTAAATGTGGTAGTAGGGTATTTTTTAAAAAAGAATATCTTTTAGATGTGGTACATATATACAATGGAATATTACTCAGCAACCAAAAAAGAGAAACACATGTCTTTTGCAGCAACTTGGATGGAGCTGGAAAAGATCATGCTGAGTGAGATAAGCCAGAAAGAGAAAGAAAAATACCAGATGGTTTCACTCATAGCAGGAGTATAATGGCCAGGCGAGAAAATAACAAAAATAATGAACAACCATATACCAGAGACATTTTGCGGGGGTGGAGTGGGGAATGGGATCAAAAACAGGGGGAGGGGGGAAGGGAAGTGCACGGGATTATGGTGATGGCACACGGGTGACTTGGTGATGGGAAACCCACGGGGATTACAACTGAGATGGAAAAAAAAATGTACAAAATGATGTAAAAATAAACTGTTATAAAATTTAAAAAAAAGAATATCTTTTAGAGGTATATACTAAAATATCTATAGATGAAATGATAGTCTAAAATTGGACTCACAATAATCTATGATAATAATGTTGGATACATGACTACACATTTGTCAAAACCCAAGCACAAAGAATGAACCATAGTGTATGCCAAAAAAAATTTTTTTAACAAGTTTAAGGTTAGGGGATCCCAGGATGGAATGAAGAATGTTAGAAAATTGTCTAACTATGTTACAAATGTGTGAAACAACCTCACTATAGAGGATAAGAAAAAAAGGTGATGATCTAATTAACTTTGGAAATGAATGGAGTCTGTAAAGCTAAAGGCAAAAGTAACTACACAGACACACTGTGCTTTAGTTACCACAGATGTTTCTCACAGGATACAAGTTAATTCCGAAGCTACTATATGTATTCTCAAATTCAACAATTAAGTAAATGATGTTGGGTGATGGAATCAGGTTTTCCTCTGTTAAAGTGGGATGATGGAATCAGGTTTTCCTCTGTTAAAGTGGGAAGTTGACAACATTATAATTAGAAGACAAATATGAACTCATGTTTAGAGGAATATTGAGACAGAAGGCTAAGTGTAGAAATATTTACAGTATACACACACACATGCCTCTTTTTCCTTGCTCTGTCAACTGAAGCTGGAAGCAACAATATTCCAGTTGCCATGAGCCCATGTAGCTCCCACATCTTGATTGCTAATGCCACTCTCCAATGAAAGAAATCAAGGTTCTTCAGAGAAATAGCTGATTCCAAAGCTCAGACAGAAAATACACTTGATGAGCCTGGAGCATCTTGAAGTGCCAGAAAGTAAGAAAATGCAGAAGAAAGGCAGGGAGGAAGGGAGGCAGGGAGGAAGGCAGGGAGGAAGGGAGGCAGGGAGGAAGGCAGGGAGGGAGAAACAGAAAAAGAGATAAAGAAAGAAAACAGAACACATGTGCACTCACAATCAAAGGGACATGAAGGGACACTTAGCCAACTCAGAGAGTCCCAATGATTCATACTTTTGAATTGAATAACAAAGTAGTCAGATGATTGCTCAAGGTATAAATAAATATTCATGAGTCCATGTTGAAATAATTAATTTCCCAGCAGCGAACTACCCCACAGAGGAGTGAGCTCTCCCAAGAGAAACCGGCAGGCATCAGCGCAGTTTCTGCTCTGGGAGATGCAGCAGCCCCCTGCCCGCGTGGGACTGCAGGGTTTGTCTTCCCCAACCTTTTGCAAAGCAGCAGAAGCCACTCTCCCCAGACTGCCTGCCTGTGACTCTGCCGGCCTCTCTTTTAGCAAATCTGTCCCTCCAGGGGCGGCTCTTCTGCCCGCGTGTGTCTGTGCCAGCATCCTTTCCTTCCTTCCCTTTTGACAACAAGCCTGCACTTTTTGAAGGTAGCTAAATGTCTCTGTCATGTGGAAACTGGGGAAACTCACCACGTGCCACTGAAAGGGGAGCTCTGATAAGCTTCTCTCAGCAGTTAAACAAGCAACCCGCTCTGAACCCAACACTTCTCCAAAAGGACATCACATAACATCCCTAGAGGACAGAGTTGCACACTTAAGTCACTGTATATGTAGCACTCAGCAATGTACCTGGTGCACAGTGACCTAACTTTTCTGAAGGAGAAAGAGAAAGAACATGTGTGGGAGGGCTGGTGCAGAGTCAGCAGCTTAATCTAAGGTGTGGAAAGGAGTGAGGGAGACCGGGTAGGAAGGAATACGGAAAATAAAATGTCTGGGCCAAGAATTTCAGTGTGTTGAGCTGTGGGAAATGGCATTGAAGGGTCAGGCCCAGTTCTTGAAGCCTTGAATCCACAGCTGAAGTTTCTGAAATTTACCCTGTGAGTCACATGGCTGCCCTGTGAGCAGAATGTGATGGAAATGGCCTTTGGATGTTAGTGCAAAGTCTAGCACTGAAGAATTTCTGCCTAGAGATATGCCATTTTTATTAGAAATGCCAGGAAATTGTGAATTGTGCATGGAAAAAAACCTGCTTCTTTTCTGGTCTAAGGCTGATTTTTCTCACCACTCAGTAAGAATCAAGGAAACCTCATTTTAAACTTGACCATTTATGGCCTCCCAAGTCAATTCTAGAAGGAGTGAGTAGTGACTTTGTTTGGAACTTTTAAAGAACTGGGGTTATTCAAGTGCTGGTTCTCATTGTTTTGGTTTTATGTGGTTACCTTGACCTGCTCATGTCACCACTGGTCTATGTTTTCCTAAGTTTCTTTTATGGTAATTGACAAGAAAATCTCTAGAACTAATTCAGCAAAAAAGGTTTCTAGGCCCAAGTAATGGAAAGGTAAGTGAAGGCTGACCTCAGGTATGCCCAAACCCAGTGCTCTGTCCCTACCCAGCCCTCTGGAATTGGCTTTATTCAAAGAGGTTGCCTTGTTTTACAAGAATCATATCCTGAATTGGTTACATCCGTACTTCCCTCCACAGAAGAAAGAGGCCCTTCCTCACCAAAACCAACTAGAAAATTTTAAGGAACCAGTGATTGCATCATTTATCCCCACCCTCCACCTCAAGGGATTCTTGTGGTTGACCTGTAAAGAGAAAATCCTTAAAAAAAAAAAAAAAAAAGTGGGTCCTACTCTAGACTGGTAAAATAATTAATGTCTGTTTGGGGATGCCAAAGATTTTTTTGCTTCCATGCATTTTGAAGTTGTGGGTTTGGTCTTGGTGAACTGAGAGTCCACGTTTTGAATGGTCCCAGTTTCATTTAAGTATTATTTTTTTTCTAGTAAGATGACTTTAAATATATAACTAACAAACAAATCTGAAAGTCATTTGTCAAATCTTGTGTCCTCGATCTACAGAACCTGATGCTCTGTAGGACACCAGGGAGATGAGCAGAAATCTCTGCATCTTCCCTCTTCTGTCATTTGAGCTCTTTCACTTGTTCATTGACCCACTTGAATGGAATCCTTAAGACCTAAAATTCTGCTTCTTGAGTATCCAGGTCTGCTGGCTCACCAATAATTGGTGAAGGATGTGTTTGAATTTTATGATAGAGAATTAACATTTTTCATGTTACTCTATTGAGATGTGGCTGCCTGATAATCATTTCATTTTAACTTTCTGTCCATGACACTGTTTTGAAATCATGAGGGAAGGGATTTGGACTTGCAAAGACTAAATCATGATTTCCCCTCTTTGGACTTTATACTAAACATGAGGTTGTTGATCTATGCTCTCTAAAGCTAGGGGCAGGTGGAATGCCTTGAGGGGGACACTAAAGACAGAAAACTGATAAATGCACATAAAAAAGACTCCACACCTGGAATATGGCAATAGCTACGAGAGGGGGGAGGAAGAGAGGCGCCTGAGGAGCATTGTGAAAGAAGCCATACAACAGGAGGTTAAAGGGATGTACAGAGAGAAGAGGGCGAGTGAAGAATCACTAAAAGGCTTCTAGTCTATGACAGAAGCAGTGGAAATGCTCAGCCATTAATAGGAATGGGGACCTTAGGAGTGAGAGCATACAGAGATAAAAAACCATCTTCATGTGGTTTATATTTAGTTTTGTATGTAAAGTCATCTTCCAGGAAGAAAAGTGAAGAGAGGCGGAAAACTAGCCCCATGTCAAAAATAACCCATTGAGGAGGCAGAGGGTACCAGGGAAGCCTTACAAATTTGTAACAAAAAGAATTCCTAGGTTAACTCCACATATTTCTATGCCACTTTGAAATTGTTGAGATTTGTTAGCTAAAATACATACATTTTTTTTCACTCCCTTTTTTAAACTCTTATCATTAAAAATTAAGCAAAGAATAGAGAGAGTGCACATTTCCTCTGCTATCCAAAAGTAGGTTACTAATTGGTAGGATTCCATGTTTTTTTTTTTGTTTTTTGTTTTTTTTTTTTTTGGTCAACATACATTAATTATAAGAGCATTCCCAAAATAACTTACCAAATCATACCAAGTAGAAATTTTTAGACAACAATAGAAGTCTGTTCCCATCATCCAGGTTCAACAGTAATCAAATTATTACCAACCTTGTTTCATCCTAGTCCATTTCGCCCTCCATTATTTTGAAACATATTTGTCAGACATTTTCATTATGAAGTTTAAAAGATAAGGATTTTATTATATTATAATTATCATTATTGAAGTAACACTGGTCTACAGCACTGCACGTGACTCAGAAGCTTAGGGTCAGCCTCTTCAGTTACATGTCACCACACCTGGGCACCATAGTCCTTCACGTTGTGTTTTCTCCCCCTTTTGCTTCCTCCCCCCCCCACCTATTTCTTGGGATTGTTATTTGTCTGGCCCTTTTTTTTGTTCCTCTATATTTCCACATAACTGAAACTATTCAGTATTTGCTTTTCTCCTTCTGGTTATTCAGCACAGCATTTTCCTTGTCCAGTTCCATCCAGGTTATTGCAAATGACAAGAGTTCACTTTTGTTATAACTGAGTGTTATTGCATTACATGTATATGCCACATTTTTCTTTTTTAAA
Source organism: Condylura cristata (assembly GCF_000260355.1). Lineage (NCBI taxonomy): Eukaryota > Metazoa > Chordata > Mammalia > Eulipotyphla > Talpidae > Condylura > Condylura cristata. The sequence goes on from NW_004567110.1 coordinate 30,072,608, forward strand.
GATTTATTTATTTATGCATACAGGAGCTAGGGTGTAGGCCAGAGGTGTGGGGAGTCAGAGGATTCACCAGAGACAGAGTGGGGAATAGGTAAACCGACCAAAACCTACTGCAGAGGGGAGCAGCAGGTGAGACAGGAGAGGTTTGCTGTGCCATGTGGGTCAGCTGCCTGGCTGGGGATTGAACTCGTGCTGCAGTGGATGTCAATTGCTCTTTGCATTACCAGGGAGGCCCTATGCCACATTTTCCTAATCTTCTTCTGCCCTTGGGCACTTGGATTGACCTTAGGCAGGCACATAGCCCTCTGACATTAGTGTTTTTGCACTTTTCTGACAGGAGTGAAAATGCTGGACTACATGGAAGATCTATTTTTATTATTTGGTTTTTCATAGAGGCTAGACCAGTCTATATTCCCACAGTGTATCTACAATCTTCACCAACACTTGTTTTTGTTTTTTTTTTGTATTTTTTGATGTAAGTCATTCTCACAGGTGTGAGATGGTATCTCATTGTAGCTTTGATTCATATTTGCTTGATGACAGTGATGATGAGCATTTTTTAGTGTCTGGTGGCCATCTCTAGTTCTTCTTTGGAGATGTGTCTATTTAGCTCTTCTGCCCACTTTTTGACTGGGTTATTTGTTGCTGTTGTTGAATTGTATCAGTTCTTTGCAGGTTTTAGATACTAGCTCCTTATAAGATATATAATACAGAAATCATATATTTCCTTATTACCTCACCAAAGGCCCCAAATAGGATCTCAGCCTCCAGTAAGGCACAAGGCATAGGGCTGTCTCTGTTGACTCAACCGGTTCTCAGGTCCTCAGGGGCAGTGCTGGAGCTGAGCCCTGGTCTACCACCAGCCCCTGCCATCAAAATTCCCATAGGTCACTCAGCCACCTCTTCAAGTAGGGAGCTTTCTCCACACCATGCTAACTCATGTGAGGAATCCTGTTAAGAACTACTTATTGCCAAAGAGAGCCAGGCTGGGTATTTCCCAAACTAGAGCCATTTCTGCACCCATGGGGCAGAGACAAGTCCCCAAAGACCCTCACAAAGAAGCTAGAGAGGTCACTGGTGAGGCCTGGTGAATGGCCAATCTCTTTGATCCTCTTGCAAGTACAGGAGTCCCAACAGCCTGTGGTGGCTGTGGGTCTGCAAAGCTGCCTGGAGGAGGGTGCCGTGCTGGGGCAGCCTGCCTTCTCAGGCAAAGGGTCTAACAGATGCAAGGCTAAGTCTGCTTTGCTGTGCAAAGAGGGTAGATTTAACTTGTATTTCTACATTAGATGATCACCAATGTGGTTTCCTTTGTAAAAATTGCTCCTTCCTGTCTGCTTTTGAAAAAATTATTTTCTCTCTCTGACTTAGACAAATAATAATAGGAAGGTGATTTGATTAAAAAAAAAAGTGAAAAAAAAATCAAAGGAGACATGCTTCAAAAACCACAAGCCTGAGAAGGGGGGAAGTGTAGGAGAGAGGATTTTTGTTTTTAATTGCAGGTAGATTATGCAGCCAAGTGCTTTAAATGTAAATTGTGGCACCAGAAATTCTCTGTCTAGCTTCTGGTGTTGATACATTTAAATCCGTATGTGTGACATTAACTGTGTCAGTATATTAACTATCTGCCATCTGGCCTGCTTATTTTAAATATAGCTTCTGAATTAATGGATTTTATGTGCTTTTTGTTATGTTTTGTCTTGTTTACATGTCTTTTTTCCAAAAAAATCCTAGTGGAGAGAAACTCAAAACTCATTTTCTGAAGCTTAATCTCTGAAGTTGAAAGAGAAAAATGTGTTTCTTCTCTTAAAGTTATTTGTTTGCTAACCTGAACTCATTAAAGCACCCCAGATGCAAAAGCCCAAGATTCATACTTTAATATCCAAAATTTAAGACTCCAACAGAAAAAAATTCAGGAATCTGTGTTTTATTTTTTTTCAGGAAGTGACAGAAGTGTGTATATAAATAGATTAAAATAGAAAACACACAGGTAATGCTTAAGATATTATTCTAAGCATCTACATATTTTAACTTATTTAATCTTTATGATAATTTTAGGGAGCAGACATTATCATTACCCCATTTTATGGATGAAAAAGGGGAGGCTCAGGGTGGTTTAATAACTTGTAAAGTGTCGAACACTAGTTTAGTAGAGCTAGCCCTTAAGCCCAAACTGCTGCTTCCCGAATCACACTTCTGACACATATGCCATGCCTCTCAATAAAATAAAATAAAAAAAGGCCCTCCCTTTAGGACACACAGGGCCCCAAGGCACCTGCCATGAGTGACGTCCTTGTCTGAATATGAGATTCATGAGTTAAGAAACTCCTGGAGGTGAGAAGAGCAATGGTGCAGAGAGGGCGGCAATCTGCCCCAGACGGTACAGCTGGCATGTAGTCGGACAGGTTCTCCTGAAGTACTTGTGCAACACCTAGGACATACTAGACTGAGCTCTTGTAAATAAAGTTCATAGAAGAAAATAATTCCGATGTCTAAAATCACCAGCCCTGGAAAAACACACCCATAGGGCGCTCCCTGGTGGCAAGGTAGGTTACAGCACCGCATTAGGAAGCTGAAGCCAATTCAGCAGGAGTTCGACCCCCGCCCTGGAGCTGACCCACATGGCGCCGCAGACCTCTCTTGACCCGCCAGCTGCTCCCCTCAGCAGTGTGTTTCAGTAAATCTACCTGTTCTGTTCCCCACTCTTTATCTGGCGAATCCTCTCACCCACCACACCTCTGGCCTATACCCCAGGTCTGTAAGCATACATGAATAAATCTTTATAAAAAAAAAAACCTATAAAATAAACCATTCCACAAGTAAATATAAGATGATGACAGTTCATGGAAATAATGCAATTCTTACACTTCAAAATTTTTGGATCTCATAGATTTTCGAGATTATACACATGAAAGTTTACAAGTTTGATTAATATTAGTGAAATGCTTAGGGCTCCATAACTAACCAATTTGTTGTTGTTTGTACTGTATCTTCCACCCTAATGTGAACTCCATCAGCATAGCCACCATGTTTCCCTGCCACAGAATATTTGGAACACAGTAGGTACTCAATAAATGAATATTGAGTAAACAGGTGAATGAGTGTATTTGTCTTGTTGAGACTGGAGCTTAGGTCAGTTCTCTGGGAATGAAGCTGTGCACAATGAGCAGAAAAGAAGAAGCAATTCCTCCTTTGCAGAATGGGAATAGAAAGGAGAAATACCAATTGGTGGGATGGAGGACAGATGGAGAAAAGGAAAGATTGTGAAGGTCAAGGAAAAGTTTGCAAAATGCTAAAAAAATTTAGGAAGCACCGCAGGAAAAATCCTCAAGATGAGCATTAAGGAGGTACCACGGTACCACAGCCTTTGGGCTCTGAGGCTAAAAAAAAAAAAAAAAAAAAGACAGCAGAGCAGCAATTTGGAGGGGAACCCCACTTGCACAGGAATTAAGGAGTAATTAGGACACCAGGCAGGAAGTTTGGCAGCAAATCGAGGGAAAGAGAGATGGCAGCGTTGGGCATTTGCTTGCAGAATGCAAGCACATTGTTAATTCAGCAGCGGAGTGTCACGCTGTCATTTTGTCACAGTCTCAAGTGGAGGCTCCCTCTCACTCATCCTTTGTCCTAAGAGAACAAAAGGAGCCTTGAACTTCACGAGTGCTTGTGATGCTCTGGAGCACCGGCTTTAGATTCATTTTGCCTAAGTTCACATCCCAGTTCTTCCTATTACTGTATGACTTAGGAAAAATTAAATTCTCAGTTTTCTCACTGGCACAGTGGGGATTGAATTAGTCACTGAATATTATTATATTAAGTTTCTGCATGTGGCAATGTTGTTCTCAAGAGGGATTTAGCTCTCTAGTGGTAAATATATCTCTGTACATTTCCAAAAATAAAGCCAACTAATACTTTTTAAAGTGTATTCTGTCTGATTTCTGCCTTCACGAAAACAGTGTAAATGTACTTTTTCACTACTGCCCCCATTAAGGATGATTGAACACCCTGGATGTAACGTATAAGATCTGAGAAGGCAGACAGGCCAGGCGCTTTTGAGATCCAAGGCACAACCTAGTGCTGGCTTACAGGATTATCTTGCAGCCTCATCTTTCAGACATGGAGCTGAAGATGTTAGAGAGGTGCAAAGAGAAGCTAACAAGTATCTCCCCAAACGCCTATCCTCTCTAGGTAAATAAGGAAAACGGAAGTCTAACAAAACAGAAAACTTTGAGATAGTAACCACTAACACCGGCTAAACCACAGGAAAAATAAAAACATAAATTAGTGGCTCCACTCCCACCCACACCAGCAAGGGTCAGGAGTAGGAGCCTGGACTTCCTGCCTAGCGAGGCTATCACAAAGGAGCCTACTTAAGGTACTTATGTAAAAAGAAAATACCCTCCCTGTGGCACAACGGGTTAAAGCACAGCACTATGAAGCTACCTGCAGTCACTGCAGCACAAGTTCAATCCCTGGCCAGGGAGCTGACCCACATGGCACAGCAGACCTCTCCTGTCTTGCCTCAGCAGTGTATGTCAGTTGATCTGCCCGTTCTGTTCCCCACTGTCTCTGGTGAATCTTCTCACTCTCCCCCACATTTCTGGCCTGCACCCCAGTTGTTGTACACATAAATTAAAAAAAAAAAAAGAAAGAAGGAAAATATGACAATTATTTTAGATGACTTTTAGGAAAAAGAGTATTGTACATTCCCCCAGCCATGGTTCAAATAGATCTAACAACAACATGAAATAACTTATAAGAGGTGGATGGAAGTGGTGTCTTTTTGTTGATTAAGTAAGAATTTTCTCAATGTATGAATTAACTTAGAAAATCCATACAGGATAAAACAGCTGCAACAAGAAATGAATATAAGATAGTGAAACAGTTTCTCAAGCCATTAATGTTGAGTTCCTAAAGAATCTTTGTGGGACCCGTAAAAAGAGATCTTGTGGTTTTAAAAAGCTCTTGAACTTGCTCACTGAGAAATTCATTCTGAAGGCCTGTGTTTAAACACACAGGATATTATTATATAACTAAGCAGCTGGGCAGCTTAATCATGATTAAAAATAAAAAGGAAAACACACAGTACAAGAAGGCAGGACTGTTTAATAAGAAAAGAGTGACTCAAAGGAAAACAGTATTTGTACCGGGTAATATAAAAGTCAAACCATAGACTTATCAACTAAGAGTAAAGGCATTCTCTTTTAATTAATTAAAATTTTAAGTTTGCTCCTTCTACTTTTTTTTTT
>NW_004567110.1:30078112-30093833 GCF_000260355.1 Condylura cristata
CCCGCTGCGCCACCAGGGAGGGCCTCCTTCTACTTTTTACTCCTTTCCCCTTGATCCAAATATTTGGGCTACTTGTTTTAAAAACAGTGGTCACTTATATTTAACTTAGTATTTTCCATTTACTACGCTGACAGATCAATATGGTTCTTTTAATATCATCAACTTACTGGTATAAAAACTGGAGACATTAACCAGGTCATAGTCACAAAGCTAGTTAATTAGTGAATTATTCAAGATATAAACCAAAAGCATTTTGTCTTCATAGCTGAGTTCTCAATTATGAAGCTATGGTTTATTGTTTTAGAAAAATGTGCTAAATAAATTTTATGTTTAAAAGAAAAAAAGGGCCGTCCCTGGCAGCACGAGGGGTAAAGTCTCAGCACTATAAAGCTGTCTGCAGCTAATGCAGCAAGAGTTTGATCCCCAGCCTTGGCAGTGACCCACACGGCATGACAGACAAGTCCTGACCAGCCCACTGCATCCCTCAGCAGTGTATTTCAGTCAGTCTGCCTATTCTGCTCCCCATTCTGTCTCTGGTGAGTCCTCTTACCCCCTGCACCTCTGGCCTGTACCCCAGTTTTTCTATGCAAAAATAAATCTTATTAAAAAAATAAAGGGAAAAAGACATTCTCTTTTATATCAAATTCAAACGGCACTACTTACCCCAAAATTTTATACCAGCAAACTATTCACAAGCATATATACAAAATATATATGCTATGGGACATTTGTGAAATACTTATTTGCAAATTTCATGCTATTCTTCAAACTCAACCTCAACGAAGCTATGAATTATCTATCGTTAGTCTCTTCCTTCCTCACACTGATTCCCAATTGTTCCTGACAATTTAAAGCCATGTGCACTGCCCAACCACCACCTTTATGACACAATTCCTCCCTCACGCATTGTCCAAACCCATCAACAATTCCCAAGAGCCATCATCCCCACCTGTCACTATTGTATGATAATTTAAACACAAAGATCTATGAAACAGCATTAGCAGCTGTGGCACATTCTGAGAACACACAGTCAGACAGCTTGCACTCTCAGACTTAGACCAAGTGAGCGACAGATGGGTAAACAGTTTAAAAACAGGTAACTTTTCCAGAGAAAGCATAGCTAGACTTTATGAAGCCAGCCTCAAGTTGGCCATCATTTGTGGTAAACCATTCGCCACCAATTCTCCTGAGCTGTTTGTCACAAACTGGGTGCTTTTAGAGTTGGCAAGTAACATGAGTCTATGAATAGGCTAGGTGTGTAACACATAGCTCAGGCTGTGGCTGTGGCCACATGGAGAGTACACATCCTGTCTGAAGGCATTCAAGTTCATTCTTTTCTAAACATCAAGCCTGCAAAATAAAACATGCCTGAAGGCCTAATGTGATTCAAGCTGCCAGTTTGTGACTTCTGTCCAATAATATTTACTGTTTACTACATGCAGGTTCTAAGCACATGACATGTCTTACTTAACTCATTTACTTTCCACAACCCTCAAGGTTATGATGATTTTGCCCATTGTACTAATGAACCAACTCAGTGTTAGCAGAATCTGCTGAGGTCAGATCTGGGATTTGAAACTTTATAGCATTATACTGTATCTAAATTTAAAAAATTTTTATCACACAAGGGTATGTTGCATATTTAGTAATTTATTTGTGCTTGTTGTTGAATTAACAGGTATATACAATCTGATGGAAAAATACATATTCATCTTTTCATTGTTCTATAACGAACTGATCACATTCCCTTTCTACTGCTGTCTTACTCATTTGAAGAGTCGTAAGTTTTAATAAGTAGCATTGCTATAGATCCAAGAAATGTATGTTCATATAGGAAGAAGCAGGTAGAGTGAAGTATAGACATTTTTTAAAAGGATTTATTTATTTATACATACAAGAACTGGAGTCTAAGCCAGAGGTGGGGTAGGTGAAGGTATTCACTAGAGACAGTGTGGGGAGCAGAACAGGCAGATTTACTGAAATACAGAGAGGAGTAGCAGGCATGCGCGCGAGAGGTCTGCTGCGCCATGTGGGTCAGCTCCCCAGCTGAGGGTCAAACTCAGTGGTACAGTGGCTGCGGATAGCTTCATACTGCTGAGATTTAACTCCTTGAGCCACCAGGGAGGACCAATAGAAGTTATTTAATGTAGTCTATTAGCTTCCCAAATCCTCTTCTCTCCTCCTCAACCACTTCCAGTAACATTCCCAGTTCTGGGTGGTTTCTTTATGGGTACAAATTAGTAGTTTGTACGAAATGAAAAATAAACAATTTCCAATTACCATCTGCATGTTTATAACTCTGGATCTTTCTGGAAAGGCAATCAATTAGGCCAGTGTCTTCAGAATAGTCCTATTTATATGAACTAAAAGAAACTGAAGGCACCTGGAGATTAGCTAAAACTGGCAAAATACAAACTTTCAAGTCTTTGATCTCAATTTAAGAAGTTTCACTAGACCAGGGGATGTGGTCACTTTTTATGCATAAATTTTCCTAAGCTCTCTGGACACTGCATTCTGTTCTTTTTCCTTAAGTTAGTGAAAGCCAAAAAATTAAGTCTTGACATAGACCATCCATTCTCCCTCCAGCCTTTATTCACATTGTTCCCTCAGCCAGGATTTGCTCCCCAAACCCTGGCTCCTACCCAAACTTCCTGACAATTCTTGCATGCCACATCCTCTGGAAAACCTTCTTGTATTTCCACAGTGGTGATTATGCCCCAATGAATATATCCAGTGACCAGCACTTAATATCTATTTCAATTACCTACTTATTTCACACTCACCTAATTTGTAGTGGGCATTTTTATAGTAACTATAAACTAATTTGTACCTGAAATATATGCAGTAACACTTACTGATAAAAAAAAAAAAAAAGTTGTGCCCTTGAGCTTTTTAAACTTGGCAGTTTTACAATCTCAAGAATGGTAAAAACAAAACATGAGTTGTGGGCTTTGGCGTTAAAATAAGGACATGGCATCCTTCTAATTTTAATAGCTGTATGACATTGAAGTTAACATCTCTGAAGCAGTTTTATCATTTGGAAAATAAAGACCCACTTCTTCTATGATGATTAATGTATAAGAGGACAGAGTGCTTCAACTGTCTAAGTCTGTGCTCAGACTCATACAAGTGTTAGATACTGTTCTATTTCTCATACGTAATCAAAAGGAAATTTAACCAATGAGAAAGAATACTGCTGTTGATTGGGAACTATTCAACACATATATTATAAAAATACTCAACTTTACCTATACTGAGATTACTCAGTAATTTATTACTTTTTTTCTCTGTTGCTCTCATCTAAAGAATCAAAATATATTTTAAATGGTTTAAAAATATACTTCTCTCCTTTAAAACATTCTTATCATAAAAGTGTTCTTTCCTAAGAACACTGACCTCATCTAAGGGCATACCATTTATGCCAAGAAATTAATAGTACAGTATATGTCACCGAGTAAGGGCCTATTTTAATCTCTAGAAGACCAGAAACTTAAGTTCATCCAAATCTCTAAGCGTCGTATTTGAAATGGCATAGAAAGTATTTTGAAATTATTTACTTTGTAGTAAATTGGCTGCTGAGCCAATAAAGAATAAGTCATTCAGTGGAGTGTTTAAACCCTTCTGCTGAAGACTCTTAAGGCAGGAACCAAGATGCTCAGCAGCTGATTGGTGCCAAATTTAACCTGGGAAGAACCACAGACAAAGCTTACTAACAAAGGCTGTCTCTAAAGATCCCTTCAACCCTAGACTTATTTAGAATCCCAGGAGGAAATATGTCCCCAGGAGGAAATATGTCCTATTTCCTCATATCTACCTTTTCTACATATGCTAAAAGACTCTTAAATAAGTCCCATAATTAAGAGGGTATGCTTTCAGCATCAGTGTTCAACTAAGCTTATGCTAATGTATAACTACATTGCATATTCACACAACTATACATTTATTAACTGCTATGTACTGTAAATCAGAAGCCATTTTAGGTGCTGAGGGATCTCAAGATGGATTAACCAATGTTTGGCCTCAGTTTTGAGTTTTATTTGCAAAAATGTTATATTTTAAGTCATCACTATCTCAAATGAGGTTTTGTAGCTGAAACCAAAAGGTGATAAAACCAGAATAAGTAGGCAGGAGACAAGGTCATTGAAAAAGTGGGAAAACTGGTTTAATCCTGGTCTTGGAAGTCAGAGGCTCATTCATAGTTTTCAGTTTTATTTTTTGCAATTAGCATATCTTCTGTAATGAAAACTTTTTTTAAAGATTTATTTATGCATATGAGAACAGGGATACAGGCCAGAGGTGCAGGGGGTGAGAGGATTCACCAGAGACAGAGTGGAGAGTGGAATAGGCCAATTGATGAGAGAAGCAGAGGGCAGGACAGCCATCTGGGTCAGCTCCAGGACTGGGGATTGAACTTGTGCTGAGATGGATGTCAGCGGCTATCTTCATGGCACTGTGCTTTATTTAACCCACTGCGCCACCAGGCAGAGCCTTTTTTTTTTTTATCTCATAGGGTTTTAAGGAAAACCATATGAAAACACCGATGAAAGTATATGTTTACTGCTAGACAGCTCAACTAACAGACCAATTCTGAAAAAAAGGTAGTAACAGCTTAATGAACATTCAATACAATTTTGTTCATAGTCACAATACTGCTAATGACAGACAGTGAAGTGGGTTTAAAGAAGAGAATTGAGTTTTTAAAAAAGTTTTCAGCTCAGCCAAATTAGGGTTCCAGTTCTTGTCAGTCAGCTGTCTTTCTGCCTTCACAGGGAGAGCACAGCAGATACTGACTGGGCTAGTGAGACAATGGTAGTTCTTGTGGCACAACCTGGGACAGCTTCCCCATCTGCAACTTCTCATCATTTCTGCAAGCTACTCACACTCACACCCATCCAATGAACCCCTTTTTTCCTACAGTAAACTGAGACCATTCCTGTTGTTTGTAAGTAAGAACCTTAACTAGTATACTTTAATAAAACTAACACATAAAAGTAAATTAGTATCAGTACCATCAAATAATTTAATATCTTTTTCTCCAGGACTGGATATACAAAGATAATGGAAGCAGTGTGTTCTTCTGTTGTAAGGATGGGTGGAAAACATCAAAATCTACTTGTTGAATTTTCTTTAGATAGTCCTCCAGAGCAACCTAGAAAGAGAAAATAGTGATCACTGGACTATGAAATAATTAAGTCTTTAAAAAGAAAACTGTAAGCATTAAGATGATTTCAGCATCCCTGAGATGGTTTCCGATATACTAAGAATTTAAATGAGAAATTTAAAAGGGGAAGAAAAAATAAAGATGTCTTCTAAGAAGTTTCTATTATCCCAGCAAACAATAACACAGAACTATTACTAGAAATATCAAGCTTCTGATTATAATTTGTAGTGTTCTGGTTAAAATGTAAAAGACTGGAGAAATTATAATTTGCCAGGTCTTATTTGAGTTTCTGTGGACAACAAAAGGATATTTCAATCAAGGAAAATGAGCCCGTCACCTCCTCCCACCAAGCACTGTGCCACAAGAGGGAGCTCAAGTTATTTGTTTAAAAACATTATTTGTGAAAAAGCTCAATGGGGTTCCATATTCTCGCAAAATGGTCATTTGCAACCAGGGAGAACAACAGGTTTCCATAATATCATCCCGTGATTCTCCTAACACACACAACTTGACAAAGTTTCATTGGGAAGGGGGACAGCGTGGAAAACACTGGCAATGGACCACACTTTTTATTCTGGGGGTTTCAGTAACTGTTAATTTATAACATATTTAAATAACTTCTTTAATAAACAGAAACCACTTCGGTTTGCACTACACGGTTCTGAGGCCCCACTTCCTTCCCAGTCTACCTTCACAGTTCTCCTAGAGTCCCACAGCACAATGTGTGAGCCAACAGAGATTATACTCATAGAGTCTTCAGAATACTGATGACCAAAAAATAAAAACCCAAAGGAGATTGTATTTGCTTCCAGAGTTTTATCTTTTCACTTATAAATGTAGTATACATACAAACAAATTCAATATCTACTTTTTAAAACCTACATACACAACAGGAAATATGTCCATGAATATGCTTATCTGCCTTATGTTGTATCGGCAAAAACTGGAAACAGTCTAGTTCATTGTCAGGAAAAAAATAATAAATTTGAACAAAGAAAGTTTGTTCAACAAATGGTGCTGGGAAAACTGGACTGCTACATGCAAAAAAAATGAAGCTAGATTACTACTTCACACCATGCACAAAAACCAACTTGAAGTGGATTAAAGAACTAGACATAAGACCCGAAACCATAAAATTTCTAGAAGAAAAGGTGGGCGAAACACTACACGACATACACCTCCGTAACATCTTTAAAGATATATCACCCAAAGCAAGGATAGTGAAGGAAGGATAAACAGTCAAGTGAAAGAGCTTCCGTAAGCAAAAGAGACATTACCAAACAGGGACACACCAGCAGTTGGGAGAAAATTTTTGCACACAATCCTAATAATAAGGACTCACAAAGATATACAAAGAGCTGTTGAAACTCAACAAAAATAAAGTGAACAACCCGGTCAAAAGATGGGCAGAAGAGCTAGAAAGACACTTCTCCAAAGTGGAAATATAGACGGCCAACAGGCATATGAAAAAATGTTCAACATCACTTGTAATAAGGGAAGTGCAAATTAAAACCACAATGAGATACCATCTTACATCTGTGAGAATGGCACATATTAAAACAACTAGCAGCAATAAATGTTGGTGAGGATGTGGAGATTACTACTTCACACCAATCCACTCCTACACTGCTGGTGAACGCAAACTGGTACAACCACAATCGAAAGCTGTGTGGAGGCTTCTCAGACTGCTGAAAATGGAGTTTCTACATGACCCAGCAACCCCATTCCTAGGTATCTATCCAAAGGACACAAAAACATTGACTCAAAGGGCACCTAAACCCCCATGTTTATTGCTACTCTATTTACAATAGTGAAGACGTGGAATCAACCCAAATGCCCCAAGATAGATGACTGGATTAAAAAGATCTGTACATATGGAATATTACTCGGCAATCCAAAAGATAAACTCATGCCTCTTGCAGCAACATGGATGAACCTGGATTGGATCATGCTTAGTGAAATAAGCCAGAAAGAAAAAGAAAAATACCAGATGGTTTCACTCATAGAGGAGTGTAAGGGATCAGGGGAGGAAAAGAAAAAGCTATTATAATGCAGTAAAAATGAAAAAACAACAACTATAAACCAGAGACACTTTACGGGGCTAGAGAGGGGAATGGGATCAAAACTGGCATGGGAGAGTACATGAGACTATGGTGATGTCACATGGGTGAACTGGTAGGGGGAAGTCCACAGGGATTACAACCAAGATGAAAATATGCATAAAATGAAGAATGATGTAAAAAAATTTTTAAAAATTTTAAATAATAAAGAGACCAAACCAAACAGACAAAATAATAAATTTTTCACAGTTAAATACTGTGCTGCAGTAAAATGAAAATACACTATATAGCTAGATGAATGTAAGATAAAGCTTATAAAGAGACATAGAGAGAAGAGTGTTTAAGAGAGCGAGCAAGCGATCTGGGCCCTGCCTTGTGGCTAAATGGGTTAAAGCACAGCACTATCAAGCTATCCGCAGCCACTGTAGCATGAGTTTGATCACAGGCCAGGGAGGTGACCCACATGGTTTGGCAGACCTCTCCCGACCTGCCCACTGCTCCCCTCAACAGTATATTTCAGTACATCTGCGTGTTCTGTGCCCCACTCTGTCTCAGGTGAATCTTCTCACTCCCTGCACTCTGGACTGTACCCCAATTCTGTATGCATAAATAAATCTTTAACAAGAAGAGAGATCCTAGAAGATAAACAGAAAATGATCTATTTTTATAAAGCTCAAAACCAAAACTAAGCAAATTGCTTTTCAAAAAGTACCAAAGCCACCAGGATCCAACATCATACTTGTTTTGGAGGGTCTAACCCTATTGTGTGTCCCCCTATGCATCCCCTTCTGCCCCCTCCCAGACCCCTAAGTGATTCTAATGGAAAGAGTTGAGAACAATCTTTTGAAGTGAACAAAACAAAATCCTTAACCTTCATGGAAATTACTTAAATAAGAAATCATTCATCACCAATAACCATTAAAACCATATACCAAATAAATAGCCATTAAAAATGATATGAAACAATGCACTGACTTAGAAAGAGATATTAGATATCCCCTATATATAAAAAAATAGATATTTAATTATATATAAAGTGCACACAAACAGACACTTTCTGGAAAGTATGAAATTATGAAAATATTTTAATTTCTTCTTTTCCAAAAATATTAATTTACAATAAGCAAAGCCAGTAAAGAAACAAAATTATTTTGAACACTCAGGCCAGAGACCTAGGATAGATGATACAAAAGCAGAAATAAATCTCTAAATTTATTTTAGAGATAATGGTAGAAGATAGTTTTGGTATTATAGAACATGTGTGAGTTTTCAATTTTAATTTTCCGAGATCATAAATCTTCGAACATTAGTGTCTAATCTATAAAACGAAGTAATTCTCAACTAGATGAGCAGGAATAATGTATGCAAAGATGCAGATCAGGGCTTAGCTATAATATGTGCTAAGTAATTTGTAGTTATTCTCATTTTTAAAACACATTTTGCAACAATGGCTCCTGAACCAGGGGAACTTTTTAAGATCACAGATTCTTCTAGAAATTGTCCCCCACCTTCCAGGTGCTGCAAATTTTATATGTAAGAAGATTCCAGGAACCTGTATTTTGAAAGTTTTCCAGGCTTTTCAGATGCAGCCAGCCCAGAAGTGATTTGTGAACAACTGTTGAGGAACCAGTGGTACAACAATCATTACAGAGGAAAAATAACTAATATTTATATAGCTATAAGCTCTTTCAAGTAGCTTCTTTTATGATTCCCATTTTACTTGTACATGACCCGAGGAATACAGTGGTGCTATGTGCAGTAAGAGGCAGAGCAGACAGAAATTCCTGCAGTCCGACTGCAGTCAACATGAAGGACAACTCCACTTGCCACCCTGGGGAAATAGAAGGGTGACCATCATCAACAACCAAATATAATTGACAAGGTCCACTGTATGAAAGGAGAAGAAAAAAAAAGAACTGCACTGGGAGCTTAATAACATAGAGATCACACACATCTGCTTTATTAATTATACTGCCTTGTGTGTTAATCGACTCACCGTCTGAAGAAAAGCAGGAAATGCTTTCACAGGAACACTTTTGTAGAAGGATCTAGCCTAAAAGGGAAGACAAAAAGAAGTTGGTGAAGTTGGTTTGAAATATGAATATTTCTTTCTTTCTTTCTTTTATTTTTTTTGCTGGTATCATCTTGAAATATGAATATTTCTGAAAATAAATTCTCCCTCTGAAAGCGAATACAAAACAACTTCAGCAACTTAATATGAAAGGGCCTCTCTCCAAAAAAAAAAAAAAATAGTTTTCATCTCCTGGTGATTAATTTCTTAAGTTTGCAGGCCTCAGTAAAATATGCTATGTTAAGAATTCCATTCTTTTGTATAGGTTGGCTTTGGTAGTTGTCAGCTGCCCCATAACTCTTACCCTTTAGCTCCATGGTAAGGGGTAAAAGAAGAAATACTTATATTAACAAACAACAGTATCTTACTTCTTGGTCCTTCTTGGCTGGATATAAGATCCAAACCTACCTACCTACCTACCTACCTACCTACCTACCTACCTACCTACCTACCTACCTAGCAGGGTAGAAAGACACACTATCCCATAAAAGGCAGGGAAATAATGAGTAGGTGGAGCAGAGAGAGCCTAACTGAGAAAGCTGAGGTGCAACTTACTCAGTAAAGGGTGTGTTCAACTGCTGAAAGGGAAAAAGGGTAATTTTTAAAATGTAGAGTAAGTTTATAATAGTCCCGGAGAGAGACCTATTGCAAATTCAATGACATATGGAATAAAGACCACTAAGAGAGGTCTTTATTGACCACACCTGAAGAATAGCCGCATCTACAAATGAGTTTCATAGATGATTTAACATATGGGGTGACTTACATGGTTTAGATGCAAGTGTGCCTGACTGGCAATGTCATATACCACATCTCTCACATTCTTATCTTGGTTCTTCCTTAGAAAATCCTCTTGTGAAACACCATGCTGTGTGGGAAAATAAACATTACATTAGGGAACTAAAAGCATATAAAACTAACAGGTGGAAAAACAGTGTACACAGTATAATGTCTATTTTGTTTTTAAAAATATATATGCGTGTATGTGTATGCCTATAAGAATATGCAACAAGGCAGGAATTAACAGCAGTAGAACAAAAATACAGAAGAAAAATAATATGTAAGAATTTTAAAAGAACAGACAAAACAGGTCTCATTACTGAGAAAACTAAAGTTCTCATAAACAATTTTTTATGGATTAACTCCTCTTAATGTAATGAAAAAGCTAAAGTGAACACTGAAAATAATTACTGTAATTGCGTGGTCAGGAATATGGCATCAACATGGAGTTATACCCAGTGAGATTCTCTGAACCCTCTTATTCATAGCTCCACCAGACACCTGAAATGCTAGCTGAAAATATTCTGACCTTATAACTCTGAAATAAAAAAGTAATAAGCATTTGTTTCAAAAAGTTACTTGAAGAGACTAAACAAAGAATCAAGAGATAACTTCCCTCCCCATATTTCTGGAGTACATTTTCACAGGGTACAAATAACAGCTGTACCAGCATACAAATGTCCATGGGAAGAAACACTCTTCTTCTGCTACTATGATAGGGGGTTGCTCTCAAGCAAGTGACAATGCCTTGTGCTTTTCCAATGTGACTTGCAGCATGATCTGCATGAAGATCCCTTATACCTGCGATTTTAGAAATTAAACAATGCATAACAAATCAGTAGAAAGAGCGTGAGAAATCACCCACATGCATAAATGCCAGTGTTTATCCTCTGTTTTTTATCTGAAAATCAGGATTTATGAAAGCACAGATGGTCAAAGACAAGCTGACCATTTACCACTAACAGGTTTCTGAACTTCAACTTTTAAATAAAAGTTTTTCCCAGACTCCAGCATACCAAGAACACATTTGGAATTTTAATCAGCTAATGTGGAAAAACATTACAAGTCTTCCATTTCTTCTCTTTGGTGCAATTTCCATATGACCTCATTTTAAGTATATGCTTAACAAGCATTCTGCTCTTTGCTCCCTTCTTTCTTTGTGTTGGCAAACATGTCACTAAGTGTGCAGGCAGAACAAGCCTGGGAAATTCAATAGGGACTTGTGCTATTCTTTTAGGGTGACATAAAGATCTATTACCTTCTTCAAATGGCTGGTATTGTCCTGGTCCCAAATAATTCCCTCATTACAATCTTATTATAGTAAGACCTCACCAACTCAGAACAAAGTAAGAGAAGAAAAAGTATCATCCAAATTAGTTTGTTGTTGTTTTTCTGAAGGAAAAAATTCTCCTAAAAACTTTTAGAGATACACTTTTATTTCTCTTACCTTTTTTTAACATGGAAAAGTCAGGCCACAGATCTTCCAAAATGCAAGAGATACGATTTTAGTAAAGTAAAATCTCTAGGTCATCTATAATTAATTACAACATTCCCATGAGGTAGCTAAAGACTTTTATGAAAGCCTCAATATTTCAATTAGTCTGCACTCCAAAGAAAGGTATACATAATCCCCTTCTTGCTTTAAAAAATAAAGAAGAAAACTGTTCTTTTACAGATGGTATAAAGAAAAACCTCAGTGTAGAACTGGTCAGACTGTCAGTTTATGAAAGTGTTAAGTCTAAAAGGTATCATCTTTGAAAGAGTGAAATTAAACAAAAACTTACCCAATGTTTCTAGTGTTAAATAAAGAAGAGAGCTCTGTGTGTTTTCAGCATAATTTTCTAGTTCCTGAATATTACGATATGCTTTGTCATCCAAATTTTTTTCCTGCAGTTAAACAAAATTCCAATAAACTTTGTTAAATTGTCAACATTTTATAGAGAAGGCACTGTTCTTTTTTACATAAAGAGGTGAATAATAAAGAATAAAAATATAGTAAATATAGTTTAGTACAGGATAAAGTAAGGTTAAATTAAAATTAAGATTCTAAAGATTAATACTTACAAATAATCCCTTAAAATAAAACCACAGGAATAATTTCAATGCACAAATTACCATGGATATGGGGTCAAGTTAATTTTCTTTCAATCCACGGTATCATGAGAAACTGACTATACTGAAATCTTAATCACTTTAGACATTATCTTATTAATCCTAACAATGAATTAATACTTTTTTCATTCTGTGGTTGAAAAAATAGTCACAATACATCATGTAGGTCACACAGGGGACAGGATTCAAACCCATACCTTTTGATGAAGCCTATATGATCTTAATAGGAATGAAGTGCCTAGAAACAAGAAAGAATAACCTGCCTTCTCTATGTACCCACTAAAAAAAAAAAAAAACCATGCTCAACTAATTAACAGGGTGATTACCCAAACACAGCATACCTGAGAAACAGAAAAATGTAAATCTTAAAGCAAAAACACCTAGCCACTGTAAAAATACCACTGTCAAGGAAGAATTATCCTCTACCTTTTATTCCTATTTTTATTATTTCAACAATATTTTAACATAATAGTTTATTTTTACATCATTTTGTGCCTTTTCCATCTCACCTGCAATCCCTGTGGACTTGCCATCACCAACTCACCCATGTGCCATCACCATTGTCCCATGCACTCCCTCCTCCCCACCTGGCCATTTTTGCTCCCATTCCCCACTCCACCCCATTAAATGTCTCTGGTACAGAGTTGTACATTATTGTTTTCCCCCCTTGCTGGCCCTTTATGCTCCTGCTCTGAGTGAAACAATTCGATATTTTTCTTTTTCTTCCTGGTTTATTTCACTAAGCATGATCCCTTCTAGCTCCATCCATGTTGCTGCAAAAGGCATATTCTTATTCCTATTTTTAATCAGGAGAAACTGTCACCAGCAATCATCCCAGGGAAAATATGTGCAGGACAATTAATTCATTTCCATATGAATTTAGGAGCAGCCCACTACTTTCTGCAAAAAAGGCAGAAGTTTTATAAGAACTGCATTGTATCTACAGGACAATACAGGGAGATTAATCTCAGCCCTTTACTTTTAAAAATACCTCTTTTGGCTTGTATTAATAATACTCAAGTATGTGGCTATTGATAGCATATATTCAAATAAAATTACAATTTCACAACAACAGTACGTGATAAATATCAGGTCAATGAGGACTCTAAGCCAACAACAGATCAGAAAAATTATACAAGCCAGCCAGGTCATAGAGCAATTTACAAGTCTGACTGGAACTAGAACATAGTTCTAAGAACTCAGTACAGAATTCTAGTCACTGGAACCATTAGACCTCTTTTTCCCCTCTATCTGAAAGACACCAAGTATTAGGTGTACATAGAGTTACGTTACATAACTCCTGTTACTTATATTTCGATGAAATTAAAGGATCATTTGTAATTTTTAAGGTATGATTATTGCATTGTATTCTTACATTTTAAAAACTTACCATCTCTATATTTAAGACCAAATGATACCAAGTCTGAAGATTGTTTTTATTTTTTTAAAAGATTTATTTATGATTACAAGAACTGGAGTACAGCCTAGAGGTGTGGGGGTAAGAGATACGGAGGACAGAGTGGGGAGCAGAACAGGCATGTGGGTCAACTCTCTGGTGGAGGATCGAACTTGTGCAACAGTGGCTTGGAGTGCTACATAGTGCTGTGCTTTAACCCACTGCACCACCAGGGAGGGCCCTGAAGATTGTTTTTAAATAATTCAATGGGAGTTAGTGTGGGGAGTTACTAGAATGTAGATGAAATAAGACTGAACATGTGCTCATAACTATTAAATCTGGATGACACATACATGAAAGTATATTACACTATTCTCTCTACTTTTGTGTAAGTTTGAAAATTTCCATTTGAAATGACACCAAAATAGTAGAGTGTGGGTGTGCATATGCATGTCTCTGCCTGGCTGCCTGTCTTTGCCTGTCTGTCTCAAAGTGTGGGGGCAGGAAATTGGAATGGGTGGCATGTAGTAATGAAGAATGTTTAAAATGGCACAGTTCTCTCAAAGTTCCTTCCTCAAAAATATTAATACATGTATCAGAACATTCCCTGTCCAAAGAATTAAAGATTGAAAAAGAAGGCAAATCTTAAAGAGTTTAGCAATTTCAACTTACCCTTTCATCAATGATTTTCACAAGCCATCTTTTAGTCAGATTATGTCTTTTGACAGCCTAAAAAGTAAGTGTTTTAAGTTTTAGAAAGTACTAGAAATGACTTTTATGGACCTGAATAAACAAGCCAAATACAAAACTAGGTAAGGGAACATATGTATTAAACAATTCATCACCAGGGTACAGCTGTGTTCAAGAAATATCAGGGAAATAGAAAATATCCCCAGGAAACATTTCCAAACAAAGGTAATACATCCAAAACTTTTCTACTAACCTTTCTTTGTTCTTATACTACGTGTAATTTAACTGCTCCACTTTCAAGAGAAAAACAATTAAGTACTGAGCTTCTCTGTTATGTAATGCACCTTGACTTCTATATTTACTTATTACATACAAACTTCTTCCCTAATGATAAAAATTCTATTTAGTGAAAATACCCAGTTCTCAAAAAAAGAAGAGTAAAACTCAAATATTTTCTGTAGGTAAGTGTTATGTTAGCAAATAAGGGTAGCCCAATAGGAAAGAACACCTAATACTCAGTCCTTGGTGTCTAGAACATCCCCTAAAGGAACGGATGAGTCTAGAGCTGGGGTAAGAGATTGAAGATGAACTTGGGAAATTTATTGTGACAGAGAGGAAGAGATCTTGCATATAGCAGAATGCCACGTGCCAATTGGTAAAATTTGGGCAGAGTGCTGGAGTTCAGAAACCATCATCTTGAAATCTTAATAGTAAAGACTGAATCAATTGTACAATGAATGTTATGTTTAGCAGGAAACTGATAAGCAGCAGGATATTTGCGTAGTCAAAGTGGATTGGTTGCAACAGGAATTATAATGATACAATAGAAAAGCCAGGCAATGTTTTGATGTAAACATTATGAAAAAACAGGCAAACCCCAAATGAGAAATGTCCTACACACACACACACAAATAAATAAAATAAATTAAAAAAGGAATGCTACACTAAAACATCTCAGCACCACAGAAAACATAAAGAAGCTACAGATATGTTCCAGATTAAAGTAGGCTACAGATACATAACAACTAAATACCTGACCTTAGACCAGACCCTACACTAGAGAAGAGGAATAATATAGTAAACATTATTGGGTGAACTGCACAAAATTGGAATATAAATGAAAAATTACATAGAAGTATTATATTGTTAACTTGCTAAATTCACTAAATGCCTTGTTTATATAAGAGAATATCCCAATTCTTAGGAAATACTGAAGCATTTAGGGAATAAAGGTCATAATACGTGTATATGTGTGTGTGTGTATGTGTGGTTTATATCAAATTCAGGGGGAAAAACTGAGCATGAAAATATATATACATGGGTTAAAGCACAGCACTAAGAAGCTTAAGCCACTTCCACATGAGTTCGATCCCCACCTGCCCTGGAGGTGACCACATGGCGTGGCAGACCTCTCCTGGCCCGCCCGCTGCTCCCCTCAAAAGTGTGCTTCA
>NW_004567110.1:30093933-30096537 GCF_000260355.1 Condylura cristata
TGAATCCTCTCACCCTCTGCATCTCTGTTCTGTACCCCAGTTCTGTATGAATAAATAAATAAATCTAAAAAACAAAGAAAGAAAATATATACACCTGAGAGAGCTCACACACGATTGTGAGTGAATATGCACAGATGATTAACAAATGGGATAAAATGTTAGCAGCAGGTAAATCTGGGTAGAGTATTGAGGTACTCTATACTCCTTTAAATTTTGAAAGTTTGAATATATTTCCAAATAAGTTTTAGAAACACTGTTTTCTTGCTAAGTACACACTAAATATATTTTTACAACAAATGTGGGACTAAAACATGCATCTTAGGAATATCCTATATTTCTTTTTTTTAAGATTTATTTTTTATTTATTTATGAGTATAGGAATTGGGGTGTAGGCCAGAGGTATGGGGTGGGGGGTGAGAGGATTCACCAGAGACAGAGTGGGGAACAGAAAGGCAGATCAACTGAAATACACTGCTGAGGGGAGCAGCGGGCAGGTCAGGAAAGGTCTCATGTGCCATGGTCTGATGCGTCTCCT
The DNA here is from genome assembly GCF_000260355.1 of Condylura cristata. Taxonomy (NCBI): domain Eukaryota; kingdom Metazoa; phylum Chordata; class Mammalia; order Eulipotyphla; family Talpidae; genus Condylura; species Condylura cristata. The sequence continues at coordinate 30,094,469 of NW_004567110.1, forward strand.
TGGCAGGAGACCGAACTCATTTACTGGCAATAGTCTCATAGTGCTGAGGCTTTTACCCCTGTGCCACCAGAGAAGCCTGGAATATCCTATGTTTCAACTAAAACTCTAGGAAGTCACTGATACAAAAATATAAAGGGTGGCATACTCACCAACACACATTTATGTGATAGAGGGTGTGGGTATGTAGAATGTAGTCCGCTTTGCCTGGCAAGAACCTAACAGAGCTGAAAGAGCTACACAGAGTGAGCTCGAGGTGCACTCAGCACTACTAGTATGACAGCAGGAATCCCCTCAGGGTCCATCATCCCAGCAATCAGCCTGGGATTTCTCAGCCTTAGAGTCCTGCCCTTGTTTTATGTCCCATGTCTCTGAGAGACCCAGGCATGTTTGATCTTTGGAACTCAGCATCAAGCACCCTAGCTGGTGCATTAGAATACTCCATAAATATTTAACCACTTTATAGAGTCAGACGCCTATTTACCAAGACTGAGGCTCTAATGGCTGCAGTTCCCTGATCACAAAAACAGCTTTTCAGTCTGATTCTGAGAAAGTGAAAGATCAAGGTAAAAAGTAAATCTTTAAAGGAAGCTAGAAACTCACTGAATAAAGTATCAACAACTTTGAAAACAGAATGAAAACCTTGGCTATGAACATATATTCAAACTGCAGTATTAATACACAGAGAAATGGAGAAGTCTGTATGGATTGTATAAGAAATTTCTGACATTTAACTATTTTGTACCCTAAAAACACCAGTGAAAGAGTAGCAAGAAAGGATTCTATGGACAAAATACTATCACTGTTTCCCTATTTAATCTTCTAAGGAACCTGACACTCTTCAGAGAATCAATAGAAAATTTTACTGGACAGTGGTACATAAGCATATGCTTCAGTGAACAGCAAGGGATAAAGAACACACAATAAGGACAAGTGCTCTGAATGCTACCAAATATATACACTAACCTTCAACACTGCTCTTAGTAGAAAGCTAGCACATATGAATCATCAAAACCTAAGCAGCTGTTAAAACTGGACAAATTGGTTCACATATAAACATTTTGTAATTTAGGTATGTCTTGTTTTATTCAAGAGGAGCCAAAATAAGATAATTTTTTTCCAAGAAATCCAAACTTCCACAATATATTCTAATCTTCCAGAACCTTCCATGGAAGTCTTAGGATAAGCCTCCCCTGCAGTCAGGTTGCTGTGTAAAATATTAATGTCTGTGGCTTTTAGAGAAACTCCTCTCTAAGTGACCAGGTTAAGGTTCTTGAGGCAGAATGAAAAGAAGTAAACAACTACCTAATACTCACAGCTTCTCAATCCACTTTTTCTTCTCCACAGGGAAATAGAAAATATCCCCAGGAAACATTTCCAAACAAAGGTAATACATCCAAAACTTTTCTACTAACCTTTCTTTGTTCTTATACTACGTGTAATTTAACTGCTCCACTTTCAAGAGAAAAACAATTAAGTACTGAGCTTCTCTGTTATGTAATGCACCTTGACTTCTATATTTACTTATTACATACAAACTTCTTCCCTAATGATAAAAATTCTATTTAGTGAAAATACCCAGTTCTCAAAAAAAGAAGAGTAAAACTCAAATATTTTCTGTAGGTAAGTGTTATGTTAGCAAATAAGGGTAGCCCAATAGGAAAGAACACCTAATACTCAGTCCTTGGTGTCTAGAACATCCCCTAAAGGAACGGATGAGTCTAGAGCTGGGGTAAGAGATTGAAGATGAACTTGGGAAATTTATTGTGACAGAGAGGAAGAGATCTTGCATATAGCAGAATGCCACGTGCCAATTGGTAAAATTTGGGCAGAGTGCTGGAGTTCAGAAACCATCATCTTGAAATCTTAATAGTAAAGACTGAATCAATTGTACAATGAATGTTATGTTTAGCAGGAAACTGATAAGCAGCAGGATATTTGCGTAGTCAAAGTGGATTGGTTGCAACAGGAATTATAATGATACAATAGAAAAGCCAGGCAATGTTTTGATGTAAACATTATGAAAAAACAGGCAAACCCCAAATGAGAAATGTCCTACACACACACACACA
>NW_004567110.1:30096637-30103222 GCF_000260355.1 Condylura cristata
TGGGGCAGGCCGGAATTGAACTCATGCAGAAGTGGCTTTAGCTTCTTAGTGCTGTGCTTTAACCTGCTGCGCCACCAGGGAGGGCCCCCATTCTCTAGTATTTAAAGAAATAGCAAGTCTCTCAAATTAGATGCGTCAATTTTAGATTTATGTCTAGACAATGGCAAGAGCAAATCTTCTTTCACTAAAGTCCACGCAGGTCTTTCTACAGCTTGAATATGGGCTAAAGCACTACAAATAAGGGTTACTGGGCAGAAAGAACAGGAAATTGACCTGTCATTGCTTCAAAACCCACAGGGTTTAGATTTTACAACCTAATCTGAGGAAGGTGAGTAGTTTACAATAGAGAGACAAGAATCCTCTTTTTTCCTTTAGTAAAAATTACACCAAAGATCGGTGCAAATTACTAGGTGATTTAAAAATCCTTAGTTAAAACTAAGATGTTAGATTTGAACATTACATGTGTCTAAGAACAGATCTAGGCTGTATTCCTCATTGCCACTATCCAAACTGTACACATCAAAAAATTGACTCAAATAACATTTACAAAATAAAAGCAGCAATTTTCTTTACCTTCCATAGTTCAATGGCCACAGGCTGATGTGGTGGATTGTCACAGTATATGTCATCCACAGTTTTCTTCCAAAACTGCATTCGCATCAATCCAATTGTTTTCTCAGAGATTGAGTCTTTAATCTATAAATAGGATTTAAAAATTTAACAAATGAAAGGTTTATACTCTTGAAAATCATTATTTGTGACTGTATATCCCGTAACTCAGCCAAAAACCAAGTTTAATCACACGTGGTTTAAATTTTCAGTTAACTGTTGTCACTAATAGTTTCCTAAGTAAGAGCTGCAAATTACTTGGTGCTTATTTTCTAGGTCTGCATCCAAAAACGGATTTCTCAAGATAGCAATGAAGAGGAGAGGAGGGAACAGTTAGATTTTTAAAAAATTAAGAGACAGACCAACCATTGCAGGAGAAAAAATTGAGGAAATCTGAACACTGATTATTTAATGATATTAAGGAATTATTAAATTCTTAATGGAAGGTAACGGTTTTGTAGGATTTCCTTTTGTGTTATCTTTTAGAGATACATACTGAAATATGTATGGAAAATTTTTCTGAAACTTACTTCAAAGTAATCTGGAGGTGGAATTGGGGTGGGTAAAACAGAAATGAAAACAAAAGATTGACCTGGCTGGCTTCTGGCAGGTCACTATATTACACTCTCTAATTCTTTGAAATATTCCATGATAAAAAGGTTTTAAAAATAAGTAGAAGAAAAACTACCGTCAGTAGGTTATTGATAGCAAAAATACTTTTAAGTCTGAAGATAAGGAAATAAAACCAGGGAAGGAAAATATTTACAAGTGCCAGGCCCTGTGCTAAGGGCTGCTCCAGAGATTATGTGATCCTAATCTCTGTAACAAATGCACTGGGTCATTGCCAATACAGCCAAATATGCAAATTATGGTTCAAGGTGGTTATTTATCCCATGCTATATATACTCATAGCTCTTATAATGGAAGTAGAAGGCTAAGCAAAAGTATAATGGTGAGGGAACAGGATGACTACAGAGGAGAAGATGAGGGAATTTGTGGTGGCTGAATAGTTCTGTATCATAGCTTTGGTAGTGACTATATGATTGCACTTTTTAAAAATCTATAGAATGATATACAATAGTCATCTTTCCATCCATATTTATTGTATGTACATCTAAAAAGTCATTCATTCACCCACTAAGTGATTTTTGAAGAGAAGATTACTAGACTATGTGCCTCAGTTCACTAGTGATTAAGATTGGCCTTGATAACTTCAGACAAGACTCATCAATGCTCAATCTAGGAGGTAAATTTCAATAAAGAGCATGTTTTTAAAATGTCTCCTCACAGGGCCCTCCCAGGTGGCGCAGCGGGTTAAAGCACAGCACAGCTTAAGCCACTCGCGCATGGGTTCGATTCCTGCCTGCCCCGGAGGAGATCCACATGGCGTGGCAGACCTCTCCTGACCCACCCGCTGCTCCCCTCAGCAGTGTACTTCGTGGATCTGTCTGTTCTGTACCCTACTCTGTCTCTGGTGAATCCTCTCACCCTCCGCATCTCTGGCCTGTACCCAAGTTCTGTATGAATAAATAAATCTTTAAAAAAAAAATGTCTCCTCACAGATTGCTTATTACAGTGAAGAAAATAGTATTTCCACCTTGACTGGTGACCAAAATGATCACCAATAAGACAGAAGAGTACTTAATGCCTCCTCTGAGTTCCTGAAAAGGACATATATCACTTAAATACTATTAAGTTAGGTAAGCAGAATCTAACCATGACAAAAAATAAAACAAACCCCAAATGAAAAATTTTTGAAAGAATAGTATTGTTTTAAGTCATAAAAGACAAAGGAAGGTTGTCAATGATCTGGATTAAAGGAAGTTAAAAAGACATGAAAACTAAATCCAGTACCTGATCCTGATTGGATCTTGTACAAAAAGGAAAAATCCATAAAAGACATCACTAGACTATTCATAAAAACTGGAAACCAGACAGCAGATCATAAAAATACTATGTCGATGTTAAATTTCCTCAAACTAAACTGTACTGGGGTTATGTAACAATATTCTTAGTCTTACAAAATACAAACTCAAAGTTTGTAAGGGTAAGTGCTGTGACAGAGTCACGATACTCTAAAACTCTTTATATAATCAACAAGAGTAGTCCTTTTAAAATATGACAAAGAGATGATGCTCTTTTCTGCTCCGAATTCTCCATGGTTTCCCCTTTGAGTAAGAGCTGAAGTGGTTGCCATAATCTCTAAGGCGTTCCTCTCTGGTGCAGATACCTGTAACCTAATCTCATCCCAAGCACTTCCTCCCTCCTTTACTGTACCATACATGGTCTTCTTTTCTTTAAGGCACACTTGTGTCTCTTAACCCATACATATCATTCTATTGCCTCCTTCACATATTGGCTCAAAACCACTGCTCAATAGGAATTTTCAACACCCTACATAAAATAGGAACATCACGTTGCTTTCTCTATCCCCCTTAATTGTTCTCCACAGCACTGGTTTGTTCCCTGAGTGCAGGGACTCAGTATGCTTTATTCAATGCTATATCCCCAGGGCCTAAAATAAGTATTTTAGGAAATCAAGTTGCTGAGTGAATGAGCAAGCAAACAAGACTGTGTGTAGAGTAGCAGTGAACCACTTAAAAAGTGATGGAGATTTTGGAGAGGGGGTGGGAAGGGGCAGGAGATCCCTAAAGGGTCATAGTATTTTTTGTAAGTGGAGTTTTAGGGCCCTCCCTGGTGGCACAGTGGGTTAAAGTATGGTACTACAAGCAAGCCACAGCTGCTTCAGTGTTCAATCCCCCGCCCCGAAGGTGACCCACAAGGCACAACAGACCTCTCCTGCCCCACCAGCTGCTCCCCTCAGCAGTGTACTTCAGTCAATCTGCCTGTTCTGTTCCCTACTCTGTCTCTAGTGGATCCTCTCTTGGCCCCTCCACCTCTGGCCTGTACCCAGTTCTGTAAGCACGGATGAATAAATCTTAAAAGGGATAATGTGAAAAAAATGTGGACTCCTGACTCCTAGAAATACCCCAAGGAAAAATAACCAGAGTCTATAAGACTCTCAGCAGATTAATAATCTCTAACCTCACACTCGCTTTCTTTATTCATTCCTAGTTCACATTTTACTAGTTACTGTTACTAGAGAAGTTGTCAACAAGTGCCTCTCTCTTCAAACTACAAATCTTCCTGTGCTCCCTTACTCACAGTTACTGACTCATGCACTGATTTCAAGGCCATTCTACTTTAATTCCCTTGATTCCACTCTCCACTTCAATTTCAATTTAGAGAAAAACATGTGTCTCTCTAATCCAAGAGAAAGTATAATGAGCTTCATCCTTTGTAATTCTTTAAACAAAAGTAGGTATCATCTAAGATCTGCATTTGGGTTAATTGCTTCTGTTCTCCATTTCACTTTACAACTAAAGCCTCAACTACTTTAAAAAAATTGCTATATACATGCAAATTATGTAACTGTTAGAAAGGATAAGCAATAATGTTCTTATTAACTTATTCAATTAACAGACAAATGTACAATGTTAGCTGCATAATTTTATAATATCCTTAGAAAAAGAATGTAAAGTTCCAGAATGGTATTTCCAGAAATATTAAGTTCATTAGCTAATTTCATATTTGGAGTTGGCTAAATAGCAGGAGAAAAACATCATGAGCAGAGACCTTAAACATATCTAACATATAAATTAACACAAATTTTCTTTACTGTTCAGCATTTAACACAGGGTAGTGTCACTTTTGCAAATAACTTTTTTTTTAAGTATTTATTTGTGCATACAGAACTGGTGTACAGGCCAGAGACTCAGGGGTGGCGAAAGACTTCACTAGAGATAGAGTGGGGAGCAGAACAGGTAGATCGACGAAGCACACTGCTGAGGGGAGCAGCGGGCGGGTCAAGAGAGGTCTGCCACACCATGTGGTCACCTCTGGGGCAGGCGGGAATCGAACTCATGAGGAAGTGGTTTCAGCTTCTTTGTGCAGTGCTTTAACCCGCTGTGCCAACAGGGAGGGCCGCAAATAATTTTTAAAGGTATTTTAATACCAGCCTGAGCCAGTTCCACATTGAAGGCCCTCAGTGCAAAAGCAGAGCTTCTGGATTTTGCAGGGAACAGCAGGGAGCATAAATAGCCTTCATAATCTCGTTTCCTATAACAAATAGCAAAAAAAAAAAAAAAAAAAAGTTATTTTTTACTTTCAAAACTGTATACACACACACACACAAAATATTGACCAAAACTACTGAAAAAGAGCATTAGTTCAAAATAGGCCTTGATCCCTCCCTGGTGGTGCAAGGGGTTAAAGTGCAGCGCTATGAAGCTAGCCACTGCAACATGTGTTTGATCCCTGGCCAGGGAGGTGACCCACATGGTGCAGCAGACCTCTCCTGTCCTGACTGCTGCTCTCCTCAGCAGCGTATTTCAGTTCATCCACCTGTTCTGCTTCCTGGTGAATTCTCTTACTACCACCACCACCACCCTGTACCTCTGGCCTATACCCAATTCTTATATCCATAAATAAGTCTTTTTAAAAAAAGGCCTGAAATCTGTTACGTTTTATACTTGTTTTCTACAATTAGAAAAAATGTATCTGCTCCCAATTCCAGACCAGTTTAATAAAAGGAGCAGCCAATCTCTATTCATTTTTTTTAAAGATTCATTTATTTATGTATCCAGAACTGGGGTACAGACCAGAGGTGCAGGGGTGGTGAGAGGGTTCACCAGAGACAGAGTGGGGAGCAGAACAGGCCGACTGACGAAGTACACAGCTGAGGGGAGCAGCGGGCAGGCCAGGAGAGGCCTGCTGTACCATGTGGATCACCTCCCAGGCAGGGATTGAACTGATGCTGAAGTGGCTTTAGCTTCTCAGTGCTGTGATTTAACACGCTGCGTCACCAGGTATGGCCCTATTCATTTATTTTTAACTAAATAATATAATTTTGATTTCAGAATCACTTTGGTTTTACTAAGAATGCAAATGAGCTACAGAAATAGAAATCAAATTACTAACAGTTCTAGTAAGTATGGTATGAATAAATGGTTTAAAAATTCAAAAATACATAAAATAGGCAGAGATAAGACAAAATATACAACATGTACCATAAATACATCCAAAATAACACTGCAAATAATTTTAGTGGCTACATCTTACAAAGAATAGGCAGTTAGAAACTAGAAGTTCTAATCTTCCTTGTATTATTTCTTTATTGTAAGACTATTTATTGAGCATCTGTTAGGTGCCAACATTTTCATATGCATCATCCCCTCTAATCCTTATAAAGGATAAAGAAATTTGTAAAGAGAAATGGTTGAATCTTAACTTTCAACTGTCCCAAGTGACAGAGACAGAATTAATAAACTCAGATAAAGCCTGCCTGCAAAATCCTGGCTCTTTTTTTTTTTTAAAAAGATTTATTTATTTATGCATACAGAACTGGGGTACAGGTCAGAGGTGTGGGGGGTAGAACAGGCAGATGTAGGAAGTACACTACTGAGGGGAACAGCAGGCTGGTCAGGAGAGGTCTGCCACGCCATGTGGGTCTGCTCCCTGGCCAGGGATGAAACACGGCTCACCCAGCTTTGTATTGCTGTACTTTACCCCACTATGCCACCAGGGAGGGCCCAAAATCCAGGCTCTTAAACAAATTACTAATGTCAACAGCCTGTATTCCACAAGTACTAACTACCACGATAGCTTGAGTATCTGACCATTTGGAAATACATACCTAAGAAAAAGGGTCATGTAATTAATATTCACAGATTATAATTTGAAAAATACATAAGAAATTAACATGAATGATTATTCACCTCTGGATAGGAAAGTCAGGACACTACTGTTATCAGACAAATGCACTAGGCAAGTAGACATGACTGGTATGTATTTTGTTAACCTGAACTTTTAAATATTAAAAATGACAACTTTAAAACACAGTGGTCCCGGCCCTCCCTGGTGGCCAGCGGGTTAAAGCACAGCACTGAGAGTCTGAAGCCACTTCCGCATGAGTTC
>NW_004567110.1:30103387-30116649 GCF_000260355.1 Condylura cristata
AAAAACAAAAACACAGTGGTCCCCATTTTTGTTTCCCATAATTTACCTACACAGCCCACACAACACATACAATAAGATATGTTAAGATACCACATTCGGCCCTCTCTGGTGGCGCAGCGGGTTAAAGCACACTTAAGCACACTTAAGAAGCTAAAGCCACTTCTGCATGAGTTCGATCCTGGCCTGCCCCAGAGGTGATCCATATGGCAAACCTCTCCTGACCCACCAGCTCCTCCCCTCAGCAGTGTACTTCCTTGATCTGCCTGTTCTGCTCCCAACTCTGTCTCTGGCGACTCCTCTCACCACCCTTGCACTTCTGGCCCATACCCCAGCTCTGTATGAATAATCTTAAAAAAAAAAAAAAGATACCACATTCACAAAATTATCATTATTAGTTACTATTGAATCTCTTAGTGTCTAAATTATAAATTCAACTTTATCACAGATATGTATGTATAGGAAGAAATAGTATATAGAGAGTTCTGTACCATTTATGGTTTCAAGAATCCACTGTGGAGCTTGAAACACTTCCCCATCACCCCCATAAGGATTATACAGAAAAATATAACATTTTAGCAGTCTTGGCTTTTATAATTCTATTATTTCCACTCCTGCTATTTTGTTTCTCCTACAAATTATACCCAAAAAATTACGGGGGATCAAAAAAAAAGGTGATTTAGAACAAATCACTGAAATGCATGTTTTGCTGCATTCTGCTACATTTGTTAAAATGGAATTCAATTTACTGCCCCAACGTAGTATATTTTCGTACTTCTCAGAAATTCTTAAGACTGGGTACTTTATGCCTCTATGCAACCATTATAAATCAGAAGGCCAGGAAGGCGCTAAGTCATAGGCCCCTAGAGTCAACCTGATTTCAAGGAATGACCCAGGGTTGTCTGGTGGCCTAATTCATCCAACCAAACTTCACAAATGATTACAGAGACCAGTATGTATGTGCCAGGCCTTTCTGAGTTTAACAGGGTGAACAATACTGTCATCAAACACCTGACCTAATCATTCACCTGAGGCAGATCCCCTGATCTCTGGAAACCTCATTTCCTAGTATGTTACATATGAGGATAATGGCTTATATTGTACTCACTGTGCTAAGTACCACGCACTGATCTAACTGCTTTAGACCTCACAACCTTAAGTGATAGGTCTACATTTGGCTATCACAACTTGTAATTAAGATAAACTAAACTACTTGTAAACTATTTTGCATAGTGCCTGACAAGAGGAAGAACTCAGTTTGCCACTGTTAGAATGCTAATTACTAGTCATCTCGCACATCTTAAAAAGCTTTGCAAGCAAAAACGTTTAATTAAGGGGAAATTAAGGTTCGGGCAAGGTGACAAAGGAATTTTGCTACAACGTTGTGACCGGTCTGAAAGTTCTCGTTGCCTCACTTTACCCACCAGCCGCACCCGGAGTAAACCCAAGGGCAAAGCCGACAGAAGCGAGGAAGGCGGTTCGCCCACCTGCGCTCGCCCAGTCCCGCCCCCCCCCCCCCCCCTCAAGCTGCTCCTCAACCTCCAGCCTGAGGCCGGCCGATTCCGCTCACCGCAGCAAATCCAAGCAGTAGCGGTCTGTGCCCGAGGTGGCCGATGCACCCGTCGCGGCCACGCTCCGCTCCGACCCTGCGGACAGCGAGAGAAGCCGCGCGCGCGCCCACAGGCTCCGGGGCGGCCGGCGGCGGCCCAGGCCGTGGAGGCCAAACCACGAGGGACCCCACGCCGAGCCCAGGAAGGAGGCCGCCATGACAGCGACGCCGCGCGCCCTTCGACCCCGCACCGTCAGCGTGAGGCCACGCCCCCGGCCCCGTGCGGACCCCGCCGCCACCTCTCTGCGGCTGAAAGGCGCCTCGGAACAGCGTGCGGAAAGAGCCAGGGGGCGCTGTGGGTCTCCGCGAAAGGGCCGCCGTCGCGCTCTATGCCGGGTGGGCACCAGGAGAGCCCCGCCTAAATCCGGTGTTTCCCGCCTGGGCGCTTCCCTCCCTTCCAAAGCCACAAGACACTGAATTTATCAAGGAGGGGAAAATGGAGTCTGACAGTTCAGTAGCTTGATCTGTGACTTTTATTTATGCATTCCTAGAGTGTGTGCGTCTCCTATAGCACTTTCCCTCGGGCCCTCAAATATTAGAATTGGGTCTACCTGCCACTGTCTCAGCTGGCCCAAGCCAACAGCTGCCTACCTCTGGATCGCAGTGATCTCAGTTCCTGCCCCCAGATATGCCCAAATTGTTCATGCTGCAGCCGAGGGTTCTTTCTAAAATGTGAGGCCGGTCCCTGCTTGACAGTTTTACTGCACGTTGGATAAAGTCTTTCCGTGAACTGTCCTGTGTTTGCCTTTCATCCTCAACCCTGGCCTTTTGTGCTTGTGAATGACTCCAACTTAATGTGTCTCTTTAAACACAAGGGAGAATGCCCCTTTGTCTGGCCCAGAGAACGCTATCCAGTCAACCTGCTTTAGGTTCTGCTTTGGAGATTCTGTCCCTTAATTTTGACACACATGCCCTAGAGTTTTCAATACCACCATTAAAACCTGCTGGGGGGTAGGTAGGGAGTGGCACTGAGAACACTCATTAACACCTCCAGTTCTGATCTCCTGTCCAACTAGGCTTTTCCATTTGTGTATCTTACCATTACTTCAAAATCCACATGTCAAAATCCCAATCATATTAACTTCTCTTCTTAGTCTCTTTAGTTTGTGGACAGTGTCCCCCTTCTTATTTTTTTAAGATTTATACACACACACACACACACACAAGAACTGGGGTCTAGATCAGAGGTGCAGGGGATGAGCAGATTTCACCAGAGACAGAATGGAGAGCAGAACAGGTTGACTGACTAAAATACACTGCTGAGGGGAGCAGCGGCCTGTCAGGAGAGGTTTACAGCACCATGTGGGTCAGCTCCCTGGCCAGGGATAGAACTCATGCTCCTGCTGCAGTGGCTGTGGATAGCTTCATAGTGCTGAGACTTAACCCCTTGTACCACCAGGGAGGGCCCAGTGTCCCTCTTCTTACAGAAAGCCAGGGGAAACCCTTTGCAATCATCTTTACCTCTTCTCTCCTCTATATCTAATGTAATCTAACTGATTGTAGCCTATCTATTCTTCTTACTTCATATATTCTCATTCATGAAAGCACAGATCTTGCAAATTACCTGGATTCAGAGCCTGACTCTGCCTCCTGTCATCTTTGAGATCTTACAGGACAGACTCATCTTTTTTCATACCTCAGATTCCTCACTTGTAAAATGGAAACAGTAATAGACCCTTTCTTACAAGTTTCTTATAAGATTAAATGCATTAACACATGTAAGGTACCCAGGGCAGTGCCTGGCCAGTAAGTAGCATTCAAGACCAGGCAACTATGTAGGGAAAACCTTTAAGATGTTTAAAAAGTACTAAAAAGACTGTTGGTGTCTCCATTGAAAGCTGGACACTGTCCAACTTTTGTCCAAGTTACCTGATTCAATGAGATCTTTGTGCCTTTCTTTGTCTTTGAGCTAGCTTATCAATACAATTGTGTAAGTTGCAGAATAGTCATAATAATGCAAATTATTCTTATACATTAATATGAAGAGTTTGTCCATTGGCAATTCAGTTGTTATTTGTTCTGTGAAAACTGACCAGTTTTGCCAGTTTGATATCTTTCACATTTGTTAAGCAGATTTACTTACACATACCTGGCTGCCTTTGAATAGCTATTCTTTGACTTGGCTGCAACATCTTAACAAATTTCCTTGGTAATTCATGAGTTAAAGTGAAATTTTTGAGATGTGTTCATCCTGTAACTGTATGAACATCATGATTATATGGGTTTATTAAAGATTATTTTTTAATAGTTATCACTAGCTGTTAACTTCTCTTCCATTTTATGTCCAGTATTCAGTTTCACATATTTCTGGTGGACATATTTCATCACAACTGTATTAAAAATGTTATAAACCTATACATATTTAAACTTGAAGGCAGAATTTTGTTTATAGCAATAGAAGAAAATTTAAGAATTTAAAAAACATGCTGTGGAAAAAAAATATGCTGTGGACAACACATTGTCACCAATTAACATTTATCAAACATCTATTATTTGCTGGTATTTAAGTTTATTTTTATTTTTTTAGAATTATGAGCACATAAAAATATTTCTTAGCCTCTTTTCTTGGTGTCAAAACTGATGTTTGAAAAATATATACTTTTTAAAAAAGATTTATTTATTTATGCATACAGAACTGGGGTATAGGCCAGAGGTGCATGGGCAGTGAGAGGATTCACCAGAGACAGAATGAGGAGCAGAACAGGCCAACTGATGAAGTACACTGCTGAGGGGAGCAGCGGGCAGGTCAGGAGAGGTCTGCCATACCATGTGGATCACCTCTGGGGTGGAGATTGAATTCATGCTGAAGTGGCTTTACCTTCTTAGTGCTGTCTTCAACCTGCTGCACCACCAGGGAGGGCCCATGCATACATTTTTATGCAGTTAGGGTTATGATCAAGGCAGCTCAGTGCTCAGCCAAAAAATTAACATTAACAATGTAAATGGCCACAGAAGCACAATTTGTTTAACTTAGCTTTTCACTCAATATGTCCTCTTTAAGTATATGATTCCCTGGTTATTATAACTTGCCTAATTGTATAACTGTAGATGAAGTAATAGCATTTCTTTCCAAACTTTAGCCCAATAAAGATCGTCCTTTGGTTGACTACTATATTTTAAGGAATCATGACTTATTATTTCACAATATTGTTCCATCTTTTAATTTTTCCATAGCTTCTATTAAATAATGAGTTTCAGTACTTTCATTAAAAGTCAGACTGGGTTGTTGATTTTTACATGGCACGGTGAATATCTAAAGGGCCTGAAACAGGCTATGCCAGATGATAGCTAGCTAATCCCTCCTGGACAAGAAGACTCCAAATATCCCCTCTTCCTTCTCCAAGGCCCTCAGGAATCAACTGACTTTTTGGCCCACTTTCTTCTATTACATGTTTTTCATCTTATGTCTATATATAGCATGTGTATAGTATATGACATAATATATATACATTTACACATATAAAAATCTGGAAATAAAAGCAAATGTAGAAAAAATCATGCAAAAACTTGAAATTCAGTTACTGATCATATTTTGGTTATTTTCTTCCACCCTTTTTCTATGCATAGACTCTTTGCTTGTTTTACATATTACCTATACAGCATCATTTGATTAACCTAACATAGTCATAAACATATTCATATGCCATGATTTCACTCACTTTCATTTATTGAGCCATCCACTCTGGCTACACTTGCTAAAATTACATGACAAAATGACATGTTTCACATCCTCAGAAAGATTATTCCTAGTAGTAGATAAAGATTTTCAAACAAAGATCATCACAAATAAATACAATTACAGAATTTGATTATTGCTTTTATATTAATAAGGCTATCAGTCCACCCACTAAAATAATATACAAAATTATAATAACAAAAAAGATAAGACATCTGTTCTTCTTTCAAGTAGCAATTCCAGTATAAATCTAGGATTGCTTGGAGATTCCAAGTTTCCCGCAGGCCCAGGCTTTCAGTCTGGTTGTGCCACCATCTGAGAATAGAGCCCTCACCTAAGATGGCCCCACTGCTCGTTCCACATACAGCCAGCAGCAATCGTGAAAGGCAAGGAGAAGATGCCCTTCTTTCTAAGCGAGGAGTTCCAACCATTTTTGACCCTGGTATATAGCAATCTGTGTATTTCTGTAAGCACTCCATAACAGTAAGCTCTAGGAATAAGCCTAACTTCGGATTTCAAGTAGTTATGCAATAAGCAATGTTTTAGATGTCTGCAAGCCTATTATATGATATGAAGTATCTGTAATTTCTCCTGGTAGCAATACTGCAGCTTCTACCAGTACTTTTGTGCTTTTTTTGTCTATATTCATAAATGAAGCAAATGTGAAATTTCAGTTGTTGAAAATACAGATGTCATTTTCTTTTTCTCATTCAAGTCACAGACACAATGAACTCTCTCAGCTTCCTTGGGTTGAGGACTTCCTGCTTTAAATGCGCAATTCAGAATTTGTACATGTTACATCTGCTCATAACCCTTAAGTCAAAACTTAGCTTACTCCAAACAATACCTGGGAATTAGACTTTATTCCAGGCAGTCTTATGCTTACTTAATAAACAGGAAGCTTATTATTTCTGAAAGTGAAGAAAATGGATTTTAGGGAACCTCTGACAAAAAAGAACCAGATGCTTTTAAGGAATTTAACGGGGATTTCAAATCCCCATTTAAGACATCAGTAAAAGTATACGAGAAAGTGACAAGCTAGATTGGAAATAAAGTTATTAATAATTATAATAATATCTGTTGCTAAATACAAAATTTGATTGATTCTGGTTTGGAAAGTATAAAAACATTATGGGGCAATTAAGGAAATTTGTATTTGGACTGAATATTAATATTAGGGAATTGCTGATAGTTTTTCTTAAGTGACACTGTGTTTTATAGGAAACATCTTTATTCTTAAGACATAAAGCTGAATTATTTAGGGGTAATATATCATGATGCCAGCAACTTAATTGCAAAAGATACAGAAATTTTTCTTAAAATCATTATATAGGCCCTCCCTGGTGGCACAGCGGGTTAAAGCACAGCACTGAGAAGCTGAAGCCACTTCCGCATGAGTTCGATTCCCGCCTGCCCCGGAGGTGACCACATGGCGTGGCAGACCTCTCCTGGCCCGCCCGCTGCTCCCCTCAGCAGTGTACTTCGTCGATCTGCCTGTTCTGCTCCCCACGCTGTCTCTGGTGAGGCCTCTCGCTGCCCCTGAGCCTCTGGCCTTTACCCCAGTTCTGTATGGATAAATAAATAAAAATCTTTAAAAAAAAAAAAAAAAAAAAAAATCATTATATAGTTTATATCTTACATAGAGTGAAGGAGAGAGACAAAGCAATTAGAGCATGTGGCAAAATATTATCAATTGTTGGATCTAGGTGAAAGGTATATGATTACTTACATTTTCCTTTCAGGTTTTCAGTGTATTTGAAAATTTTCAAAATTTTAGAAGAGAAAGAGGCCAGAGAAAAACGGGAGGAAGTATACTTCTTCCTCTGGATGTTATCTTTCCTGAATGTGATACCTGTAGCTTAGATGCCATTTTCACCTTGAGGGAGTCAGAGTGGATCAGGGTGAAAAGCTGAATGGCTCTGGGTCTCTGCTGATGTGAGTGAGTCGATGGATTTTCAACCACTGGAATGACCCTTCTTTGGAACATTTGTTGTAGAAAGCAATCCCTATTTCTTGAAGCCATTATCTCTAGTGGAAATGGGAAACAGAGTAGTCAGGAAGCTAGCAGAAACAGTCAGGAGACTTGGTGGAATGGATATGAACCACACAATTCATATGCCATTGACTCTCTGCTCTTTAAAATCATTATAGCATAAACCCTCTCATACTGTGAAAGTTTATATATATTAACACCTTTGTATATTTAATCATTTTGAACAGGTAATATATCCTTGTGGTCAATTAAGTAAGGCCATAACCTTTTTTTGCAACTGCTCTCAACGAGAGGTAAAAATCTATTTCCTACCCCTAGAATCTGACCTGTCTTTGAGCTTGCTTTGACCAAAATAAGATAACAAAAGTGACATTGTGCAAGTTCTGTAGCTTACACTACAGGAACCTTGCAGCTTCCACTTTTCTTCTCTTGAAACATCTTTGAGTGGTCTAACCTTCCAGAGGATAAGAAGTCACATGAAGGAGAACCTGCAAGAGCCAAGACCATGCAGACATGTGAATGAGGCTACTTGGAACTTGAGTCTATCAGCTCATTCAGCTGAATGTCACCATGTGACAGAGACCAGCTAAACAAACAGAAGAGCCCCCAACCAAACCACAGAACCAGGAAAATAATAAATCATTGTTGCTAGTGTCATCAAGCTTTGAGCAATTGATTATTAATGAAATTTCCATGGTGCAAAAATATTTAAATATAAAAATACATAAGTGAGATTGCAAATTTTAAACACACATTTATATCAGCATTATTCACCAAAATGCATATTCCAGTCTTCACTCTGGAAGAATATTCCAGTCTTAACTGGTGGAAATACCTGCTATGACAAACGGTGCCCAATTACTAGCTTTGTGCATCATTTTTACATGCAAATGCATAAATAAATACCCAGAAGTAGAATTTCTGGGTCAAAGACTACATAAAATTATAATTTTGGTAGTTTCCTTCCTAGAAGTTGTGCTCCTTTTACTTGTTATTATGAAAGAACCTAGCTCTGCAAAGTCTTGCCAAAAGGATATGTTCTCAAATTTGGGGAATTTTGCCAACTGGATAAACTAAAAAATGGCATGACAATATAGTTTTATTTTGTATTTTTCTTATTTAGAGTGAAGATTGGAATATTTTCATACTTTTAGAGTAGTTTTTATATACTTTTCTACCAACTGTGTTCTCACTAGTCTTGCCCACTTTTCTACAGTTGAGATCTTCTATACTGATTTCTAGACACTCTATGTACATGAAAAAAATTAGCTCAATGAGATAGAGATTGCAACGTTTTTCTCAGTTTGCATTGGTTTTGATTTTTCCTGTGAAATTTTGCCATGTAGTAATTTTGCAATATATTTTTACATGGCCAAACTCACCAGTATTTACTCATGGATTTTGGATTTTTTTCTTAAGATTTTATTTATTTATGCATACAAAACTGGGGTACAGGCCAAAAGTGCAGGGGCAGTGAGAGGGTTCACCAGAGACAGAGTGGGGAGCAGAGCAGGCGGACTGATGAAGTACACTGCTGAGGGGAGCAGCGGGCGCTCAGGAGAGGTCTGCTGTGCCAAGGGCATCACCGCCATGGCTGGGGATTGAACTTGTAATGAAGCGGCTGTGGCTCACATGCAGTGCTGTGTCCTAACCCATTGCACCACCAGAGAGGGCCAGGAATGAGAAGTCTTAATGAAGTGACCTTTTTATGAAGTGATATTTTGGCCCTTTGTACTTGCCCACTGTTAGTTATTAGCATGTGACCACCTGTAGCAAGACCTGTAGAGCCTGACACATCCCTCAACATTCATTCTGTGACTGCACTTACTTTTTATTTTTAACATATTTGGATATGCCTGCTTACTTTGTAGAAATGTTCTTTTGAGGTTGACAATTATTCTTGAGTTTGTCCTGTGCTCTCTTTGATGACTCCCTCCTGGGTACTAATGTGGGCCAGTTTTTTCCATTCCTCAGCCAGTTTGTCATAAAAACAGGGTGGAGAGTACTTTAGCACTTCTCAGATTGTCTGCAGTGAGGGCACTCAGGCAGTTTCTGAGCACTGGTACTACAGTAACTTACCCCTACCTTTTATTTACTGTAGGGATCATCAAAGGAAAACCCAGTTTATGAATGTGTGGCTTGGAATAGCTAGTTGGGAACCAATCAGTAAAATCACAGTTTTCTTGTTGTTGCCGTTATTTGTACAGAACAACACCCAGGGAAGCCCCTGGGCCTCCTTGAAGTCCTCAAACAAGTTCAGACGACATCATTTGAGAACATCACGGCAGCACCACAGGGCCTACAGTAGGGGAAGAAGCAAAGGTCATTGCCACCGCCCCCCTCACAACCACTCTGAGGCCTCCCCAAGACTGCTCTCCCCAGATGACTCAGAGAACATGTCTGACTTCCTGCCAAAAGGACACAAACTGAGTTGTTTTTCTGCAAGTGGCTTGTACGAATCTATGCTATGCAATGTTCCCTCCTGAATCTTCTAGCAATCAGTAACACTTGCCAACAGGGAACAGGGTTCACTAGAGTTAGAAATGTAGTCTGTGGTCTTGGAACAGCCTTTCTGGACAAAACTAACTGATCCTTCTAGGGAACTAAACATTCTAGAGCTTTGAAAATTACATTCTAGCTGGTCCACAATTCTATTGCATAACCAAAGGTCACACCTGCAGCCAAATTAAATATGTTTGCCACTAGAGATATTTCCATCAGGCAAAAAAAAAAAATACTAGGGATTATGCTTCTCCCTCTTCCTGGAATGTCCTTGAGTGCTATATCTTCAAGGAGGCCATTTGGCTACGATCCCAAATCCACAGCCTTTGACTAGCCACCTGCTGCTGCCACAGACTCCCAAGAAAGCTATGCAGGGGACAGTCTTAGCAAGTGAAGTTTATCACACTGTTTATACAAGCCCCACTGCTGAGCTTGTCGGGATCACTTCAAAGGCAAAGTGAGACCTAGGAAGACAAGCCCAACAAAAATGGTGACCCAAGGCCTAGATCAAAGTGAGGAGGCTGCAACTTAGACTTTCCTGAAGTTGGGGGATACAGGAAGTGACCCTTGAGATTGTGCCTCATCCTTTGAGCCCAGCGTCAAATGCCTTTCCTTTCTGAATTTTCCTGACTTTAGTCCCATCCCAAAAAAGGAGTAATTTCATTTGTGATCCTTATAGCAATTTGCATGTATTTCTCTTTGATCACGTTACGAAGTCTCATTGTGGTGATCTGTTTATATGGCCCTCTTCCCAGACTCCAAAGTAGGCTCTGTCTTACTCCTCTTTTTATTTTCAGTGCTTGGCTGAGTGCCTGGCATTAGGAGGTGTTCAGTGTATTGTTCAGAAAGCCATGTTTCTTGGCACTGGGAACAAGGCACCTGGTATGCAGTTTGTGTACCGAACAAGTGTGCCCAGCCAGGAGGCAAGCAGAGCGAGTGCCGGCTGGTTTCAGGCATCTCTGAGGAAAGGGAGCTTTTCTCTTTGCAGAATGGCACAAGCTTGTAGGGCTGCATGAACCAAGAAGAAACATCTCCTCGTTTGCACAGATATGATATATAAATGTGAACCTCCCAGTTGGAATTGCAAATCAGACCCAGCAACTTTAAGGACAGAATATGAAGAAATACATGTTGAAAGGAATAGTTTCCCATGTGAACTATTCCACTACTTATCTCATAGTCAGACATGACAGTTATGTGATATTTTTGAGTACTTGCTATGAATTATGAGTATGAGGGACTTGAATGTGTTGTGCTTTTCAGTATAACATACTTACCCTCAGTTAGTATTTTTAAAAATACTAGACCATTTTAGCCTGGAGGAAAGTTTTGTCATCTGTTAACAGTTTTGAGCACTTAGTACTGGTTATGTGCTTAGTATAAACTAGGCTCTAGAATTTGTGATAAAATTAGCCTGTATCAGGTTTTCATTTGCTAAAACTATGTCTACCATACAATCCTGACAATACAATCAGAAACAAGAAGGGGCAGAGAGGTTGCATGTGAACCCATGCTGCTGAATCTAGCTGCTGACAGCTGAACAGTGCTGAGACTTAAACACTTGCGCCGCCAGGGAAGCCCCTGTGGGGTAAGTCTCAGCACTATGAGGCTCTCGGCAGCCACTGCAGCATGAGTTCAATCCCCACGCAGGGAGCTGACCCACATGGCACGGTACACCTCTTATGTCTCACTCGCTGTAGTGTATTTCAGTCAATCTGCCTGTTCTGCTTCCCACTGTCTCTGGTGAATCCTCTACCCTACCTGCCCGCCATACCTCTGGCCTGCACCCAAGCTCTTGTATGTGTAAATAAACTAGTCTTTAAAAAAAAAAAAAAAAAAAGAGGCCCCATGTGAGTACAATTGTAGTTTTGTCTGTTTTGCCCTTTGGCTTCCTCTATGTCTTATATTGCCACTTTCTCAGTGCAGAAGCTGTCATCTTTTTAGTTTTATTATTTTCTCCTTCTGTGTTCCTACCCACCTCATGACAGCTGTTCTGGGACTATCATTACTAAATGTTCCACATTCTTTTTTTTTTTAAAGATTTATTTATCTATGCATACAGAACTGGGGTATAGACCAGAGAAGCAGGGACAGTGAGAGGATCACCAGAGACAGAGTGGGGAGCAGAACAGGCTGATCAATGAAGTACACTGCTAAGGAGAGCAGCAGGCAGGTCAGGAGAGGTCTGCCGCACCATGTGGATCTCCTCCAGAGCTGAGGATCAAACTTGCACTGAAAGGGCTGTGACTAGCTTGCAGTGCTGCATCCTTACCTGCTGTGCCACCAGGGAGGGCCCTGTTCCATATTCTTAATCCACAAAATCATTTGTTTGAGGAAGGGGAATTGATGGCAAGACCAGTCTTAGTTGTCATGTGGTTATAATGCCTCTACACGAATTTTGAATCAGAACCAAAAAAAAAAAAAAAGCAGTTTGAAAATATTGTGTTTTATATATAAGCATACATATAAATATGTATGTATGGGAGATGATCCTAGGTTACCTCCATAATAATGCCATTCTAATGTCAGAGAGAAAAGGGTGAAGTTACGGCACTATGCCAAGAACTACAAGTATCTTTTCTAAGCCACAGTCTCTCAGTCAGGTTCCCAGAAAGGTAGAGCATGTAGCAAACATCTCTCCTTCACCTCTTATGTCTGTTTGTACAAGAAAATTATTCGGAGCTTCTTTTTTTAAAGATTTATTTATGCATACAGAATTGGGGTACAGTCCAGAGATGCAGGAGCAGTGAGAGATTCACCAGAGACAGAGAGGGGTGCAGAACAGGCAGGATGACGAAGCACACTGCTGACAGGAGCAGCAGGAGGGTCAGGAGAGGTCTGCCACGCCATGTGGGTCTGCTCCCTGCCCACGAATTGAACTCATGCTGAACTTTATAGCACTCTGCTTTAACCTTCTGCACCACCAGGAAGGGCCCAATGTTTGGAGCTTTTATGGCTTATGCTATCATTCCTTTTTCATCTTGTCTTTTTCTTCTTCTCTTCTTGCTCCTTCTTGTCCTCTCTCCTCTTCTGGCATTCATGTTGAGTTGCCATCCACCAGCATTCCCAGATTAGCTCATTATAATTTGTATTAAATGATCATCTTTACATTTGTGTTTTTACTCCAAGGAATTAGAACCACACTCCTGTTTTTTTTTTAAATAATATAATAGTTTATTTTCACATCATTTTTGTGCCTTTTTTCATCTCAGTTGTAATCTCCGTGGGTTTTCCACCACCAAACCACCCATGTGCCATCACCATAGTCCAGTGCACTTCTCTCCCCTCATCGTTTTTGATCCCATTCCCCACTCCACCCCCATAAAATGTCTCTGGTATATAGTTGTTCATTATTATTATTATTATCCTCCCTGATCTGTTATACTCCTGCTATGAGTGAAACCATCTGGTATTTTTCCTTTTCTCTCTGGCTTATTTCACTAAGCATGATCTTTTCCAGCTCCATCCATGTTGCTGCAAAAGGC
>NW_004567110.1:30118580-30136394 GCF_000260355.1 Condylura cristata
AGAGTCAGTAAACCATCTGACTCAGGCCCACATTTATAAAGGCTCTTGAATTTAAGTTTTTGTATTACCCCCAAGGGAAATTACACAAAGATATTTTTGTGGGATTCAAAGAGGACACCCACATCCAAATTCAAAACTGAGATAGTTTACCATCTTACACCAATAAGAATGGCACATACTTAAAAAAAACTAGCAACAACAAATGTTGGTGAGGATATAGTGAAAAAGAAACTCTCCTACACTGCTGGTGGGAGTGCAAACTAGACCAACCACTATGGAAAGCTGTATGGAGGTTCTTCAGTCTACTAAAACTGGAGCTACCATATGACCCAGCAATTCTATTCCTAGGAATCTACCCAAAGGACACAGTATCATTAATATGAAAGAATATAAATATGTTATTGCCGCACTATTTATAACAGGTAAGATGTGGAATCAACCCAAATACCCAAAAACAGATGACTGGATCAAGAAGATGTGGTACATAAACAGAATGGAATACTATTCAGCAATCAAAAAGATAAACTAATGCCATTAGCAACAACATGGATAGAGCTAGGAGTTATGCTAGGTGAAATAAGTCAGAAGGAAAAAGAAAAATACTGGATGGTTTCACTTATAGGAGGAATATACAGGATTAAGGAAAAAAAATAAACAGGCAACTATAAATCAGACATTCTGCAGGGGAGGGGGAGGGAAAAGAATCAGAATAAGGGCAGAAAGAACACAAAGGATTATACAGGTGGTGCATGGGTGAATTGGTGGTAGGACTTCTATGGGGACTATGAAAAGGTGGTAGGACTTCTATGGGGACACATGAAAAAAGAAAGCAAACACTGTACAAAAATGAACAATTATATAAATATATATAAATTATATGTTAAAAAAATAAAATTGAGTCTGACTAAACCATTGTCACCTTTAGTATACTGTAGACTTTAAATTTTAATCTTTTAATTAATTTCTGACCCACCCAAGTCTTGTGTGTTATAGGTTTTGTATATTAAAAACATTAGTTGTTAAAATTTAAATAATCAGAAACCACAATAGAATTTTAAAATGTTTATATATACAATGGAATATTACTCAGCAACCAAAAAAGAGAAACACATGTCTTTTGCAGCAACTTGGATGGAGCTGGAAAAGATCATGCTTAGTGAGATAAGCCAGAAAGAGAAAGAAAAATACCGGATGGTTTCACTCATAGCAGGAGTATAATGGACCAGGCGAGAAAATAACAAAAATAATGAACAACCATATACCAGAGACATTTTGCGGGGGTGGAGTGGGGAATGGGATCAAAAACAGGGGGGTGGGGAGGAAAGTGCACAGGATTATGGTGATGGCACACGGGTGGCATGGTGTTGGGAAACCTGTGGGGATTACAATTGAGATGGAAAAAATATATACAAAATGATGTAAAAATAAACTGCTGTAAAATAAAATAAATTTTTTAAAAAAATGTTTAATATGGGCTTCCTTGGTGGTGCAAGGTGTTAAGTCTCTTCATTATGAAGCTGTCTGCAGCCAATACAGCAGGAGTTTGATCCCTGGAGCCAGGGAGGTGACCCACATGGTATAACAGACCTCTCCTGTCTCACACACTGCTCCCCTGCAGTATATTTCAGTCAATCCGCCTGTTCTCTTCCCTTCTCTGTCTCTGGTGAATCCTCTCACTGCATATTTTAAATGAAAACTCAGTACTTAACCTCTTTTTTCCTACCTCTGTTGTAATTTATGGACTTCAAGAAGGAGTTCATTCTTCCTATTCCAAAAAGTTAATGAAGATTTAAAATGTATAATATTTGTACTTTTAAAACATACTTTCTCAGTGTGAAGAGAGACTTAACTTGCCTTGATAAACTTACAGAAAGTGGCTTTGTGGCCTCCCTGGTGGCGCAGCGGGTTAAAGCACTGAACTGGGCAGCTTAAGACACTTCCACATCAGTTCGATTCCCGCCTGCCCCGGAGGTGACCACATGACGTGGCAGACCACTCCTGACCCGCCCGCTGCTCCCCTCAGCAGTGTACTTCGTCAATCTGCTTGTTCTGCTCCCCACTCTGTCCCTGGTGAATCCTTTCACCCTCCGCATCTCTGACCTGTACCCCAGTTCTGTATGAATAAATAAATTTAAAAAAAAAACAACTTTGTGTGAAGTTGTGTATGTTCAATGAGTAAACTACATAATGAACAAATGTTCTTGGATACCCAAGGTCAGGAGTACTAAAATAAAATCTAATGGTGATTCTTTGAAATGTGAAGTTTGATAGATGTCTTAAGAAAGAAAGGAGTGAGGGACAACAAAAACAATAGGAAACAATTCTTATGAGTTAGAGGGGAAGGCTGACTATGGGCAGCAGGTCAACAGTGCACTAAAAAATATCCTGAAAATGAACTTCTACCTCCAGCCTGTGCAGTTCCACCACTATATTGTCTCCAGGGAGCATTCATAGTTATTACAACAAACCCAATATAAGTGTCAGAGACAACCTTTGTTACCTCTTACCATACTGAGTTATGAAGCCAGCTGTCCAACTGGAGTAGAGAAATAGTATCTTTGAGACCAATTGGAATTGATCTAAGGACATTTAGAGAATAAGGGAGAAAAAAACACAAAGGGCACCAAAGGTGAAAAGTGTTGAATCTGAATTTCATATCTACTACAAGGTTAAAATATTCTTAACAGTCTTACCAAAGTGCTTTAAATAAAAGCACATTAAAAGGAGGAAGGGTCATATTATCAGCCCCACTGTGAGGAACCTACAGTTCTACAAGCTCACATACAATCTGTTGAGTAATGGTAGCATAAGCTCTCACTTTATAGAATGCTACAAGAAGCAGGTAGAATTAAATGTTTAAAATCTACAGTGGTAATCCAGGAAGGAGTATAATAGCTACAAGTAGCTGATGGTATGCTTCGTGGTGGCTGGAAAAGAAGAATCCTGTAAAAGGTTCTGATGACTGCAAGTCTCTGTGTCGTATCTTAAGATGTCTAGCTTGGTGAGGACATGAGTATATCCTCTGTATATATAATCTCAAGTAATCCTCATAGCAGCAATATGAGTTGAGGGTTTCTACTCCCACTTTACGGATAAGGAAGCTGACCTCAAAGAGAGCTGTCAAGTTATTTACCCAAGATTTAGTAGTTAAGTTAGGTTCTAGATCCACCTGAGCTATGTCTGCAGCATCATTCTTACTGTTAGTTTAACTAATACTTGCAAACTAATTTTCCCCAATTTGCAAAGTCTCTTTCACTAAGGGAACGAATCCAGATTTGAACCTTAGAATCTCTTACCCATTCTACTAATATTTATTGAACATCTTCTACGAGTTAGGCATAAGGGTTAAAGAATGGATGAAACACAATGCCTGCCTTAAGAGAACATGCAGTTTGTACATGGAATCAGCTATGAAACTTTAGAGTTCGTTTATCATATACTTACCTCATTTTTCTTTTCTGCCCTCCCACCTTTAAACATCCTCCTTCCCAGAAGCTTTCACTGCCTTCTGCTTAAACAAAATGTAATCTTATCCCTTACATGTTATTGACCAGGCATGCAGGAGAACTGCTTATGTAAATGTGGACAACGTATTTTTAAAAGTAATGAGGGAAAATCAAAAAGCTAACAGGGGGGAAAAAATGGCAACAGTGAGATGCTGTGGTAGTGCCTAGAGCCAGCGTTCCAGAGAAGCTGTGATCACAGAGGGAGGCAGCCAGGAGTCCTCTCTACTCCTGCCCTCTGACTGCTGGCTCCCCCCTCTGCTCATACTCAGAAGTGAAATAAATGGAGAACTAGATCCACAATCTTATCAGTCAGCCCTTCCAAGCAGAATAGAGGAAGGTGTTTAATAACCAGCTCTCTATCTACTCATTCACTCCACAAATACAACCTAAATTTAGTATGTTCACGACAGACACAGAGGCTACAATAATGAACCAAAGGGATCTTTCCTTTGTGCTTATAGTTTAATGGAAGCTTCTGCGAAAAATCAAAACGCTACTGTGCCTAATTCAAATAAGAGTTTTGAAAGGATCCAATAAAACAAGAGAATATCATGAAGGAAAATGAACCAACCATAAATGCAAGGGTGGTATTTTTCAAGAAAGGGCTAGAAGCTAAGAGATGATGGGACAGGTTAGAGAAGAGAAAAAAATCTAGAGAAAACATTTAAGCAGAGGAGATTGGGCCATCTCTAGTGGCACAACGGGATAGGACGCAGCACTGCAAGTTAGCTGCAGCCGCTACAGTGCAAGTTCGATTCCCAGCCCGGAAGTGACCCACATGGCGCGTCCGACCTCTTCTGACCTGCCACTGCTCCCTTCAGCGGTGTATTTCGTTAATCTGCCTGTTCTGCTCCCCACTCTGTCTCTGGTGACTCCTCTGACCACTCCTGTACCTCTGGTTCTGTAGGAATTAAAAAAACAAACAAACAAAAACAACCAGAGGGGGTGATAGTCATCCAAAGAAATAAAAGCTCAGTGGGAGGAACAGAGTTGCTAGAAGGACAAGGGACCCTCCTGCAGCTGGGAGTGGAGGGGCCAAGCAGGTCACGAGAGGCTTTGTGGACCAGGTTAAGAAATGGGTTTCTTAGCCTAACATCACATGGGAAGCCAGAAATCATTTTAATTCACAGAAAGAATGAGATATCAAACGTTTCTGGAAAATCACTGGCTAATTTGGACACTGAACTGGAGGAGGAGGAAAAATCAGCTCTTAGGCCATCATGAAAATCCAGAGAAGAAAGAATGAGAGCACAACCTCTCATGGTGGTAGTGGACATGGAGGACACTGAAGATATTGAGTGATTGAGGGAACATCACAGAGAAGCCTCAGACATGGGTGGTAGAGAGTCAAACGTTAGGATGACTCCTATTCACTGAGCTAGTGAAGCAATGATTAAGATATTCATTGAGCTAGAAAAACATGGTGGGGCAGGCTTGAGGCTTGTCATAGATTAAACTGTCAAATAAAAAATCAAATATGAGGGTCTTAGTTCCAAGTACCTAAGGATTGATCTTAGAAACATGGTCTTTAAATGTAACCAAGATAAAATGAAGTCATTAGTCCTAATATAATATGACTGATATCCTTATAAAAAAGGAAAATTTGAACACAAGTACACACTGAGAGAAGACAGAATCTATTTTCATTTATAAGCCAAGAAATACCCAAGACTACCAGGAGTGGGAGAGGGGTATGAAGCAGATTATTCTTGTAGCTGTCCGACAAGAAGGAACCAACTTTCCAGACACCTTGATTTTAGACACCTAGCCTCCAGAACTTTAAGGTAATAAAATTCTGTTTCTTAAGTCACACAGTTTGTGGTACTTTGTTATGACAACTCGTGCAAAATAAGAAAGATAAAAATCAGATATTTGACCCTGAACAAATTTGTTTTAAGGAACTATTTGAGAAGCAGCATAACAAAGTCATTAAAAATGTGGACCTCATAAAATACCTATACAAAGAAAATTACAAAACATTATTAAAAGAAACACAAGAAGACACTATGAAATGGAGAGACATTCCCTGCTCATGGATTGAGAGAATTCACATCATCAAAATGGCCATCCTATCAAAAGCGGTATACAGATTTAACGCCATCCCAATAAAAGTCTCATTGACATTCTTCAAAGAAATAGAAAAACTATTGATGAGAATCATATGGAATCCCATAAGACCTCGAATAGCCAAAACTCGTATGACTAAGAAGAAAGAGAATGGAGACATCACAATCCTAAACTTCAAGGTACACTACAAAGCCAAAATAATCAAAACTGCATGGTACTAGAACAAGAACAGACACACAGACCAGTGGATTCGAATAGAAAGCCCAGATATAAACCCACAGGTTTATGGACAGCTAATCTTTGACAAAGGAGCAAAGAAGATACAATGGAACAAAGAAAGTTTGTTCAAGAAATGGTACTGGGAAAACTGGGAAGCTACATGCAAAACAATGAAACTAGATCACTACCTCGTACCATACACAAAAATCAACTTAAAGTGCATTAAAGACCTAGTCATAAGAACAGAAACTATAAAATACCTGGAAGCAAAGATGGGTGAAACACTACACAACATACACTTCAATCTTTGAAGATACAGCACCCAATGCAACAATAGTGAAGGCAAGAATAAATAGATGGGACTACATCAAGTTAAAGAGCTTCTACACAGCAAAAGAGACATTACAAAAATCAGACATCTCATGTATTGGGAAAAAACTTTCTCACACAAAACTAGCGATAAAGGATTGATCACAAAGATATACAAAGAACTAATGAAACTCAACAAAAATAAAATACACACCCCCATCAAAAAATGGGCAGAAGAGTTAAAAAGACACTTCTCCAAAGAGGAAATGCAGATGGCCAATAAGCTTATGAAAAAATGTTCAACATCACTTGTAATAAGGGAGATGCAAATTAAAACCACAATAAGATACTACCTCACACCACTGAAAATGGCACATCTTAAAACAACTAGCAACAACAAATGTTGGCAAGGATGTGGAGAAAAAGGAACTCTCCTGCACTGTTGGTGGGAATGCAAACTAGTACAACCACTATGGAAAACTTTTTGGAGGTTCCTCGAACTGCTAAAAATGGAACTTCCATATGACCCAGCAATCCTACTCCTAGGTATCTACCCAAATGACACAAAAACATTGACACCTGCACTCCCATGTTTATTGCTGCTTTATTCACAATTGGAAAAACATGGAAACAGCCCAAATGGCCAATAGTGGATGTCTGGATTCAAAAGATGTGGTACATATACACAATGGAATATTACTCAGCAACCAAAAAAAAAACAAAAACGCATGCCTTTTGCAGCAACATGGATGGAGCTGGAAAAGATCATGCTTAGTGAAATAAGCCAGAGAGAAAAGGAAAAATACTGGATGGTTTCACTCATAGCAGGAGTATAACGGACCAGGTGAGAAAAGAATGATAACAATGAACGGCTGTATGCCAGAGACATTTTGTAGGGGTGGAGTGGGGAATGGGGTAAAAGATGGTGAGGGGAGGGAGGTGCACTGAACTGTGGTGATGGCGCATGGGTGATTTGGTGATGGGAAGCCCAGGGGGATTACAACTGAGACAGAAATATGCACAAAATGATGTAAAAAGAAATTATTATATATTTTTAATTTTGTAAGTTTATTTTTACATATTTTTGTGCATTTTTCCATTTCAGTTGCAACCCCCTTGGGTTTCCCATCACCAAATCACCCATGTGCTATCACCATAGTATTATCATTATTTTTTCTTTTTTAAAATGTGGACCTCAGAGACATCTACCTGGTTGTGAATCCAGGCTCTGCTGTTTATCAGCTGGGGGACAACAGGCAAGTTAACAAATCTTTTAGTTTCAATTTCTTCATCTACAAATAGAAATGGCATTATCTTCCTCAGGGGATTGTTACAAGAAACTGATTGTTAATCACTTAAAACAGTTCATATGGTAAGCACTGTGGAGTTTATTAAACATAGACAGACACATAAAAAGCATCCAAGGAGTGAACAGACTTGAATATAGGATTCTGGAATTCAAGATTTCTGTGTTTTAACATTGGGAGTCCAACAACAGATGACTGGATTAAGAAGACGTAGTCTATTATTCAGCTATTAAAAGGATGAAATCTTTTTAAAATCTTGCCGTTCAAGACATGGATGGAAATGGAGAAAACTGCTAAGTGAAATAAGCTGAAGGGGAATTATGGACAAATATGGGATTTTTTCATTTATATGTGGAGTATAGAGAAACAAAAGAAGGAACTAACAAAATTAAACCCAAACAAATCCAAGAAAAAGATTGAAGCTACAAGAGAGAGATGGTTGGGGTCCAGCACTCCATGGTGAAGGGATGTGGGCATGGGAGTGGTGTGAGCATATACATCTGAGGAGGTGTGAAACTTTTCTCCTAAATCATATGCAGTGTTATAAATCGACGTTACCTCAACAATAATTAAAAAAAAACCAAGAATATCAAAATGATAGAATATTATTTTGACAGTTATACTGTTACATGAAAAACAAATTTTGAGTCTCAATTCCAGCAGAATTAAGTATGAATAATAATTAAGATCACATTGAGAATCTCTGGCTCTGTTAACTGGAACTATAGGGAAAAACACTGAAGGCCTAGAGAGAAAATGAGGGGTAAGAAGAGGAGAGGGCCTCTGGCCAAGTCTCAGAAACACTTAATGGCAGAGTAGAGGAAGTTGAGTCATCAAAAAAGATAGAAAAATAAGATACAATTTCACATCCACCAGAATGTTTATTATGAACTGAAATGTGTCCCCCACAAAATTCACATGCTGAAGCCCCAACCCCAATGTGCCTGTAGTTGGAATTTTCAAGGGTCCTTAAGAAGACAATTATAGTTAATTAAGGTCCAAAGGGTGGGGCCTGATGTTCCTAATCTGAAAGTGCTGTCGCCCTTATAAGAAGAGGAAGAGACACCAGCAATCTCGCACCACATACATTTACAGAGAAGGAGGCCATGTGAGGATACAGGGGAAAGGTGCCATTTGCAATGCAGCTAGGGAGGCCTAACCAGGAATCAGTGCTGCTGGCATCTTGATCTTGGGTTTCAAGTCTCCAGAATTATGAGATAATCAATTTCTGTAGTTCAAGCTCCACAGACTGTAATATTTTGTTATGGCAGCCTGAACAAACTATAATTTTTTAAAGGGAAACTAACAAGTATTTGTGAGAATATGGAAAAATCAGAACCCTCAAACATTGTTGGTGATATTATAAAATGGTGCAGTGACTGTGAAAAACAATATTAGGGTTTGACAAAAATCTCAGCATATAATTTCAACATGACCCAACAATTCCACTCATAGGTATTCATCCAAAGGTAACGGAAACAAGGATTCAAAAAGATGCTTGTGAGGCAATGTTCACTGCAGCATTACTAACAATTGTTAGATGTTGGAACGACCCAAGTGTCTATCAACTATTGTGTTATAGCAGGGTTCCCGACTGTTAAGGGGTGCATGATCTAAAAGGGATTTGGTCATCTGTGCCCACAAATGCAAAGTGTAAAAAATTTTTAATAGGTGTAGAGAGAGAAAAAGAAAAAGAACACTCCTAAAAATTATCCAGCCCTCCATGGCCAAATGCCCAGCCAAATAGGCTCAGCAAGACGTGGGAGCACTGAGGCAACCACAGAAAGAGATTAGGCAGGACCCAGAGAGCTGGGGCAGAAGAGACTAAAAATTCAAAATCTTTGCTTCTTCCCTTGATACTCTTGGTGCGAGGTGTATGCCACCTTCAAATTGTATGTGCTTATAGGTCTCCGAGTCTCCAGATGTTGACGGGCACCTGTTTCATTTGGACCATGTTATTTATACACATCTGTATCTCTGCTCCACATGTCTCCTGCCCTGTGTGTCCTCTAAGTGCAAATCAAATCCAGCGAAACAAAAGAAGTAGGCTTGCTGCCCTCATATGATATAGATCCAGTGGCTCTCAGCTCCATCGCTTGTTCTCTTTCTGTACTTCCAGTTCATGGCACACTTATCGTCCAAGGCAGCTGCTGTGGCGGCAAGGAAGATGCCGCCTTCACAGAGGTGTAGCTGTAACAATTACATGAGGTTTCTAGACTGGGTCACAGAGACATAAAGTAGATTAAAGGAAATGCTGGCAGGAGGAAGGGGAAAAGATAGGAAGTTACTGCTTAAGGGAGACAGAATTTCTCTTTGGGGCGATTCAAAAAGTTTTGGAAAGAGATGGTCATGAAGGTAGTTAACAACTAAACCACTGAGTTGTACACTTAAAAGTGCATACTTAAAAGTGGTTTAAGGGAGGGAAATGCACTGGACTATGGTGAGGGCACATGGGTAATCTGGTGATGGGAAACCCAAGGGGATTGCAACTGAAATGGAAAATGCACAAAAATAGGTAAAAATAAATTATTATAATAAAAAAAAAAGTGGTTTAAGAGACCTCCCTGGTGGGGCAGCAGGTTAAAGCCCAGCAGTAAGAAGCTAAAGTCACTTCAGCATGAGTTTGATCCCCAGCCCTGGAGGTGACCACATGGCGTGGCAGACCTCTCCTGACCAGCCCGCTGCTTCCCTCAGCAGTGTACTTCGTCAGTCTTCCTGTTCTACTCCCCAATCTG
Source organism: Condylura cristata (assembly GCF_000260355.1). Classification (NCBI taxonomy): domain Eukaryota; kingdom Metazoa; phylum Chordata; class Mammalia; order Eulipotyphla; family Talpidae; genus Condylura; species Condylura cristata. The sequence goes on from NW_004567110.1 coordinate 30,128,724, forward strand.
TCTCTGGTGAATCCTCTCACTGTCCCTGAACCTCTGGCCTGGATCCCAGTTCTGTATGCATAAATAAATAACTCTTTAAAAAAAAAAGTGGTTCAAAAACACCAATTTTATGTTATGTATATTTTACCACAATAAAAATAGTAGAGTTCAAAAGACAGCAAATATGGAACCATATTTGCCAAAGAAACTTTGCAGGAGAGAAAGCAGCTAAGAATTTTAGAGAGGTGAATAACTGAACCAATCTCCGTACCAGTTGGTCAATGGAGAGAAAGTAGTAGTGGTCAGACAGGTTGAGGAGTGAGTGAAAAAGAAGAAAATGTGAATAGCTGTAGCTAACTCTTGCAAGAAGTGTGTTTTTGAAAAGGGATGAAATAAGGTAGTGGGGGGGTGGGCTAAGGAGTTGGGATTTTCTCTTGTTAAGATGAGAGGGTTGAATATGTTTGATGTTGATGGGAAAGATCTAATTAAAAAAGAGTGGTTAAGAAGAATGAAGTGATCATCAAAGAGTAAAGCGCTTGAGGCAGGGAAGCAGAGTCCAAAGCAAGGGTGCAGGAACTGCTCTAAGACTGCAAGAATACACCCCTAAAGCAAGAGGAAGCACAGGAGAGATGAGGGTGGTGGGAAGTTGGAAGGATTCAGTTCTCTCTGCGAAAAGGAAGTAGAGATCCACCAGCTGGGGGCAGCAGGGGAGGGGGAGGGAAGCACAGAGATTTGGAGTGAAAGGTTGTGGGAAAGTAAACAGGGGCAGAGGTGTGTCTTCTGACCATTCTCAGGCGACCGGAAGGTGGGCCATTTTGAGTGCACCCTGCTCTGATTTGCGCTGTAGTGTGCAGGCATCAGCACTGTGGTAGCAGCTGGAGTCGGACATAGAAAAGGTGAGTAGGAGTGGCGTGCCCAGGGTCAGGTTTTTTTCAGAAACTACAATTGGAGATGCAAAGAGCTTAACAGTGAAGAGGCAGAGGCCCCAAGGAAGACTCCAGGGCCCATACATGTAGAGATGGGGAAAGATTAGCTGATGCTGTCAGGCTAGGACGAATACAGCATTGCTATGCAACCGACATACCTGAGAAAATGTCATAGTCCTTCAAGAAGTCCTTCAAGAAACTTGGCTGAAAAGAAGAGTGAGGTTTCAATCTTGTCCATCCTTTTGACTTAACAATTTAAGTATAACTGAGCTTTCATTAAAACCTTCCCCAGTAGGACATACCCCCCACTTTAGACATGTCTCCAGGCCCTTCATCTCTTTCTCTTCTTTCTTATCCTCTTGGTCTAACGACCCAGTGCCGAAGCAACTTAGACCCTAAGAATCTTCATTGTTTTATCACCATTGCTTACTATTTGGCACCCTCAGGAATGTCCCCTCCATGACATAAATCACTACTTTATCAGTCTTCTTCTGGTCCTTCATGCACATCTTATTGTCTCTTTTTTTTTTCTGTGCATTTTAGAAGATATCTGTTGTGTGCGCCGGCCTAACATCCCTTCCTCCACGACCTCTCCTTTCCTTTGGTGACAGATTCACACAGCACTTAGAGAACTGTGCTTCTGTCTCTCATTGTGGATCTAGTGTGGTTTCTGAATGTGGCTCATGACTGATGCCAGGTGTGTTCCTTCTCAGGATCTTATATGCAGAAAATGAAAAGATTTCTTTCTTTAGGTCTACAGCTGACATGATGTAGACCACAGATGTACATCACAGAAACCTGATATTGCCTCCTCTCCTGGACTTGACAACTGTACAGGCTAGTCAGGTGTATCTGTTGCTTAAGCTGCCGTGAACTGGTTTTGCTGACTTGCCTCAAAAGGGTCTCAATGCAAACACATGTCTCCTTGCTACACTTCTAAGTTTTCCACTAGCCACAGATCTTAAGCCCTAATATAATGAGTGTTTTAAACATTTCAAATATGAGGGTTGAAACCCTAACAGTCCCTCCAAATTCAACTCAAAGCCCGTAATTTACTTTACTTCTATAAAAATTGTAATGAGGGCCCTCCATGGTGGCACAATAGGTTGAAGCAGCACAGGTTCGATCCCCCACCAAGGAGGTGACCTACATGGCACAGCAGACCTCTCCTGCCTCGCCCACTGCTCCCCTTAGTTGTGTATTTCAGCACATCTGTCTGTTCTGCTCCCCACTCTGACTCTGGTGAATCCTCTCACATACACCCCCACAGCTCTTGTATACATAAATATATCTTAAATTGTAATGACTCCCCAAATCAATTAGCATAACCCTTAGAAAACTAAGGCAATTGCCTGTCACTCCTGATGCATTTTGTAGTTTCTGCTTCTTATTTTCAATACTTGTGCACTTGGCCTACCATGTAACAAGTCTTCCTACCATGCAAGACTTAAGTCTGTGTATTAGGTACTCAATGCAACTTAAGTGTTCTAAACTGGACTCCTCTGTGCCAGTTGTGCAAGAAAAAAGAAAGGTGAGATTCAGTTTCTGCTTTAACACACCCAGCACATGTTCAACAAATAATGTTGTCTATTGCCCTGGCCTGAATAGGAAATAAATAATAGAGCAAAAGTAACATATATTCTTTATAGAGAGCAAAAGCCTGAGGGCAAAAGATATTTTTATCAGGAAGTGTCAAAAGAATGCGGAACAAGCTTAGAAACATTTTATAAATAGATCAGGAACCAAAAATACTGGAAACATAAAAACACTCATAAATGCTGTTAAACACAGCATTCCCCCGAACATAATCCAGCAAGCATAGAGTCACTAAATCCTCTTTTTATTATCTCCAAATTTCTTTCCAACTAAATAAGGATAGGTTAAGCTAATCTTCTATGTGCATCTAGTACTGGATAAACACAGTGGCTATGAAATGCCTGCTTTTTCAGAGAACATTTGATTAAGCTTACATTGTTCCAGCTCTGTGTTGCCTACAATGGCAGAACTTTTTCAGCTTTGAGGCCTCAGGGTTCACACCAAAACTTGCAGTTTGCAAATGCTCTGGGATATCTGCACATAAATGGTAAAGAACTCAAACCAAATCCCCCACAGTGTATGATCCTATCTGATTTCCTCACATTGTTTCCTCTTCAGCCTCCTGCAGTGGATGAAGAGTCCTCCCTGAACAGCCAAAGTGAAGCAGAAGTTTATGCAAGAATTCAGAAATCTTAGTCTAATCCTGGGCAACCTTGGGGGAATCGGGCAAGAGGCATCTGGGCAAATATGCCAAAAGTGATGATGTTATTTCAGCAAGAATAGCATTGTTGGGGATCCTCAGTCACCTAAAACCTTTCCTGTTAAAGTTAAAATGTGAAGAGATCAACTGGCTGGCTGCTCAGTAAGATGTCATCACAAAGTGGCACTGATCAACTAAAGCATCAAAGGCCTGCGGCCTCAGCGTTCCTGGACTAGAACTTGTTCAGACCTATTCTCTTAAGGTAGATGCATTAGTCAGAGTTTTCTAGAGAAAAAGATTCCATAGGAGATTCCATTTTTGGATGTGTATACAAACATACACACACACACTAGGGCGAGGGTTTGGGGGCAGGAGATTTATTATAGGAATGGGCTCACATGGCTATGAAGGCTAAGAAGTCTCACAATCTACAAGATCAAGGAAAGTGGGTGGTGTTACTTCATCTGGGTATGAGAATGGGTGACAACATAGAAGGTAATGGTACAAGTCTCCATCTGAGTCAAAAAACTCAAAAACCAGGAATTCCAATATCCAAAGATAAGAAAAAATGGATGTCTCAGCACAGCTGAGATTGCAAATTCTCCCTTCCTTCACTTTTTTGTTCTATTCAGGTCCTCAACACATGGGATGATGCCCACTTATTGGTGAGGGTGATAATTTTTGCTCAGTCTACTGACTCAAATGCTAATCTCTCCCAGAGGCATCCTCATAGACATTTTGACAGGTATCTGGTCTTCCCTTAGCCCAGTCAAGTTGACTCATAAACTAACCATCATCTTAGAAGTGATCAAACTCTGAGAACTTCAGTTGCAACTGCCAAAACACTTCCCAAAGGGTCAGAAATTTAGTCAACTTGAAATTCAGCCCTTCTATACTAATGAAGCAAATACACTGACCTATGCACAAGAGAGGTTTTTTTTTTTTCTTTTAAGGAGATGGGTAAATATCCCATACTCTTTTATATAATTTACATTTTTTTAAATAATAAGGATATTTTACTTTTATATTTAAGCATGTGTTTTGAAATTTGCAGCAAATAATCGATGAGACTTACATTTTGGTTCGATGAGAGTCGTGACCAAGTTCTGCTTTGCTTCACCACTGTATCTCTAGCATGTAGAACAATGACTAAAACGATGTAGGTGCTGAATAAATATTTCTGAACAGATGTCCAAATATATTTCTTGACTCTTGTCTGTCTATTCAAAATTGTAAAATTGTCACAGTTAATGGAGAGCAGGGAAAGACTGACTAGTTTCTAGATTATCAGTTTTTCAAACACTGATAGTCCAGTGATAATAAATCCAGTGTTTAGTTCAGAATTTTCCAATTTGAAGGTAGTGCCTAGTAGTGGTTTGTGAAATTAATGTAATGAGTCATAACTGGCATTTAAAAATCTAATTTAATAGAAGGGTAAACAAACAGAGTTCATTGAATAAGGGTATCACTTCATGAAATTTGGTTTCCGTTTTGCACATACTGTGCGGTGATGTAAAATGTGTTACTTAATTCTAGGTTGTGGTCAGAAAGTTTGAGAGCCACCCACCTAGTCTACCTTAAACACACACACACACACACACACACACACAGACACATCCTGCTCTCCAGCCATAATAAACCACTTTCAGTTCCCTAAAAACCCCTGCCTTTTTCTACTTCTAAGGACTTGGCACATACTGTTCTATTTACCTGAAATGAACTTGCCCTCCTTGTCTATTTAGGGACCTCTGGTTTACTTTTCAAAGTCCTGTTGAAGTAGTATGCTCATGAGCCCTCTGTGAGCCTCTGAGCAAGGCAGACTCCCTCCTACATGGCAGAGTTACCTCCCTTCCACCTGACTCACGGCAGTGCTGTGCACAAACAGCAGTCATTTCCACAGGTCGCCCCTGCTTCCTCTAATGTGGGCCCAGAAAATGGGCGAGTTCTCGTTTCTTGCTAGGTATTGTCTGAGTGCCTGGAGCACTCAAGATACGTCTGCTAAATAATTGCAAGGAAAAGCTTTCATGAAGAATGAGACAGTCTTTATGTAAAGAAATAGAACAGCAACTACATTTGGGAATCTAATTTTCCCAGCAGTAAGTGGAAGAAAGCAAGGTGCAGTATAACATGTGCCTTTGTGTGTGCTGTGAAGTGTTTGTACGCACAAGTGCGCACAGGCAGTCACAATCACAGAAAAGGCTTTGGAAGAGTACAAAGGAAATTGGTAACAGTAGTTGCTACCTGGGAACAGGCATTGATAGGAGACTAATAGTATTTAACTGTCTGCCTCTTGATTTTTGCACTGTCTGTGTGGGTTACCAATCATTGAAATTAATTAATAAATAGTTCTCCAAGATACCTTAATTGATGATGAATCTCAGAAGGATAAGATTTATATCTAAATACTTAATGATATATAGTGACATTATTGTTTTTTCTTGAGTGATTTTTTTAATAAAGAACCTTTATTGTCTGATAAATTTAAATAAATATAGACTTTTTCTGATTTACTGCAAAATAGAGGGAGACTGAACTGGACAGAATTACATTTTATAAGCAATAAGCAAACCTCCAATCATTATGGAAAACCACAGATCCTTAGGAAGGCCTGACTAATGAACACTCAGCAGTTGTCAAAGAAGGCAACTGGAACAAAGGATAATCTAAGGTAATTTTGTAACCATTTGGGGAACAAGATTTTTCTGCCAGTCCTCTAGCTGGACTCTCCAAACTCTTTGCCTCATTAAAATATTCTTTTACATAAAACTAATTGTCAGAATTTAAAGAGCTGCTTATTACAGGCCTGGGTTTCTACGGCAACAGTAAAATAAATGCCAAAGTGTCTAAAGCGTTGAATGAAATAATATACACTAATAATAGGTAGCCCTGTGACTCCTTTTAATAAGACATCTAATTGAGAGCCAGCTACTCTACATGTTGTAACAAGAATCACTGTGGAAATCTGTGAACTTTTTATAATCCAGCAAAGCGTCCTCTGTTAAAGTCATAAGAAAAAAAAAAAAGAAATGATTCTGAACCAAAAATATATTAATGGTCACTTTAGAAATATCATTGGGGGCAAGTATATCAGCTAGTAGAAGAGAAACTTGTTTGCCCTTTTATAGTATATGCTTTTGTGACTTCTCTCTGTCTCTCCCCACCCTCCACCTTCCCTCCCCTCCCTTCCCTCTCACTTCCCTTCCCTCTCCTATCCTCCCCCCAATTCTCCCCTCACCCCCTTCTTAAGTGCCTGCTGAAATCCTGGCAGGGATGATCTTGGCCCCAGGCCTGGGCTTGCCCTGTGAGAAAACACAGGGAAACTTGCTCCCTTCTACTCCATCTGCCATCTTCCTCCCTCAGAATAATGAATTCCAAATGGGATCCTGAGATGAACCCCTTTTGATTAATGTCTTCAAACATAGTTCTTTTCTAAAATAAGTTCTTTATTTTATTTACTATAAAGAAAATGACATAATCCTTTGTTTTAGCTTGCTAGCTATTTTTTTTTTATATATATAACAAAAATTATCACAGACTGGGTGGTTTAAAGAACAAAAATTTATTTTCTCACAATCCTGGAGACTACAAGTCCAAGATCAAGGTGTTAGCAGAATTTCTTTCTTCAGAAGTCTCTTGGCTTGTAGCGACTGTGTCTTCAACAGTTTTCCCTCTCTCTGTACTAACACCTCTTATTAAAACCACTACTCGTATTGGATTAGAGCCCACTTATTTTAACATGTTTACCTCTTTAGATGTCCTGTCATCAAGTACATTTACATCTTGAGTTACCAAGGGCTATGGCTTCAACATATGAACTGGGGCTTGGGGCAAATTCAGCTTATACCAGTTTGTTTGCCCCTTTACAATGAGACTTTGTTGTCCTCTCCATCAAGGTGGGGACCACCCACCACTATAAGTAGTGTTCTTCAATACAGGTACAGGGAGAACGCCATGTGCACCTAAAGACTACCACCTGCAAGCCGAGGAGAAAGGCTTCAGCAGCAGCCAAATTTGCTGCTGGATCTCAGATACGTGGATCTCAAACTTTCAGCCTCCAGGATTGTAAGAAAACAAATTTCTGTTGTTTTATCCACTCATTCCATGATAGTTTGTTACAGCAACTTCAGCAGACTAGTACCTTGCAGCGATGGGAGGCCCTGTCATAGCTCCATTCTCCCACAATCTATAACATCGAGAAGACTTTAAGCTCCTTGTGGTTCAGACTTCTGCTTTTCATGTGCATTACTGGCATTCAATAAATATTGCCTCTTATTAGGTCTGTGTTTCAAGGCAAAAGAAGAAAAAGAAGACAAAAAAGATGAGACATCAGAGAAATATGACAGAACCAGAAGAATGGTCACAAATGCCAAAGAAGAGAGAATACTGGGAAGAGATCTTTGGAAATATCAAGGTTGATGGGGCTGAGAAATTGGACCATTGGATTTGACAACTGGTACCTGACCTATCAGACTGTTCACAACAAAGGAAAGGTATGACTGGTTACAGTAAGGAAAAGAGTGTTGGCAAGGT
>NW_004567110.1:30136690-30151887 GCF_000260355.1 Condylura cristata
TAAATAAATCTTTAAAAAAAAAAGTTTACATGTGGGAAGTCCATGAGGATGGCAGCTGAGATGGAAAAAGGCACAAAATGACGTAAAAAAAACTATTATTATAAAAAAAGTTAACATGTAATAATTTAAAAAAAAAAAAAGAAGTATGAAATCCCCTTTTGGCATTCTACCCCTGCTTCAGCAGTTTACTGCACATTAATACACTTTGCTGAGGAGTACAAAGTGGCATAACATACATTACCCCCCTTTAGATACATTTACACAGATGCAGAATGACACTGTGTAGAAGGATATTCACTGCAGTTTTATTTGTTATAGCAAAAGTCTGGAAAGTATTCAAGCATCTTCCAAAAAGGGATGGTTAAATAAATTATCCTGCAACCACACAATGGAATCTCATGCCGCTGTTTACAAAAAGGAAAAAAAAAAAAGAAAAAGAATGAGGAAGCTCTCCTACTGATACAGATTTTCAAGATAGATTAAGTGAATAAAACAAGATACAGAGCAATTGTATGCTCCTTTCATGTAAGCAATGAGGCAGAAGCAGACACACATCCATATTATGTATATAGCATGTATATTTTTAATGTGTTTATATTTATAGATAGAAACTCTAGAAAGATGAAAAAGCAATAGAATTGGTTATCAGGAGGAACATGTAATAGTGACAGAGAGAGGATTATTCCAGATTACTTTTTCACATATATAGACAATGTTATTAGATCCTTACAGCAAGTAGGAGGCAAATATTATTATTTCTCTATTATAGATGACAACTGAAAAGAATAAGTAACTTGCCCAGTATATCAATTTGTACTGCTGGTAAACACAGAGCCCAACTCCAGCCTAGCTCTCCCTAATCCAAAATCCATACATGTAAGATCATTCAAACTGTTCCCTGAATAAAGACAAGTTTCTGGTGTTCAGACTTATGATCTAGAAAAGGAATAATCAAAAATCAAAACCAAATATATTTTAAGGTGTTTAAATAAATACAAGTGGCTAGAGTTAGTGGATATTTTTTTAAGGGTTGGTTTTACTGGCAGTTTGTGTTTGTTTATTTGTTCCTTTGTTGATTTCCTGGCTTTTTAGATGTCTGGTTGGCAGAAATAAGTGGAACAGGAGATGGAAAGATGATCTATTTTATGTGGTACATACAGTTCCCTTAGGCAAGTCATTTTTTGTTGATGCTTTTAAAGTTTAGAGTTTGTTGCTGTATAGCTTCAGGACATGTCCGAGGAAGTGACCAGAGGTATAGGAAGGTGAAAAAAATTCCCTTCCTGGATAAGGCTTCTGCTATCACTGCTGCCAAATCTCCTGGGTAGGAAGAACTTACCATCTAAGCATAAACAGAACAATCTGGAGTTCATTCGTCTGTGAGAAGGCTTTGGCACCAGTTAAGGTACACTGTGTGTTCTAGAGCTTTTATTAACTAATTGTGTTCTCTTTTCCCTGTCATGAGGAAATTTTTCTTTCCCTACATTTGTTTTCTAAATGGAAATGTCTAGGCCTTGAATGAAGCGCTCTTGCTCTAAGCACTTCAGGTCCTAAAGCCCTTCAGTTACACATTCATGGTGTTACCTGTGTTGAAGACTTGAGTAACCCTTCAGTGCAACTGCAGTTAGAGCTGTTTGATGGCAAGAATTATCTAAAAAAAAAAAAAAGAAAAAGAGAGTTCAGTAAAAAAGGGGAATCTTATGACCCATAGTGGGAAACGGAGAGTTCTCTCCTCCATTTACCCCTCCCCTTGCTCTATGCGGCAAGTGGCACTGGTTTGGCCCAGACCAGCTTGGGTCAATTGGCAACTGGTTAAAAATGACACAATAGCGTATTTTTTCCCCAAGATTGGTGACTCCTCTCTCCATCACAGTAATTTATAATGCCAGAACCATGCAAAATTGTTGCCTTTATTCCAAACCACTTCCTCCCAGCTTGCCCCAAATGTCCATAGTACACCCAACATGACTGGACCAGACGTCATGATGCTTTTGTTCTAGAGATCAAACCTTTCCTTCACTTAGCACAACTAACAGAAGATGAACTGAATCATAGCCATGACACAGATAAAGTATTTATAGAGTAGATGCAGAAGAAGAGTTACAAGAGTTGTAAGAGCCACTGATCCACAACACTTGAAAGAGAGAATTCACAATCCTTCAGGAAGGTGGTCATAGGACACACAACCTCATCCCTTTCCCCTCCCCCAATCACGGGAGCATTAAAATAAGAAACTGAATGCATTAGGTTTATGGACTAGGTGAAAGTGGCTCATTGTTTCCTTTTAATGACCCTCAGTTCATTAGTATCACCATTTATTCTTTATTTATTTGTTCATTCATGCTTAGGAGCCAGACTATGTATTAGACACTGGGATTGGAAAAAAGCAAGATAGAAACAATTCCTGACTTCAAGAAGCTCACAATCCAGTTATTATCTCCTCCCCCATCAAAACCATAAACTTTAAATTGTCCCCTCTTATCTGACTTTCATGCACAGAGCTATAATTAGTTGCAGCTCTATGGTCTATATGAGTGCTAATTATCACCGGGGAACTCTTTTCGTCCATCAGTTTCCAACTTAAGGAAATAATGAAGTCTAAACATGATTGGCCTTATATAATTTTAAATAGTCATCTGTAAAACAGTTCATTTGAGACTCACAATGTATCTGAACTGGAGAAATTAGTGTTTTTTCTTTTAAAAGTAATAGATTTATTAATATCATTCATATAACATACAATGCACATATTTTAAGTGTGCACTCAATGTTTTTAATATAAAAATCAATCACTACAATTAATTTCATAACATTTTCTTCACCCCAGGAAGAAATCACATACTTTCATATTAGAGATTAGTTCTAATCTATTTTTTGTCTTTATAGATTCAGCTCTTCTATATATTTCACGTTAAGTGGAATATTATAGTACATGGTCTTTTGTTCCTGGCTTCTTTCACTTAGCATAATATTTTTGAGGTTCATCCATGTTATAGCATGTGTCATTATTTCATTCTTTTTGTGATTGAATAATATTCTGCTATGTAGATATTTCACGTTTTATCCACTCATCAGTCCATAGTGTAGCCCATTTACAGAGCAAATAAATGGCTATGTTGAGATCATTCAAAGTCAGGTTTCCTGGCTCTCAAATCAACACTACTATTCCATCAAATCAACTAAGTCCCATAACCTAAAAGTACATGTTCACTTCTACTCTCAAAGCATATTTCCATAAGAAATTCTTCAATAGGGAATGAGTCTAAAAGATTCAGTTTAGCGTCTAAAACTGCCTCTTGGACAGTCTACAGAGTCTCCTCATTATTTGCTGATGTTATTTAAGACTTTTCCCCACTTTTAAGGGGAAAGATATACTTTTTAATCCATGATGCTTTTATTTATTATACATATATGTATATATATTTTTTTTACACCATTCTTCATTTCTGTATGATATCTGCTTTTTCATCTCTATTGTAGTCCCTGTGGATTCCCACCACCAATTCACCTATGTGCCATCTCATAGTCCCTTGTGCTATCCCACCCCTGTTTTGATCCTACTCTCCACTCTCCCCCTGCAGAATGTCTCTGGTTTATAATTGTCTGTTGATTTTTCTTTTTACTGTATTATAATTACTTTTTTTTTTACCTGATCCCTTACTTTCCTCCTAAAAATGAAACTATCAGTATTTTTCTTTTTCTTTCTGGCTTATTTCACTGAGCATGCTTCCTTCTAGCTCCATCCATGTTGCCACAAATGCCACGAGTTTATCTTTTTTCTTTGCTGAGTAATATTCCATTGTGGATATGTATGACATCTTGATCCAGTCATCTATTTTGGGGCATTTGGGTTGCTTCCATTGCATACCTATTTTAAATAGTGCAGCAATAAACATAAGGGTGCAGGTGACCTTCTGAATTAATGTTTTTGTGATCTCTGAGTAGCTACCTAGGAGTGGAATTGCTGGTTCCATTTTTAGTGGTTTGAAAAACCTGCTTTCCATAGTGATTGGACCAGTTTGCCTTCTTGACAGAAGAGTTCTTTTTGAGGAGAAATCAAATTTCAAGAGTGAAAGTTACCCAATAAAAACTGGTTCTTGTTTCTCTCTGGTGGCACAATGGGTTAAAGCACAACACTATAAAACTATCACAGCCACTGCAGCATGAGTTCAATCCCTGGCCCAGGGAGGTGAACCCCTGGTGTGGCAGACCTCTCCTGACCCTCCTGCTGCTCCCCTCAGTAATGTACTTCATCAATCTGCCTGTTCTGCTCCCCACCCTGTCTCTGGTGAAACCTCTCACCCCCTCACCTCTGACCTGTACCCCAGTTCTGTATGCATAAATAAATAAATCTTAAAAAAAAAAACTGGTTCGTTGTATAAAATAGTCTTCAGCATCATCCCTATTCCTTTTATGATTCTATAACTATTTTTCTTTTTAATTATTGTCTGTGTACAAGTCACAGGAAAGGGGGGAAAGAAGGAGAGAGAGAGATTATGATTAAAAAGGAATACATCTCAGAGGTCAACAACTATTACCGTTCAACTTCAGTTGCCATGGCCCAGTTTTCAGAATCCACAGGCCATCTACAAATATTATTAAATACATCATGACTGCTCTTGTCTCCCTACAAGTTTTATTCACTGAGATGAGGCCCTTGGTGGAAGATATCCTAAAGGTGGCTACTATATTTTTCTGTATACTGAGATTTTATTCAATATTAGAGAAAATGATGACTTATCTGTAAAACAACTTATTTGAGCCTCATATCTCTACAAAACTGTGACACTATAACAAAGCAATCCATTTAGCTTTAAACCAGTCCTAAGAATAACCAACCTTTATTTTTCAACACCTGGCAAGAGCACTTTAATGAGCTCCATTGACATTTCTATTCTCTTCATCCCACAGAGTATAAAACAAATCCAGTCTAGACTCCTGGATATGCTTTGTGGCCATTTGAGTGTTTCAAATGGTTTTTGCCAATAACATGCCACAATGATTTTGTATCTGTCTGGGTAATTAAACTATAAAGTAAAGCAATGCTTATCCTGGGGTAGTGAGAGTTCTGTAAACAGACTGTAAAGAGCCAAAGCTCTTTATTATGGAAATCAGCCTATATGCAAATGAAGCAGTCACATGTTCTAACCTTGAAATACTAAGAAAACTATTGAGATGCACTATAAAGACTGTTCAAACTATCATACCAATTCCACAAATTGGATGGCCTTTTAAACAACACAAATTTATGTCCCACAATTCTAGTGCTTGGAAAGTCCAAGATCATTCAGTGTCAGATGAGAACCTTCTCTTTAGTTCTTCAGGGTTCATCTTCTCACTATCCTCAGATGGCAGAAGGGGGCAAGGGAGCTTTCTGGATTTTCTTTTATAAAGGGCACTGATCCCATTCATGAGGACTCTACCTTCATGAGCTAATCACCTCCCAAAGACCCCACTTCCAAATATTATCACTTGGGGGATGAGGATTTCAACATGAATTACAAGGAGGGCACAAATATCCTATTTATACACTAACTTAGAGGCACAAATTTTAAATATCAGCCTAAGAGGCAGACTAAGAGAAGAGGACCAATATGAACAAAAAGCATTGTCAGACCTCATTAGGTTGAGGCTAAAACCTCAGGTTGTGTCGCTTACCTCTCACTTCCGTTTTTGTTTCTAGCTTTCCTCTCTTCGTAGGAAGGACTTGGGGCTTGTTATTTCAAGATCCCAGTTACCTAACCAGCCTAAGGTTGGGCAGATCCAGCAAGCCTATTCCAGTCAATGGTGACTGCTGCTCCTTTTATGAGGATTCCATTGTATTTCCCAGTAATGTAATCCTCCATCCTGGAGTGGCTGAGGACACGGGAGTCCCACTGGTGAGCATTTCTAAACAATGTACCTCCTTCAGGAGCGGGAGTGGCCAAGGAAGGGGTGAGAAGGCTGTGTGTGTGTGTGTGTGTTGGGGGGGTAGGAGGGTGTTCCCCCATAATTTCTGAAGGGACCAGAAGTGAGACATCGAGGTATGTAATAAGTACTGGGAAGAACTGCGCCTCTGAGTGAGGAGGAGCTGGGAGAACAAGGGTACCTAGATGGTGAATGAGCCCAGAATAACTCATAAAAGTTGCAGAATACAACATATAGTATGTGTCATATTGTTAATTGCATTGCTTTAAAACTCTATGTCTCTAGGAGTATATTCAAATTGTAAAAAACTATAAAGAAATAGACACAATAAACACCCGATCCTGCACAATTGTTACTTAATGGGTGACAGAAGCAGTACATTTAGGGAGAGACAGACAATGGGATTCAATGATACTAGGAAACATTTGCCTCTGAAGCTGAGAGTTGGGTACACAAGTGTTAGCAGCACGGTCTGTTCACAGCAGTGTTTGTTTTCTTAATTTCTCAGTAAAATGACTAATAAAGTAAACATTGATAGATACAGTGTACATAAACAAAAGCTTTTTCAGGTCCTCAATTCTTTTTGCCTCGTAAGCCTGGCTAAACTTTTGCATTAGTTGTGGTAAAATACACATAACATTTACTATTTTTACCTTGTCTTCAATTAACACTACTAGCTCACATGTGATAGGTAAATAGGGAATGATTTCAACATACTGCAGAAACCAACTTGGTTCATATGATTTTCTTATGGTGTATTAATATTTTGAAGTGACTGGGACAATCTTTCTCACAAGAGAAAACATCATATTTGAAGACCCTAAAGAAAACGCTAAAAAAACCCCACGAACTTGTCTTCCTTTAGTAGATAAATAACTGATTCAATGACTTCAAGAATCAACATTTTTCACTTTACTCAACTATGTAGGGAAGCTGAGAGTGAAGAATTACGAAGACATTTCTTCTTACATTTAAATAAAAGGATTATAGAAAGTTCACTCTAGATCATATTTCAAATTTCGGTGAAAATGGTCCTGTTGGAAGCAAGTGTCTTTAAGGATCTTTAATCCTAAGGGGAAAACGGGAACGATAGGACATAAGGCTACAAAGAAAAACCTGGTTGTGCGGTTGGCTGCATAGGCCAGTGGAGAGCTAGTTGTGCCAAGATATTTATTAAAATGGCTGTCATTTTTGTTAGGGCTCTACTTATAAATTTCCTAAGGTTTTGAGTTGTCTGTCCATAATTCAGTTATTTTTAGTGCATGCTTTGGCTAGACATGAGTTTTTCAAAAATAGAGAAGAATTGGTATCACTCTCTAAATACTTGAATGTTCTATTTAATTTTAAAAGTTAGAAAAAGGCTGTGAAAGAGAAATAATCTAGGTAGGAGAATTGTTTATTTTCTTTTCAGCTTTCTGGACTGATGTTAATCCAGAAACAATAATTTAAACTGTAGGAAATTGTATCATTTCACACAACAGGAGGCTCTAAAAGTAGCATGGCAGATTTTCATATTGACCAAGTTTTGTTTATACATTTTTCCCCATGGTCACACTTTTCTAAAAGTTTTGTAGTTCATGTCACTGATGTATTTTGAGTTAACTTTTGTCGCGTAAGATATAAGCCAAGATGCTTTCATTTCTCTCCCATGATATCTTATTGGTGCCATTTGTTGAAAAATTTCTCATCAGTTGCACTGCTTTCTCATCTTGTAAAAAAATCAGGTGGACATACTATGAAGATCTATTTCTAGGTTTTCTCTTCTGTTTCATTGACTTTTGTATTTGTCTCTCCACCAATAACATGCAATTTTGAAAACTGGTTATGTAGTAAATCTTGAACAAGCACATATGCAGCGAGTGTCACACACTAGGTCTTGTTTATAAATATTAATTTATTTAGGGCCCTCCCTGGTGGCGCAGCGGGTTAAAGCACTGCACTGAGAAGCTAAAGCCACTTCCGCATGAGTTCAAATCCCGCCTGCCCCGGAGGTGACCACATGGCGTGGCAGACCTCTCCTGACCCGCCCGCTGCTCCCCTCAGCAGTGTACTTCGTCGATCTGCCTGTTCTGCTCCCCACTCTGTCTCTGGTGAAGCCTCTCACCGCCCCTGAGCCTCTGGCCTGTACCCCAGTTCTGTATGTACAAATAAATAAATCTTTAAAAAAATATATTAATTTATTTAGCACTCACAACTACAAGATAGGTCTTAGCATGTACTTAAGTACTTACCTTTACAATCAAATTCATTTTCTTGTAGGCTGGCTTTTGTGATCCACTTTCAATAGCACATGCTCGCTTTCAATCTGTCTCACTATGCCATTGACTAAAACCCATGACCATTTTGAAATTACTGCTTTCAAATTTCAGAAAACAGATTTCCAGGACAGATTTCTCCCTAATGCTATCAGAGCCATTGTTTTTCTTATTTAGCATTTGTCAAATAGCTGTAATTTAATAGGTGAAGGAGCAAGGTTAAGGTGACACTGCCAGAAAATTAATAATACAGTTGGTTGGTTTCAAAACCGACTACACCATTCTTCAATTTGCAGGTGAGTCAGAAATTTTAAGAATAGATGTGAACAACACATGATAAAGGACTCCAGAACTAGAATGTGTGGCTCACTGTTGTCTTCAATCATGAGAAACCCAAGGACAGACACATTCCCACTAGTCTGAGCATAAAGCTACAGCAGGAGCCTCCAAGCTTGTCTTAGCCAAAGAGTGGACTGCCAGAGCAACTCCAAAAGGAAGAACAATGACCCACCTGTGGTTACTGGGGTGTTGCTGAGCAAAGGTCTGCAGAGACACCTTTGCACCAAACCACTTATAGCAGGAAGTAAGATAACACATATTGTTTGGGAGCAGAGACTTTATCTACCAATTCCAGCAGCTATTCCTCGACTTTCATTCCTTTGAGGTCAAGGTCACTTCAACCCTAGCACTGGAGTCTCCAAGAAGAATTCAACTGACAGCTAAGTCTGCCCATCTAGTTCACGATCACCAGATTAGGCACTTGTGGAAATACCCGTGAGACACCAGAGCGGTTACCACGGAAACCACAGCACTGGGGACTGCAGAGCTCTTCAAGATGAGTAACACACTAGGATTTTAGCACAGCCTTGGGTAGAGGGGGAAGCCCCGGGAAGGATGAGGATTGCATTTCCTACAAGTCTAACAAGAGTGAAAATGAAGCTGAATTATAAGAAATCATAAAGGGGCATTTTGCGTGCACCTAGTTTCTTACACTCTTGAAACTCTTCTCAGGCTCCTGCCCTGCCTGTGCCCATATGCCCTCTGCTCTCTTGTTCTTACCGTCTCGTTTCAGCTCTAGCTCCCTACACTGAGAGATTGCTAACCCTCTCAACTTCTCTCCTGGTTTTGTGGATTTTGAGTTTCCTGGAGAGCTGTTGACTGTGCTGGCAGCCCAGATTTGGGAATCTGCCATTATCTAATTAGAAATTGTATTATCACCCTTGTCCCAACACACACCTAGCTGGGCCCCCAAAGGTAGGAACAAGCAGGGGAACAAGTGCAGAAACCTTTTTCCTCTTCTTGACATGAAAAATTTTTCATCCCTCAGGACTTGCTCAGATGTCACCTCGTGGAAAGGGTTCCTTGTCTGGGTTTCCACAGCATTTGTTTACAGTTCTGTGCTTCTCACAATCCATTATCATTTATGATTTTACTGGGTGGCCTTTTCACCTTGACTATGAACACCCTGGGACAGGAACCATGTCCTGTTCACCTGGCATAATGTCAGCAACAGAACAGAACCTCACAAATGTTTGTGAAATGCCATTTCTCAAGCATTCCCCCAGACCCCATGCACGGTTCTATCCTTCTTTTTCCCTGTATCACATAGGGATGTATTTTGGCTTCAAGTAACATATAAACTGGTCAGAGGGGTTAGAAATTGTTTTCTCACACAGAAAGAAGTCTGGAGGATAGCAACACAGGGCCATCAGAGACCAACCTCTTCCTCTCTGTCTTCTGCTAATTTGAATGTGTTCATCATCCAATGGCTGCTCTAGCTCAGAGCATTACATCTAAGTACTAAGCATGAAGCAGTAGGAAGGATGAAGAGCCAGTCTGTGCTTTTTGTTTCTAGAAGTCTCCTACTTACATCTCATTGGCGAGAACCAAGTTGCTTGGCCACCCCAAGCTGCAAGGGAAGCAGGGAATGAAAAGGCAAGAGAGGCCCTCCCTGGTGGCACAATGGATTAAAGCACAGCACTATGAAGTTCTCTGCAGCCACTGAAGCATGAGTTTGATTACCCACCAAGGAGCTGACCCACGTGGTATGGCACACCTCTCCTGACCTGCCCACTGCTCCCCTCAGCAGTGAATTTCAGTCAGTCAGCCTGTTCGACTCCCCACTCTGTCTCCAGTAAATCCTCTCATCCCCCACCCCTCTGGCCTGTACTCCAGTTCTTGTGTACATAAATAAATAAATCTTAATAAAATAAAGAAAAGAAAAGGCAAAAGAGAAAGTAAAGGAGATGAGAACATTCCTAGAACAGACCGACCTACTGAATCAAAAGTGCTGGGGGTTGGGGCCCAGCAACCTGTGTTGTAACAAGCTCTCTAAGCGATTCTTAACCAACTGAAGTTAGAGAACCACAGTAATCTATGATGGTAAGTGTTATGGTAAGAAAAAATCCTAGGTTGATAAACAAATGAACTATTTTTTTACTATGAGTTGCATTACCTGCTAGCCAGAAGTACTTGGTTTTCTGATCTATAAAATGGGGATAGGAATGGTTGCCCTGATTTCATTTTGAGTTGTTTTGAGGACCAACTTAAAATATGTAGGTGAAAATGTCCAACACTCTAAGTCACTGGACAACTATTTAATTTTGAAGTTGTAGAAGTTCTCGTTGAATGAAAAATTGAATGGAGCTATGGAAGAAGTTCTTCATGAGGTAAGGCTAGTGTTCAGAGGCAAGTAAAACTTAGAGTGTGATGGTTAATTTTATGTCACTGGAGAAGTCTGACTAATACAGAATGAAAATTTCCTAATTGGAACTGAGTGCTCTCTTTTATTGTGCTCCTCTAAATTTTAGATCAGAATTTCAGAAAAAAATATTCTTGGCACAGTTCTGTTTTCTTTCGTTTTTTTTAAATTTAATTATTGATGCATACAAGAACTGGGGTGTAGGCCAGAGTTGGGGGGGGCCTAAGGTGAGAAGATTCACCTGAGACAGAGTGGGAAGCTGAGCAGGCAGACTAACTGAAATACACTGCTGAAGGGAGGAGTGGGCGAGACAGGCAAGGTTTGCTGTGCCATGTGGGCCACCTCCCTGGCTGGCTGAGGGATCAAACTTGTGCTTTAGTGCCTGGTGGTAGCTTGATAGTGCTGTCTTTAACCCTTGTGCCACCAGAGAAGTCCCTCTCAGCACAGTTTTAATGTTTGGGGATGATTACATATAATCAATACAAAGCTAAAGTTGTCTAAGACTCCTTGAGTCTTGGACTCTTTCAGAAGCTATCTTCTGGGGGTAATAATGCTAAAGGAATCTTGTAATTGCTTGTCTCAGTGTATGTAGCCTACGTATCTGGCAGCGTGCAAATGCCTGGGAAAAGCAAAACTACCCGTAAAAGGTATGAAGAGATCGAAAAGTTACGACAGTAAAGGACAAAAATAGAAATTGAAACCACAGACGTTCGAAATACACTGTTATCAAAAACAAATGTTTGCTGCAGCCCCAGTGGTTAATGTTACAGGTGGTTTCCATGAGAGGAAGGAGGACATATGTGGTTTCAAAACAAACACTCTGAGGATAATGAAATGGAGTGTTTAGGGGAAAGGGCTGGTAAGAAGATGTGAAACAAACGTCAAGGATCTGGTGTTCTGCCATTTGGATTAAAAATCCTCAGACATCATTGTCTAAGCACAAGTTGAGTGTCCACCCCTTAACCTGTTAGACTGCTTACTTAATTTTGTTTTGGAATTTCATTCTACAACAGCCACCCATGTAAAAGACACCTAGCGATTCTCACCTATGAGTTTGGACAATTCGTCAGGGGCTCAGGGGGCAGCTGGGAAATCGCAGTCAATCTTGTCTTCAGAGACCCTCTTCCTGTTTGGAAATTGCTAGTGTCACAGCACTGGCAGAGGACCTCTCTACTCAGGTGTCAGGAAGAGAGTGCTGACAACTGTATGAATACGCTAGAAACCAATGAACCGTACACTTTAAATGAGTGGATTCTACAATATGTGAATTATATCTGAATAAAGCTACTTACAAAAAAAAAGGAGGGGAGTCTGTACTTAGAAACCGGCCAGACCCCCCCCCCCCCCGTCAACCTTCCCCCGGAACGAGGCTTTTTTTTTTTTTTTTCCCGCTTGCCCCCAACCCCCCCCCCCCCCCCACCGCCCCGTCCCCATAACACAGGGACAGACAGTGTGGCAACTAACACTTATATGGGTGAGTGTGTTTGTGTGTCAGTGAAATTGGCTGTACAAAATGTGAAGCCAGGTTTACTTATTGATTGATTTGTTTAACAACTAGACCCTGATAGGCAATTGCTATGATAAGAGAGACTGTGAAATCCCAAAGCCTTTTGCTCCTGGGTGCTGGTTAAAGTTAGCGATATGCATACAAAAAGCTAATGATGTAATCGTCTGAAACTGGCGGTGACCTGAAGCCCAGCTCAGTTCAAATAAATAGGCCAACACTGGTTCACAGATTCAAAATCTTCAACCACTTTTGGAAATGGACTTCCTAGAGGTGTTTTAATTCATTCGTCATATACAGCCTTCTCTTCCTCCCCCTTCCCCCGCCCCCCCCCAGGGCACCGCGGTGCGCGCCGGGCGGGGCCCTGGGCCCTCCCGCCCGGGCTGGGGGCCGCCCCCTTCCCCCGCCCCCCCCAAGGGCACCGCGGTGCGCGCCGGGCGGGGCCCTGGGCCCTCCCTCTCCGGGCTGAGCCCTCCCCATTCCACTCCAGTCAACGCCGCCCAGAGCCCCTGGGCCCGGGAGGGGCCGGAGCAGCCCGGGCCCTTTTACCTGCTCCGGGGTCTGGGGGGGCGGGGCCTCGGGGCAGCGCCCGCATCCCGGGGCCCCAGGGCGCCCGCAGACCTGGAGCAAACTTTCAGCAGTGGCCAGCTCGCCCCCAGCCAGCTGACCGGGTCACAACAAAGTAATAGAAGTTTAAGTAGACCTGCCTGTCTGCTCCCCACTCTTTCTGGTGCCGCTCCCCCCCCCACCTCTGGCTTACACCCCAGTTCTTGTATGCTGAAATAAATCCTTAAAAGAAGTTTTAGGAGGCCTGCTGCGCAGTGGCCCGGGCCAGGGGTCCGTCTTCTGTCCTCAGGGCAAGGCCTGTATTTTCTGCAGGGAAACCAGGCGAGATTGAGGGGGCGCTGGCACTTAGCAACCCTGTCCTTTCTGCTCACTTCTGCTGGGAAGCAGTTCTAAAATGGAGTCAATTTCAGAGAAAACAGTAACTAGCCCCCACCAGGTGGATGAGCACCTGTTGTCCATGCCACGTTGGCCAGACGGCCAGCGGGGGTCTCCAGGGACAGAAGGCACAGGGCCCCACCGCCTCCTCCACACCGCCGCCTCCGCAGCGTCTCCTTTTGCTCCGATGGACTTCTGTCGTCTGGCTATTACCTCCTCCTTTGCTTGACTCTGTGTTCCCGTTACTTCTTAAATGAAACATTGGAAGAAACGTTGGTTTCTGGCACCGTATGGCCTCCAGGTGTGCCTCATTGTGAGTCAGCGTCTGTGTGGACCACTCTGCCCGCACCCTCCTGCCCACCGCCCATCTGGCTCTTGGGGCCTGAGAGGGTTGTGCTGTTGACCCAATAATGCTTTTCTCTTTTCCTAGTAGACGCACGTAAGGTGGGACATTAAGTAGGACTTTCGCTGTATCCCACAGCTTTGATACTTGTGTATCCCTTATTATCTAGTTCTAGACATACTTTTCCCCACTGCGATTTTCTGGGTCCACCAGTTATTGGAGCTACGTTTTAAAATTTTCAACCACACAGGTGCTGTAAGGCATTTCCATTTCAGTGCATTCTTTTGGGAGATGAAGTCCTGTTTGATCTGCCTGCTTTGACATTTGTTAGGCCTGGTCAGTTTTAGTAAATTTTGCACGTGTGCTAGAGAAGGACGAGAGTTCTCCAGTGGTTGACGGGGATTCTAGACGCCCAGCACTCCTGACCACCACTGCTCAGCCCCCGGGCTTTGCCCTTTGCCCTGTGGCCTCATCCCCTCCACCACCCCAGAGGAGCCTTTCAGATGCCAGGCAGCAGAGACTTGCCCGTCCTCTCCTTCCCGCCTGGCCCTTCGCAGCCCCGCGGGGCCACTGCCTGTGTGTATTAGAGCTGGCAGGGCGGGAGGGGAGGGGGCCTGGCTTTGTTTAACCAGGCGCTGTCGGGACAGAAAGAACAGCCCAGACTCCCCCCCTCCCAGAAAGAATAGCCCAGACCCCCGGCCAAGCCAAGGCGTCTCCGTGACCGCAGGAGCCCTGCCCAGTGGGCGGAGGCACGGGAGGGCCGGGCTTCTGGCTGAAAGACTTCACGGGAAAGCTGCTCAGAATGAAGGTGTTCAGAGCCCCCCTTCCTGGGACATGCTTCCCCGAAAGTGCTCGCGTGCGGGTGTAGGTGCTGGGGCTGACGCTGATTAGTGACTATCTGAAAAGACCCCCGGGGCAGCTGTTGCCACTCCTGCGGCTCGGGACCTGGCACACTGTGGCAGAGCGGAAGCCAGGTCCTGGTATCCCCGTGGGCCTCGGGGCTCCGGCTCCCCACAGGCCCAGAAGCTGCGCCCGGGCCGAGGGCCTCACCCAGGCCTGCGGGCCGGTCTGTCTTGCCTCAGTGGCCCTGGCGCTGCCAACGCCCCCTCCCCGCCACGCTGCTCCCCCACCGCATCGGGCTCTGTGCTTTTTCAGGAACGTGGCTGTGGCCCCTGGCCTTGGGACCTGGGCACTGTCCACTTCCTTGGCCTGGAAGATTTGTCTCTCAGATGCCGACTAAGATTGTTACCATCTGCTGATGAGTGCACGCGAGACTTAATGGTGTCCTTCCTGTCGTCTGTAATCTTGGGACCTGGTGTCTTGGGGCCTGGCCGCTGCCCCACCACACTGGCAGTTTGTCGCGCACGCATGGCACACGCATCTGCCCATCTTCTTCCTTGCACAGAGGTTGGGGTCAGCATAGACTTCTTTTTTTTTTTTTTAATGTATTAGGGAGCATTCCCTCTTGTATTTATTTTTTATTTTTATTTATTTATTTTTTTAAGATTTATTTATTTGTGCATACAGAACTGGGTACAGGCCAGAGAG
>NW_004567110.1:30151987-30155909 GCF_000260355.1 Condylura cristata
GATCTGCCTGTTCTGTTCCCCACGCTGTCTCTGGTGAAGCCTCTCACCACCCCTGAGCCTCTGGCCTGTACCCCAGTTTTGTATGCACAAATAAATAAATCTTTTAAAAATAATAATAAAAATAATTGACTTTTATGGGATGTATTGTGTTCTTGTTCCCAATTCATATATTGAAATCCTAATCTCTAGCAACTCAGAGTGACACTATATTTGAAAACAGTATCTTTTAAAAAGAGATTTTATTAAAACTAATCAGTTTTTTTTAAGTGAATACTGCTTTACACACAGTATGTGATTCAGCACAGAACCATACCTCCCAATGTATGTCACAACACCCCACCTACCACCAAGCCTCCCATAGTTCTCCACCACAGTCCATTATGCCCCCTTCCCAATTTGATCTCCCCTTCTGTCTTTCTCCTCCCCCTTGAGTAGCCTCAGTCAGATTTTCAGGACTTTGTTTTGGTTTGGTTTTGTCTGATCCTTTTGTTTTGATTCTCCATATTCTACATGCAATTGAAACTATCTGGTATTTATCTTTCTCCTGCTGACTGATTTCATATTATCTCCTCCAGTTCCATCCATGTGGTTGCAAATGGCAAGCACTCTTTTTTTTTTCTTTTTTTGGTAGTGGAATATTCCATTTTGTGTACCCACCACTTCTTCCCAATCCACTCATCTGTCCTTGGGTACGTAGGTGTTTCCATCACTTGGCTATTTTATAAATACTGTTACAGTGAACAAGGCATGCATATAGCCTTTCAAATGAGGGCTTTGCATTTTGGGAGTAGTTATCTAGGAGTATAACTACTGGATCTTATGGTAGATTTATTTTTAATATTTTGCGAAACCTCCATATTGTTTTCCATAGGGGCTGAACCAGTCTATATTCCCACCACAGTGTGTGTGGTTCCTTTTTCTCCACATCCTTGACAATACTTGTTTCCGGTCTTGTGATAGGTACCATTATCACAGGTGTGGTTTTGATTTGCATTTCCCTGATAAGTGATGAGGAACATTGTGTCTCTTTGGACATATGTCTTCTGTGGAGAAGTGTCTATCTCCTCTGCCCAAAATGAAGCAGTTTGCATAGGCACAACTCCATGTGGCTAATGTCCTGGCAAGAAGAGGAGATTAGAACACAAACAACACAAAGGAAGACTGTGTGAAGATGTAAGAAAAGGAAGCCATCTGCAAACCCAGCAGAGAGGCTGCAGGAGAAATCAACCCTGCCATTATCTTCAACATAGACTTCCAGACTCCAGAATTGTAAGAAAATAATTTTTTGTTGTTTAAGTCAGTCAGTCTCTGGCACTTTTTTTTTTGTTATAATACCTTTAGCAAACTAATACAGTTATACTTTATCTCTGTCCCCAAACTTACTAGTCTTTTTAGTGATTTTTCTTTTCTTGTTGACTCACTTTAGTCACTATTCCATGGTAATCAACCCACTAGACTGCTCCCCCAAGGTTAGTGCTGCTGGAATCTGAGGCCATTTTGCTATCCTTATGTTGTGCTTCTCTGAGGTTGGCCTTTTTTCTGAAGGTATTTTTAGCACCTGGATTCCAGGTTACTGCACTCTTTGAGTTTCACCTCATCTTCTGCTCTTCAGTCTTTGTGGCTGACTATTCTGTATCCTTCATTTTTCTAGCCATAGAGGCCCAGGTTTATGCCTCAGTCTTCTTCTCTATCATGTTCTCCCCCTATATCATTCCACTAAATTCTGTGGCTTTAAATGGTATTAAAATGTTGATAAATTACACATGCCCATCACAATGCCCAACTGTCTTTGTGCTCCAGATTCAAATATTCAGCTCCCAGAACACTTTCCCCTTGGATAGCCAAAGGACATTTGAAGCTCAAGCTGCCTGAAACTTGGGTTATTGGCTCTAATTTCCCATCACATTTAGAGTGAAACCCAAATTCCTTATCTCAGCTTGCAAATTCTCTTGAGACCTGGGCTCCATGCTCCTTTCTGGCCTCATCTCCTCCTGCTGCCCCTTCCCTCCACACCATCCAGGCACAGCACTGACCCTTTGTAGCTGTGCTGATCCACTATGCACACCTGTGGATCCTCAGGTTCACACTCGCTGTTCCTTCCGTTTCCACTCTAAGTCATTGGTTAGAGCTTCAAAGAGCCAGATTGTTTGTTTACAAACATGACTGAGCTCACCTTCTAGAAGGTTTTCCTTGACACCCTCTCAACTCCCCTTCACCCCATCTGAAGATTATAGAACTTAGTGCACTTTTATTACACTTATAATATTTTAATAAGTTCATATTATAGTGTTACCTATTATATTAAATGCTTTACATTCATGATTTAATCCTCATAATCACCCAATGAGGCATTCTCATCTCCATTTTCCAGATGAGGAAACTGAGGCCAACATGTTCAAACCCAAAGTCATATAGCTTACACTAAGGTCTGATTCCAGAAGTAGTACTCTTAACCATTAGATTCAGTTGCTTTTCACTTTAAATACTAGTCTTAATTATGAACAATATGGCTTCCAGCAAGCCACAATTGACTGTTTTCAGTTGTACTTGTGCTTGAGCAGGTACAGTAACTCAGATATAACAGTGTATTAGGGAGGGGCTTATTTTCCAAACTCTGGCTTTAAGCATTTAGATAACACAAAATGTAGATTAGGTAGGGACAAATTCAAACATGGGTTTATACTACCTTTGTGGTTCTTGTTTATAGACGTGCTAAAGAAGATGAGGATATTTTGCTCTTAACCTTGTTTTGATTGCTAAAATTTTCAGCAGTTGTTAAAGCTTTTAAGCTTTTTAAATCATCCTGTTTCCACCTGGTGGTTAGAAATAAAATTCTTAGAAAAATGTCTCTGTGCCTGTGAGAATAAACATTAACTAAAGCCTTTTTAAGCTTTTGTTGTTGTTCTGAGTTGGTATTTTCCTCATTTTTGCAGTTAAGGAAACTAAGGCACTCATAAGGTGAGTAACTATCCCACCACCAAGCAGGAACACAGTAACTTCCTGTTCCTTTCTCCCTACCAGACAGCACGTGTTCCAAAGTGGACATCCAACATATTCAATTACTCGAAGCCCACTCTTTGAGGTCTGTTCTCCAGGGCTTTGAGTTTTAGCTCCATCTTATAAAGTCAACACAAAAAGTTACTTCTCAGGGGCTTGTAGGCTTTTCTGGAAGTGTTGTAAAGCCCTAACAACTACAAAGGAATTTAATGTCGTGTGGCCAAATACTTTGCCTGCTCAGGTAACCATCAGATACCAGATGTGGCCAGATTCTCAGTGATACCAGACGGCAGGTGAGGAGTGGCATTCTTCAAGCACAAGCACTCCCCTTCCTTGTGCTGTTGCTCTGGCTCTTCTGGCCGCCTAGACCTGTCCCTCTTCCTTTCCTTCCATTCCGTCTGTTCAAGAGCCACCCCTCGGAAAAGCCCACCCACCTGACTATTCCATTTCCCCACCAACTTTCTCCAGCCCTTTGCCCAGCTTTGTTTCCTTAATAGTACTCCTTCTGTTATATATTTACTTGCTATTGTATCTCCTCAGCTAGATGGAAGAACTGCTTGAGGACTGTGTATTTATTTTATTTCTGGTGCCTTGCATAGAGTAGGTGGTCACTAAATAATGCAGTAAACACAGTAGACCTAAATTAATGAGTGGCTAATATTCAGCATTCATATCCTCCCTCTAGCTGAGCTATAAAGGGACACCAATGACTACTCTTACCAAAGAGCAACACAATAGGAAAAGAGGTCCCCAAGAAACCCTACCTCAGATTATCAACACCCTTAGTTCTGGCTTTGTCAAAGCCATGAAAAGCCTGGACATTTAAAAATATAAATCAGGCCCTCCCTGGTGGCGCAGCGGGTTAAAGCACTGCACTGAGAAGCTAAAGCCACTTCCGCATGAGTTCAAATCCCGCCTGCCCCGG
>NW_004567110.1:30156009-30162640 GCF_000260355.1 Condylura cristata
ATCGAACTCATGCAGAAGTGGCTTTAGCTTCTCAGTGCTATGCTTTAACCCGCTGTGCCACCAAGGAAGACCAGTATTTATTTTTTAAAGATTTATTTATTGATGCACACAGAACTGGGGTGCAGGCCAGAGGTGCAGGGGCAGCGAGAGGCTTCACCAGAGACAGAGCGGGGAGCAGAATAGGCCGACGGACGAAGCACACTGCTGAGGGGGCAGCGGGCGGGTCAGGAGAGGTCTGCCGTGCCCTGTGGTCACCTCCGGGGCGGGGACTGTACTCGTGCTCACATGGCTTTAGCCTCTGAGTGCTGCGCTCTGACCCGCTGCGCCCCAGGGAGGGCCCGGCATAGACTTCTTACCGACTTCAAGTCCCAGGAAGTCTCCCTGATCCTTTCCAGTCTGCCTGGTCGGTTTCTTGTCTTTGCCTGAGAGTCTTATTTTCCCTAGATGCTCAGAGCAACTTTTATTCACATCTAAATTCTCTTGAGTTGTGCTATGCCTGTCAGGGGCTGTGAGAAAAACACTGACTCACACTTGAGTTGTATCTTCTTTCTTGGTGCTGCTTAAAATAGTGGTAAATCTTAGGATGAGTGGCTCCTTGGGTTCGACAAACCCCACAGTCGTTCCGAGACCTCACCTGTGCCCGTGCTCGGCCACCTGACCTCCTGATCAAGTGTCTGGCCCTGCCCTTTGCCCTTGAACAGAATGTTCTTCCCCGCGGGGATTTCGGCTGGTCTATCTGGCGATGTCTGGATGCATTCTTGATGCTCACAGCCTGGAGGGGGTCCGGGGTGGCTGCCAGGGGAGGGGTGGCTGCCAGGTGCCTTGTCGCCACCTTCTAGATGTACCTTCTAGAACGCCCCCAGCCCTGTCGCAGGCAGGGCCGCCTGCAGTCTCCTGTCCCAGCCACTGGCCGGCCGAGGGCTCACGGCCAGCAGCACGTCGAGGGCGTGGGTCTCGCCGGTGGGAAGGCACCCGGGGGCCCTAGCCCTTGCCAGCAAGCCCGGCCTTACCTCCTTCCCGAGTGGTCACCTGGCGGGACTGGGCTAGAGCAGCTGGCAGGGCAGAGGCCCTGGCTGTCTCTGGCAGAGGCTGGCACAGCTGACCCGGGGGGAGGCTGAGCCCGCTCCTCTGATAACCGAGGTGCAGTAATCATTGTGAAACGGGACCGGTGAAACTGCTCAGGGCCTCTCTCCACGGGGTGCGGCGTGGGGCGCCGGGGTCCTGCAGGGGTGGCCACCACGGGCTCCTTGCTGGGCCCACGCGCCTCCCTTCCCAAAGGACAGACGAGCACAGCTATTTACTCCGTCTCTCAGGTCGTTCTTGAGTCCGGTGGGCTGACGACAGCTCATCCCGCCCGTCGGCCGACTCCTGCAGAGCGCTGGGGCCCGCGCCCTGGTGCTGGGAGCGCCAGCAGCCTGCGCCGTCCTGCCTGGTCCCGCCCGGCTCCTGTGGGGCCCGGACCCTGGAGTCTCCCGGGTGAGGGCAGCGCCTTGGGGCTCCCGGGTGGCCGCCACCTGCAGCACTGCTCCCGAGGGAGCATTCCACGGCGACAGGGCCGGAGCTCAGCGTGTGGTACCGGTGGCCCGACCCTAGTGGGCTTAACAGTTGTTTTCAAATCCCTACAGACAGCCCGCGCCTAGCTGCCGCTCCGCCGCCCCGTGTCCACACACCTGCCCGGCGCCCCCAGGAATGTCTGTGATTTTTCTTTCCTCTCAGCCCAAACACGGTGCAAATTCGAAGCTGCGTTTGCCAACACGCTCTTGCCCCCCTCGGGCAGCCCCAAGGCCTCGGGAGCCGGCAAGCACCAGTTCAGCGGTAGCGGTAGGGACAGGCCGTGGCCTCCCCAGGCGGGGGCCGAGGACAGTGTGTCCAGACTGAGTGGGGTGGGGAGGGCCACATCGGTAGGCCGGGGGCCCCGAGCCCTGTGACGGGCTCTGAACCAGCAGAGCAGCAGGCTAGGGGTGCCGCTGAGGCCTGCAGGGCCCCGGAGCGCGGACCAGCCTCCATCAGTCCCCGAGGGAGCACTGTCCAGGTGCAGCACCTGGTCCCTGGCCAGGGCTCAGGCAGGGCAGGGGCCGGCGGGCAGCGGCCTGAGCTTGGCGGGAGGCTGGCGTCCCTCCCGCTGCTTCCTCAGACGTGAGTGGCGCGGCCGCCCCTTGGCGCTGGGCGGGTGGAGGGCGCGCGCCCTAGTGGGTGGAGGGGAGCGGAGGCGGCTGCGTGAAGCACAGTGAGGGCTTTCATCTGACAGAGACACTGGCTTGTTGATGACTCCAGGGCAAAGACCCTGGCAGTGACAGCAGAAGTGGAAAGACCGGCGCGACTGTCGAGGTAAAAGAGGACACACGAGAACGCTGACCAGGGCCTCGGCGACCCGTTTGCTCACAGCACGTCCCCACGTCCGGTGGCGCCGACCACCGGGACAGGCCCGGTCTCACCGCCCCTGAGCCTCTGGCCTGTACCCCAGTTCTGTATGTACAAATAAATAAATCTTAAAAAAAAAAAATATATAAATCAATCTTGCAAAATATAGTGGATATTTAAGATAGTTAATAGCAAAAAAAACAAACAAATCCAAACCCTCAATGAACAAACTTATTTGAATGGGTGGACTATTTATACCATCTGAGGCTTACTGTAGCAATCCATTGTGCCATCCTTTTGAGAAGGTCAGAAAGGCACATTCTGTGCATGCTGTTCTTACAGAGCAATTCATGGTTACAGACCCCACCTTGGGCTGCCTGAGGCACGTGAGGGCTGTTGGGCAGTGTCCCAGTGTCATAATAAAGAAGTTGCTTTGCAGAAGGACTAGACAACTTTGCTCACACACTTCGGATAACTGCCTCAACTGCCCCAGAACCCGGCTGCCCCAGCCCCTCACAGTGGAGCTCGTCAAGTTTCATGGCTCCTTGTGGGTAGGGTTGTAGATGGAGTTCATTTTGTATCATGTATCTAGGAACAACTTGCATTCTGCTCTGCTGGAAAGATAAATATTAATATAATTTTAAGTAATTGTATACGTATCACATTCACCTAGAAATTAAGAATTCTTTAAACTTTACAAAAACTGGAGAAAGCATTCTAGTTCTCAGCAACTGCTACCAATCACTCACAATCCATCAAGGGCTACCACCGCTCCCGAAGGCTTTTCTCCCAATAATGGATGAATGAGGTACCACTTCCTCTCTGATGCCTTAACCACAACACACTCTTTTCAGTTTAAGGATTTTATTTCTAATCACCATGATATCGGTTAAAAACAAAAAGCAACTAATATATAGGAGATTGAAAGTTCCCACCATCTTGAAAAGCTATTACACTTAGCATCCCCTGAGACCAATGTGAAGCCTTCAGCTTCAGCAGTGTTGGACAGAGGGTGGAGACTAAGTCAACACCAGCTTATGGCTGCTCTTATGGGAACCCCTTGTTCCTGGGGGATAACTGCAGTCCTTGATCCCCATCACATATGGGCTTCAATGGAGCAGTGTAGGCACACACCAAGCCAGCCAGTGGGCTGCCCCAGACATCCAAGGAATCACTGACTATCCTGAGCTGGTAACTAGCCGTTGGTTAGATTCTGTTTTTATTCAGAAAGTTGAATTCTCTGAACCTCCAGCTTCCTTCTAGTCCAGGCTTCCTGGAGACCAAGACAGGCTCTTTTCTCCCTTCTTTTAGAACAACAGATTTCACTGGAATTCTAAATGATCATTTTCCTAAAGTGCAGTTTTAAAAAATTCTCTGTCTTTCCCATCTTTGACAAGATGCTGGGTGGGTAGAAGTCTAGAAAGTCATACTTGTTGGCAGGTAATTTAAAAATTACGTAGGTGACTTCACTTTGGGATTTCCTTCGGTACAGATTGGAGGATGTATTTTGTTGATCCAAGGTTGCTCTGAGTAGCCACCCTATTAGGTTCCCCATCTGTGGTTTGATAGAAAACAAAATTCTTTAGCAGCCTTGACATAACTGGCAGGGAGGGTGATGACTACAACCTGCCTTTGTAAGCAGAGGCAGAGACATTCCTGTATCATTTCTGGATGTTGGCATAAATGTGGTCCTGCCCTGAGGCACTTCAGATCAAAACTTGAGGGTGAATTCCTTTTGTTGGAGTAAATAAGGGAGTGTATTGAACTCCATGGAAAACAGACAGGAGGACTCTAACAGATGGGAAATGGGTTACCGCCCCCCACCCCCCCAGCAGAGGGTGAGCCTGGAAGTGGGTGCCATAGCAACGCACTGAGAATTATCTTTCGAATTAAAGGAAGGCTGGATTCACTAGGTATGCCCATGCAGGAACTTAGCTGGGTCTCTGTTAGTCCACAGAAAGAGGCTGTTCTGCAGCTGTGTGATTTGACAGTTTGGTTGTGTTCAGACAGCTCTATGTGGTGGAGATGACATTGCTTCTAAGTCACACTGCATGTATGTGTGTAAACTAGTGGCATACTGAGGAGGGAGGCGGGAGTAACCCTGCCTCCACAGTCATTTGAGGAAGGACTGTCCAACAGTAAGTTGGACTAAAAGTCAGTTTACTTTTTTTTATTTTCATGTTCCAACAGTTCCAAACAATGTCAGTGATAAAATACTCCCTCATAGGGTAGATTTCTCCTATGCCCTTCACACCCTCACTCCCCTTTGGTACACCACTGGGATAAACAAGCACCAAGAGGGAAAAGTATAATTTGGCAAGTTTTCTAACTATTGACTCTGAAATAGGATTAAAAAAAAAATTTTATGCCCCAAACTCCACTTTGTGGAGTTTAAAAATGATCTGTATGCAATGAACCTCTCTGTTGTTTAGCTTTGTGTTTTGGTTACCAATTGCTGCTTTTAAAACCATCTCAACATTTCAGGCCTTAAAACAACAATCACAGTTCTGCAATTTTGGCAAGACTTAGTAAGAATGGCTCATCACTGTTCCATATGGTGTCTGCTGAGGTTGGAACTTCCTAAAGGGCTTTTTTTCACTGGGATGCCTGGTTCTCCAGCTGGGATGAGTTGAATAACAGAGGCCATCTCTCCATGTGGCCTCTCTGCATAGCCATCTTGGGCTTCCTCACGGCTTCTTATGTGGTCGCTAACTTTTCCTAGAGTGCAAAGCAGAAGCTGTCGGTCTTTTTCAATGCCTGTACTTGGAAATTCTAGAATATTATTTCTGCCACCTCCTCTTGATTAAAGCAGTCATAGGGCCAGTCCAGATTTAAGGAGAGGACAGATCCACTTCATGGAGCTGTTGCTGTGAGCATATTTAGAAACACCACCTACTTCACATGGTTTTCTCTTTGTTAACAAGAAACTGTATGCTTTCACATTTTAACACTGATAAACTTTATTAAGCTAGGAAAAGATAAGTCTCAATTTGACTTTTTACAAATTAGATCCTTATAATTATCATTATGGATGATAAGGGATTATGGGACCCCTAAAATAGCAATGACATTACAGTGAAATTATTAGGATGAACTTGATCTGTCAAGATCTAAGATCCCAAGCATGTTCAATTCTATGAGTTTGTCTAGTTCACAAGTTACAGCCTTGGTTTGCCTAAGGTGGCCACCATGT
The DNA here is from genome assembly GCF_000260355.1 of Condylura cristata. Taxonomy (NCBI): domain Eukaryota; kingdom Metazoa; phylum Chordata; class Mammalia; order Eulipotyphla; family Talpidae; genus Condylura; species Condylura cristata. Next base: position 30,161,564 of record NW_004567110.1, read on the forward strand.
TTTAGTGATTACTCCAGAGTACCAGACAATCCCTGCACTTTGATTTACACACTTTAAAACTAGTATTGTTGGAAATGAAAATGGACAAGGTTCTCATGAGGGTCAGGATGCGAGTATTTCCGAGAGTGTAATGTATAACTGTTGAAGGTTACTGTAAATTTCACTCTGAGTCAGAGAATTGCACCTCAGTCTAAACAGGGCCCACATAGAGCAGATGTGCATCAACACGACTCCCTGGCCTTTGCCAGACAGTGAATCTACAAGGATATACAGCTTTGGTTTGGAAGCACTTGCAAGCCCACTGTCTCATTTTCTTCTCACTACAAATAACTGTGTGAGTGCCCCCCAGTTTGCAGTCGTAGAAACAACAGAACAGTGGCCACAACCACGCTGGGTCCTGAAAGAGCTTAGCGGCAGACCCAGAGAACGCTCCGACTCTCTTTCTCCAGGGTTCTCCTGTTCTGCTGGCCTAGCCGAGAGGCCTCGAGTTGCCTGACAGCTCCTGAGCCCGCTGTCAGGCTGTCAGCATCCAGCATCAGTTGCATGTGAGGTGGGGACCAGCTCCAAAAGGGCGTGTGGGTGGCCCAGCATCCCCTCTATTGGGCCTTAAGCTACACGTCCAGGGTTTTACTCCCTCCGTGGTGTAAAAGCGGCTCTAGGGCTCTTTGACGTCCCCACATCCAATGCCCTTAACTTTCCTCTCAGATAAACAATGTGTGTCCTTTTGTGCCCAAAACCCAGGCCCACTACTCGGCCAGAAGCGCCTCAGGAATCGGGACTCTAGTTCTCAACGTTCTGGTTCTTCCTCACACCCCCGCCGGCTCCCTCTCAGGGTCGCCCCCGCCCAGCCCCGCACTTCCTCACCTCCCTAACTCCCAGGGGCGCCACTGCCAGCGCCCCGCACCCCTGTCGCCCGCCCTCCCCTCCCCCCACTCGCCCCTCTTCTCTGCTCCCGGCGCCCCGGCTTTTGTTGCCCGGGCTTGTTTCTAACTCGAGTGCGTCGCCCGGCCCGGAGCCAGGTCACGTGCGTTAGTGACAACCTCTCGCCGGGCGGCCCAGGGCCCCCCGCGCCGCCGA
>NW_004567110.1:30162901-30180243 GCF_000260355.1 Condylura cristata
ACCCGCGGAGATGAAATGTGAGCCCGGGTGGCCTGGGACGCCCCCGAAGTGCCGCGGGGAGACAAAGAGACCTCGCGACCCGCGCGCCCGGCGCCGGCCGGCCCGAAGGGCTCGGAGTGAGCGCGCCGCGGGCTTCCTGCTTCTTCCCTTCGCCGCAGCCCGGCCACCGGGACCGCCCGTCTCGCCTGCTCTCTTGGACCCCGAGGTCCGGATGGAGGCGGACACGGGCCGGGCGAGCCCCAGCGCTGGGCGGCGGTTGGGTGTTTGGTTTCTGCCTCCTCCCCCGAGCGTGGCCTGTTTTCTGGGCCACAACGGAGTCTCCTTTTAATCCTCCTCTTCCTCCTCCTCACTCCCGGCGACTGCTCCTGCTGCACTCAGCCGTGGGACTAGGGCTGCGGCTGGGGACTCGGCCTTGGGGGTCTTAATTCCGGGAGGAGTGTCCGCGGTCCCGGCTCGAGAACACTCCTCCTAGTTAGCCCCCCGAATGCCCGGCCACTCCCCGTTTGCCCCTCAGCCATCCTGCCACTCGCCCTTCCACCAGTCCTCCTAGTATAGTGCACCCTGGGCCCCCCACCCCCAGCCCCCCCGAAGTGCCTGTCTGCGTACTGCGTGGCCCTTGACTTTGCTTGATCTTACATAGCACTATTTGTCGTGACACCTGTGGAAAGCGCACTTTATTTACCCGGCATTTAAATCCCAGTCATTTAGAGCTCTCACATTGATTTGAGCTCTTACTGTTAAGACCCTCTAAACTGTCCGAGGGCTTTGCTTGCCGGATGTCTGTAGACGCTCACAATAACCCAGTGAAGCAGGCTTTATCAATTTATAGATGGGACACCAAGCCCAGAAAGATTAAATAATTTACTCAAGGATACATAGCCAATGGAAAGGAAATGGTGATTTCTCTTTCAAAGATGAAGTTTACTTGGGAATTCCAGGTTTCTGGTATGTTTCCTAATTATGTCTGCTCCTCTTCTATGTTGAATTTAAGGCGGAGTAAGGAAGAACCCCTTTCAATCTGTAACTTCCAAGGACTTGGGCATTCGTTGCTAGAGAGCCTTTTCTAAAAGCAAAATGGGCTGGGAAGGGTGCAGAATGACCCTTGGCGTCATTGAACAGAAGTAATGAGTGCCCCAAGATCCTGAAACCGGTTGCTTGATAACTGAAATAGACATTCATGGCGGATGTGAGAGCATTGGAGAACTTTTGATCATAAATTCCAGCTACTATAAATGCTGAACTGGTAGCATCATTTTCAAGGGTCTCACAAGACCTTACTAATTTCTGTGAGCAACGTCTCTTGTTTTTTTCCAACCATCTTTTGTTCTTTTCTGTAATTGCTCTCTTACATTTTTCCTAGAAATGTCCCTATTTTTAAAATGCAATGTTAACAGGCATTATTATTACTAATTTACTAATGTCCACTGTCATTCAGTCTTCTCTAAGACAGTAGTGGTTTCTGGGGGGGAGGGGGAGACACCCCCTTGTAGCTATTTAAATAGATTGGATCAAAGGAGAACAAGCAGAGACAACTTTCTTGGCTTGGTTTTTCTGCAGTTGAAATCCATTTTGAATTACTTGAATCAGCATATTTTTCTAAAGCAGTGAGGTGAGTTATAAAAAGAAAGAAAATTTGAGGCCTCTTTTCAACAGAGATGTGTTAGTTTAACCACCTGATGTTTCGAAACTGTCAAGAAGCCACAACTGTACACAGTTAGAAGTTAGATCACCAGAGTTATGGGTTGTTTTGTTTTGTTTAATTTAAAAATGTTGTTTTTGGAGCCGCCTACTGGCAGCCAAAACTAACTGAAACGTGCTAGTCTCTGAAATTCTCAGAGCCAGGGCTGAAGCTGGAGATCATGTGCCTTAGAGAAGCTGAGAGATCATGTGCAGGGAAAAGCAGTGCTGGCCCCACCCCTGACCACTCGCCACTTTTGAGTCACTTATTTAATTTCTGAGTCTGTTTCCTTATCAGTAAAAGGGGACCTATAAGTACATACAGTAAGCATTCAGTAAATTGTGGCTGCAGTTATTGCATAAACATTTTATAGAGAAGATGCCCAGACCTCAAGATGCTAAGTGCCTTATTCACAGTCACACAAATGATTTTGAACTTTAATATTCCAAGTTTTAGTTAATATTCTCAGTTCACATATATTGGATCCCTACTATGTGTCAGGCATAGTCATCCTCATTTTAAGAACACAGCAGCACTGGCCTCTCCTTGGTGGTGCAGTGGGTTAAAGCATAACACTATAAGCTATTGCAGTCACTGCAGCATGAGTTCAATCCCCAGCCAGGGAGGTGACTCTCATGGCAAGCATGTGACCCGCCCGCTGCTCCCCTCAGCAGTGTATTTCAATCTGTCCTGCTCCCCACTATGTCTCTGTTGAATCCTCTCACCACCCCCCACACCTTTGGTTTGTACCCAGTTCTGCATGCATCAGTAAATCTTTAAACACACACACACACAAACACACACAGCAGCACCAAGAAGTTACTAGTTAAGTTCACACAAGTTGCCAGTAGTGAAACCTAGAAATTTCACACAACACAGACCAACTCCAGAGCCACACTACCTGTTGGTTAGTTGGCTGCCTGTCTCAAAAATGAGAAAGTAAATTCTACTAACAGGATCTTCCAAACAGTACCATTCCTAAGTTCAATAATATGAAAAACATTGATGAAAAAGAGTTAAGTAACAAAACAGGACACAAAATGGTGTATTCAGTAGACCACAATTAAGATAAAAAGAAACATTATATGTTGGAAAAAAGCAGTGTACTAACAAGGATTGCAATAATAGTTGTAATCATGGAATAATAACTTCTAAATTTTCTATACCATAGTTTTGTTCACTTTCCAGTGAAAAAGACTTTTTTTTTTTAAAGGTTTATTTATTTATTCGTACAGAACTGGGGTACAGGCCAGAGATGCAGAGGGTGAGAGGATTCACCAGAGACAGAGTGGGGTACAGAACAGGCAGATCAACGAAGTACACTGCTGAGGGGAGGGAGCAGCGGGCGGGTCAGGAGAGGTCTGCCTCACCATGTGGAGCTCAGGCGGGATGGAACTCATGCGGAAGTGGCTTAAGCTTCTTTGTGCTGTGCTTTAACTTGCTGCGCCACCAGGGAGGGCCGAAAAAGACTTTTTAAAGGGAACCAAACAGAACAAGGACAAAACTGCCCTGGTGACTCTTTTCTCACTGGGTGAGAGTGCCTGGCTGAGCTTGGGTACCTGAAACCTTGCAGGTGCCTCAAAGAACAGCCTCTGCCCCACCTAACCTCTTTTACCTCTACCTTGGCTAAGTTTCAGGTTGCATTTGTAAATTCTCCTTTTAGCACATTATAGAGGCTTCTTAAGTGGTCAATACTCAAAAAACAGTCATATATACTGAGGAGTGAAGTTTTTGAGTTTTCTGCTTTACATAGAACTATCCACATGGAGAACCTCCATTCCTGGCTGGCCACCAAGGTCAAGAGTAGCTGTGGATGGCTGGATAGTGACAGTCCCGGGTTATCAGTGAGAAGATAGGCCATTAAGATTTTTCTGTTTTTTTTTTTTAAAGATGTATTTATGCATATAAGAACTGGGGTACAGGTCAGAGGTGCAGGGACAGGATGAGAGGATTCACCAGAGACAGAGTGGGGAGCAGAACAGGCCGATTGACGAAGTACACTGCTGAGGGGAACAACAGTGAGACAGGAAAGATCTGCTGCGCCATGTGTGTCAGCTCCTTGGGCAGCCTAGGATTGAACTCCAGGAATAGTGGCTGGCAGTAGCCTGGCACAGCTCTGTGTCCTTAACCCCTGTGCCACCAGGGTAGCTTTGGAGTGATTTTTCTGGAACAGCATTGTCCGGTAGAAATAACACTTGTGAGCTCTACATATGGTTGAATTTTCTTATAATCTGATTTGAAAAGGAAAAAAAACAACAGGAAATTAATTTTAATAACATTCTATAACTTAATTTATCCAAAATTATTATTTCAGCTTGTGATGGATATAAAAAGTACTGAAATCTTTTGCATTCTTTTTGGGGTACCAAATCTTTGAAATATGTTTAGTAAAGTTTTATTGACAATTCTTGCTTAGTTGTTAGAAACAGATCTAAGTTTTTCCCAAAATTGGCTCATTTCTAACTTTTCAATTTGAAATTTGTTAAACACAATGAAAAGTTCATACGCCAGTCACATTTCAGGTGTTCATTTACCTAGTACATATGGCAGCAGCTGCTTCACTAAACAGTTAATCATATTTGGAGTGCCTCTTAAACAGCCCCTTGTCCTCCGCCCTACAGAAAACAGGGTCACAGGAATGATGCATAATTTGAGCACCTTCTTCATCATGCTAGAAGTCTGTGGTGCAAATGAAGAGGTCATCCAACACAGGCTCTTCATTTCTCCCAATGGAAAGACGGAGGCTCAGAGGGCCTGAACTGTGGCTCCAGCTGCTCGTGGTGGTTATAGAGCCAAAGCCTTTCCTGCTGGTGCCCAGACCCACACTCCTTTCACCCTTCCCTATACTCCATTCTGCTGCTTTCCCGGGGCTTCAGCAGGTGTGTCCTACAGACCCTGGAAGTGACTAGGATGCCTGTTTCTTTGGCCTGCCTGAGCACTTTGCTGGTGCCCCATACAGGTGACATGCTGGTGCCCTATACAGGTGTGAGAAAGCAAAAGAGGATGACTTGTCCCACTTCTTGGAGAACAACTGCTCAGGAGATACCTTTCCTATGGCAGAGTTGTGTGTTCCAGGCATAAATTGAACTTGAAGCTACAGTCAGAGGCAGCTTATGACGGGGAAGGTACAGCTGAGCCCACTGCAGTGTCTGCTGCCTTGTAGCTGCCACTTAACAGGCCTGGGTCCCACCACCGTACCGCACCAGTCAGGGGGCAGGGTTTCCATGCAGGATGAGTGTAGGTTCACCCGCAGGGCGCTTCCCCTCCTTACCCATCAGCTCTGGCTTCCTAGACAACTCCTGAGCCTGTCCCTGCTCTCTGGAAAATGGGGGTTATTCTTTTAATTGGTTTCACAAACACAGACTTGTACTTGGGGCCAATATCTACTTCCATAATTTAAGAGAAATAGAGAAAAGATTCTGAAAATACCCATTTTCCCATCTTAGCTTATTGCACAAAACCTTCATTTACATCAGACCTTATGATAGCTTATCTTTTTCCATGTAATTGTCAGACCACAGTAGGTCAAGCTAACTAGATAGCCTGCTTTTCTTCTGTTTCTCTTATATAAAATATTAAATGAATTTGAATTCATTTACTAGAATTCAGCCTTCATGATTTGACCATGTTGCTTTCCAGAAGGGTTTCAGGAAGACTGGTTGTGCAAGTGACACATCCTGTTTACCCGCTTTTAATAATTAATGGCTGAGGATGACAGATTGTGACCACAAGTGTTCCTATGTCATTTATTGGCAATGTTATACTCCCATAGCAGCAAACCAGACAATTGTAAGTAGCAATATGATTTGCACATGGGGAGTTGAGCCAGGAGTCTGATCAGCTACAGATTCTAATTACTTTCACAACAAAAGATGATTATTTTGAAAGTGAGCTATCAAGAGTCTGAAATTATCAGTTCAAGGCTTGTGAGAGAAAGCCTTGTGTAAGGTGTTTTTTATTACCCCTGGCTAATCACATCCATTGTTATGGTTTCTGTCAACTCTTCATGTTGCTAGCACCCCTGCTGAGACAATGATCCTGTAGTCCAGAAACCTATGTTCAGCTGCCTACCTGACATCTCCTGGTGCATGACTTAAGACTTTCCTGGTTTAACATGTTCAAAGCAACCAGTCCTCATCTTCTTCACTATTCTAGTCCATCGTAGGGTCCCACCATTTCCCCAGATCCAGGGAGTGAGAGGATTCACCAGAGACACAGTGGGGAGCAGAACAGGGGGATCCACTGAAACACCCTACTGAGGGGAGGAGACAGAGAGGTCTGCTGCTCCCTAGCCAGATCTAACTCAGGCAGCAGTGGTGATAACATGGTAGCACTGAGATTTAAACCCTATGCCACCAGGGAGGCCCCCCTATATGATATATTTTAAATGTGAGTAGGCAGGCTTCCAGGCATATAAAGAAGTATAGAGCAGAAGAGAAAATCAGCCAGAAAGAAGATGGATTTGTCTGGCATAATAGTAGTCAGCAAATAGTATTGATGGATTCACGTGGCAGCTTCTAGACTGTTGAATAGCATCTAGCAAGACCATAAAATCTAGTTTTTGTTCCTCAATGTACAAAAAAGCAGTATTGTGTTTGAAATGCATTGTTCAAGTTTATCTGTTATTATAAAAGCACAGATGTAAAAAAAAGAACCAACCGGTTTTTGCTTCACATTTTAAGATAGCTACAGGTTACATTGAGTACTCAGTTCCTAATGTTTTATAAATAGGAAATGCTACTTTTTTTGTGCTTTGACTCCTGTAGGAAGCAGACTGCTGTGGGATGTTGGCTAAGGTGTGTGCTTTCTCCTAGGGTGCATGCAGGTGTGTGTGCCTATGTCATTTTAAAACAACACACATATGTGATGTGTGGTGTAAGTGTGGTATGAATAAATGCAAAGTGATCTAACAAAACCTAATTCTGTTTTATTTTAGGAATAATGATTCTTCCTGCTTCTTGCCTATGCTGAATAAACACCCAGTGCACTTTAACCCCCTGTCAGTGCCATCAGGCAGGCAGAAGACAGGGCTTTAAAATCTCAGCTATACAGACATCCAGCCAAAGTCTCAATCTTGCCTTAACAATGTTCCGGAAACTGAATAAAATGTTTGTGGGTGAAGTCAGTACTTCTTCCAACCAAGAACCAGAATTTAGTGAGAAAGAAGATGATGAATGGATTCTTGTTGACTTTATAGGTAAGGTATTTTCCAAGCTTACCTTCATAGAGAAAAGTGGGAACACTTGCATCTTAGTTTTTGCAGAAGTAAGCCAGTAACTGGTTTTTAAACCTTGAATGTAAATAAACAAGAGTTTGTCTAAAAAAAAAATTGCAGGAAACATCTTATGTCAGATGATCAGTCAGTGATATTGATTGACATCAGACTTTCCAGTTTTGCAACTCTTGCACCCTGATCAAATCAGAGGCGCTCCAAAAGGAAACCCTCATTTTAGACAAGCAGTAACCCAGATGGCTCATTGCATATTTAGTCATCAGAATAGAAACAAAATCCCTCCCAAACAGCAGTACCAGCAATACACCACACACACACACACACACACACACACACTCGCACTCACTCTCCTCTCTCTCCCCCCTCCTCAGAAATGATTAGACCATCCTTCTTAGTGAATTCATATGGTTTTGTTTTTCACCTAAATACTGGAGGGATATGAGCATAAGCTAATCATATCATCTTTTCTCTTTCTGTCCTCTGAACTGAAATTCGACGTGATACTAATACTCCGGTGGGACTCCAACTGTGCATTTGGACTCTGCTTAGACACTTGCACTGGTTTTTCAGCACATGATGAGGAAGAAGATATTAGCGAAGAGTCACCGACTGAACACCCTGCAGTCTTTTCCTGTTTACCAGCCTCTCTTGAGTGCTTGGCTGATACAAGTGATTCCTGCTTCCTCCAGTTTGAGTCCTGTCCGATGGAGGAGAGCTGGTTTATCACCCCTCCCCCATGTTTTACTGCAGGTGAATTAACCACTATCAAGGTAGAAACCAGTCCTATGGAAAACCTTCTCATCGAACATCCCAGCATGTCTGTGTATGCTGTGCGTAACTCCTGCCCTGGTCTCAGTGAGGCCACCTGTGGGACTGATGAATTTCATGACCCAAGTAGTCCCAGGTATGTTGTGAATATTTTATTCTCCTCACAGACAGTATTTAGCATGCATTTTGTTTATTTAGAGCTATTTAGAGCTAAAATTTCAGAAGCTGCAACATAATCTTGTTGGAGATATATAAAAATGTGCACAAGGTGGTTGATGGTATGAACAAACTGGTTCAGTTTAAATTTCAAAAGAACTTGTAGCACAGCCCCAGTTATATAGTGGAATGCTATCTTGTTTATAATACTCAGCTGTTGAATAGGGAAGAAAGACTGGCATCTCTGCTAAGTGTCTTAGATTATAACTCTGGCCCTATAGTGACTCTGAATAATTTGTGGTATCAAACGTGACAAGAATATTATATCTTAAAATCCTTATTTTCTTCTTAGTTCCAGCGAGGTCACGTCAAATGGCATTTAACTTTGAAACCCTAAGAAATACTAAGCATGAAATAAACTGTTTATCAAAACATTTGCTCAAAGAGTTGTTTTCTGCACTGCAGATACAAAGATTTCACCATGTTTTCTTGTTAAATGGGACTTCCAAGTGGTCTGTTTGAATGGCAAATAGATTGAAGACCAGGAAAGTTTTAGGGAGGGTGTCTGGTAGTAGAAACTGCTGTGTTCCAAAGCAAACCAGAGGTATGCTGTGGCCTTTACCCAGGATATTCAACATTGGAACACCACTAAAGTAAAGCCCAGGGCTGTGTTAATTAGGTCAAAGTCCAGGTATTTGTCTGAGTTTGTTAGTGAAATGTTCCCCATTGTGTTACTTTTGGGGATACTAGAACTAACTGAATTTCATCTCTTAGGTCAAGGGTACAGGTGAATTGGATTCTTTGAAGCAATTCAGAATATTCCTGTAGTTAGTGCTGTCATCCAAAGGGCCTCTTTTTAGATTTTATTAACTGGACTGTTGTACATATCTTCTACTATTTCCTGTTCACCAAATATAAACAAAGTCCAGGCAGCTCATTAATTTGTTAACTTTACCGGAGTTTGCTGTGCTCTCAAATCTCAATATGATGATCTTGTGCGAGCATAAACATATGCTTCTACCAAACTGAAAATAATTTGTTCACATTTCCACCCAGACTTTATATTGTGCAGTCCTTGATGGGAAGTGGTACTTTAGCTGGCACTTTTATTCAATAATCTGTTTATCAAGAGATCAGTGGTCCAGGCATAAAAAAACATATATATTACAAGTATGATTTTGTGGGGGTGGTATGGATTTAAATTGCTTTATAATTGATTCAGATTAGTTTCCTTAGTTTTTAAAAAATCTTGCTACTTGATTCTAATCTTGCCTCTGAGAAATTCCACTCAATAATCAGCATGTTAATAATCATTTTAAACTTACTGGTACTTGCATATTTACTTTCCAGTTTTTAAAGTATGTGTGTGTTGCTACATATGTGTGCACATATATATTCGGCAACTTTATAAATAGCTTGCTGTTATTACAGAAGCAATACATATGCATTCATATGCACTGCAGAAAATGCAAAACACAAAAATTCTCGCCACCCAGATGGCATATCCTTGATTATATTTTTCTGTTTGTGCGCACACACATATTTTTAACCTAAAGGGGATCAGTATATATATATATATATAGTTTTATAACCCAGCTTCTTTAGGCACTGATTTCCATCTTTGTTTTTTCAATAATATTTCATTCATATACTACCCAAACCATACTCAGATTTACCCACTAAAGCCCAGAATATTTCATGTAGTTTGTCCAAACCACTATCTAGCCCTGGACTAAGCATTGCATCTGGCTATAAATTTGCAGTTTTGACACAGTCAGAATGTTCATTTTTTTCTATCTTGTTTACTTTTGTATAGTGTTATATGTTTTTCTTTTAAGATCTTTTTTTTTTTTAAGATTTATTTAAGCATACAGAACTGGGGTACAGGCCAGAGATATAGGGGTGGTGAGAGAATTCAACACAGACAGCAAGGGGAGCAGAACAGGCAGATTGATGAAGTACACTGCTGAGGGGGGCACGGGGGTCAGGTGAGGTCTGCGGCACCCTGTGGATCACCTCCAGGGCTGGGGTCAAACTCACACTGAAGTGGCTGTGGCTAGTTTGCAGTGCTGCGTCCTTACCATTGTGCCACCAGGGAGGGCCTGTGTTATAAGTTTTAATGTAACAGGATAGTTAGCAAATAGGTACTTTTCCAATTACAAAAGGTAAAAGTAACATATTTTATACAAACATAGGAAAGTATTGGTTTTAGAATTAAATATTTTTTGGTAACCTTATTTTTAGAGTTGAAATTTTTATAAGAAAAATCCACTAAATCAATATCAAAATCAGGTGTTATCAAATTAGAAGAATGGCTGTGTTGTAGTTATATTTTCTGAGCAGAAAGTAAATCATGTCTTTAAAATTTTGATTATAAGCTTTAGGGATATTACCATGAAATATTAAAATAAGGTGCTTTATAATGTACTCACCATTTGAGTCCTATTGCATTTTAGCATTTATAAATAGTTTGTGAAAATTAATGTGCCATCATAATCCTAAATTAAATGATTGGTGCTTTTAATGACCCATAGTAAACCAATTTTAATATGGAAAAGTAGAGCACATCCTAACTGTAAAGTTAAATAGCACTTTAAATCTTATTAGAGATTTAATAGTTCACCATTTAACATTTGTAGGGCCAGGAAAAGCTGCTTATCAGACTCACTGGCACAGAGTAAGTATTTTCCCTTTAGACTGTGTGATATGTATTACCAAGCTAAGCAAGGAGGATAAGGGCTTAAAGCATTCACCTTTTAAAAACCACTGCTTTTATTTTCACTTTTTTTTTTAAAGATATATTTTTATTTGTGCATACAGAACTGGGGTACAGACCAGAGGCTCAGGGGCGGTGAGAGGCTTCACCCGAGACAGAGCGGGGAACAGAACAGGCAGATTGACAAAGTACACTGCTGAGGGGAGCAGCGGGCGGGTCAGGAGAGGACTGCCAGCCATGTGGTCACCTCCGGGGCAGGCAGGAATCGAACTCATGGGGAAGTGGCTTTAGATTCTCAGTGCCGTGCTTTAACCCACTGCGCCACCAAGGAGGGCCTTCTTTTTTTTTTTTTTAAGATTTGTTTATACACATAGAACTGGGGTACAGGCCAGAGATGAGAGGATTCACCAGAGACAGAATAGGGAGCAGAGCAGGCAGATTGACTGAAATACACTTCTGAGGGGAGCAGTGGGCAAGTCACGAGAGGTCTGCTGTGCCATGTGGGTCACCTCCAGGGCTGGGGATTAAACTCATGCTGCAGTGGTTATAACAGCCTCATAGTGCTGTGCTCTAACCCAGTAGAAAAAATGGAAAGCATTTTTTAGAACTCTACTTAATTAGCCACTTGTGGATTAAATGGTTTATTTCCATTCAAACTTGTCTCCTCCTTTCCCCTGCTCTCAGTCAGCTTAGTGTCTGCCAGCTACAAGACAATGAGCTCTCATTCAGCCATGAACACATGAATGTGGCACTCAGTAGCTTTTTTGATTTCAGTAATAACATGCACTGTTATATAATACATCCCCACTTTTTTCTGTTTCAGAGTAGAAGCTCAAAATGAAATGGACCAGCACATTCATTGCTACGTTGCAGCTCTTGCTACTCATGCAACTTTTCTGGAACAACCCAAGAGCTTTCGACCTTCCCAGTGGATAAAAGAACATAGTGAAAGACAGTCTCTGAACAGAAATAGCCTGCGTCGCCAAAATCTCACCAGGGATTGCCACTCTCGGCAAGTTAAGCACAATGGCTGGGCTGTCCATCAGCCCTGCCCCCGTCAGTACAATTACTAAGAATTTCAAGTTTGGCTGGTTGGCTTCTCTTGGTATGTGCATGTGTATGGATATGTGTGTGTGGACAATGAAGATGTTGTCTCCTTAAAGCCAATTGATGACCAATCACATTGTTATATTTGTGTAGACACTATCTTAAAAACCAGATTTACATGCTGTATATCACATAATGCCTTGCTCATAACATACTTCTCTGTAAATTTTTTCAGAATATTTTTGGAAACATATCAATACAGTTACAGTGTTTGGTATCTGGGGATGTCTTTAAATCCATGTGTATATGAGTTAGTCAGCATTTTAAAGACAGTTCTTCCCATGTACAAGAATAGGCATCTTTCAGTTTCATTTTATTTTGTATTACTTAGTCAGTCTTTTGAATAAGAAACAAATTTATTCTCAGGGTCAGCCATACACTTTATTGACCAGTACTTGATAATCTTTTCTGTATATTACGAACACATTTTACACACTAACATGAGCATTAATGGTGATAGTTGCCATGGATATAATGGAATTATGGCTGAACTTTCCTTTGAAAGAAAACTTGATATATTTCTGTGTGTGTTTGTTTTGTTTTGTTTTTTTCCAGATTAGTCATGTAGTTCATTTTGGAATTCAGGTACATTAAGTTTTAGTGAACAGTGCATTTAGGTTTCTGATGTGACTGTGCGATGTGCAAACATCACAGCTATTAGGGGGCGGCACCTGCCCCACATGCAGAGGGATGAAATTAGACCTGTGAAATTGTACTTGGAAAAATGTGTGTCTATAACTAACCCATTAGTCCACTATTTAAGTCATCAGGATTCTTTCCTGCCAGCTCTGCCCACTCATCACTTTGTATCAGTGGCTAATTCAGAAGTACTTGTCCAGGCACTTGATGATTTATTTATGTCTGCCCAAGGGGAAGGAGATAGGCTTTGTATTTCTGATAACAGTGATAAATCCTCTGCCACGGAGCCACTCCTGTGGAGTGGCAGCAAGCAAGAGTGAGGAAGAATTTCTGGTGATGTTGTTTCATAGCATCTAAATAAAGAGTGACAAGTTGGCTCCCTTGATTTTCTTTTTTTTTTTTTTTGTTTTAAATTGGGCTTCTTTCATGTGAATCTTTAACCACTTTGGCCTCTGTTTCCTCTACTGACAGGGGAGTAGTAATATTTACCTCCTTTGCAGTTTGCTGAGGATTGTGCATTTGAAGTGGGGCTGTACCTTATGTGAAATTCTAAGGACTTATCTTTATGAATCCAGTGATGCGGGGGGCCTGTAGCATTTTTTCTACCATAGTTGTTCTTCCAAGTGTTGGTGCTAATGAGGCCCGGGTGCAGGTTTCCGTTCATACAGAGGCCAGTTAACTTGACACACAAAATCTATGCCTTACCTCTAGCCAGTCACTTTATTTTCTAGTAGTTGTGATGGGTTTTGCTGAGCCATCCACTCTCCCACCCATTTCCTCTGAAATTAAGTTAAATACATTTACAATTTAAAACAACACCTACTGATAGAACAGTAGTATCAACTTCATAATAAAAGTTCTTTTCCATCTCCTCTGCAATCCCAATTAATGACATGTCTATAAAATGTCTTCAAGGGAAAAGCAGCATATGTTATGTGAAGTAGTAGCATATTCTTCAATAACCCTGCAGCAGCCTGATGCAGGGAACCATGGGAGACTTTTTTTTTTTTTTTTTTTTTAAGTAAAGAGCTGTGCTCTTTTCTGACTAGACTGGCATGTTTAGAATGAGAAGAGGTCAAATAGCATAATTGGGTGGTGGCGTTAGGTTCTTCCACTGGCCACAATGAAGTGCCAGGAAGGTCTATTTAGTACCAGTCGAGATTCCCCCTTTTCCCTTTATACCCCTTTCATTTCATCTACCCTTTTATTTATTTGTTTTCTAATTAGGGGCCAAGTCTGTAAAGTTTTATCAAACTGAGCTCGAAGTTATTTTGTTACTATTGTGTTTACTGGAGTGGGGAGATGAGGTAGTGTTCTTGTGAAGGTGTGTCTCACACCAGTCTGATACAGGGCCATGCATAGGTAACTTGAAAATTACCCAGCTAGAAGTTTTCTAGATGTAAGCCCCTAAAGACCTGGGGTCTCTCTTTTTGTTCATATATTTCATGCAGGTTGTTAGTACCTCATGAGCTACGTAAGTTCAGCCATTAGAAGTTGTTGGGCAACATGAGCAAAACTGTATATAAAACTGCAGTGGTCTTTTTTTTAGTACTATTTTTTCAGATTTCCTAATGCCTTAAATATATTTACATCTCTATCAGCTATTGCCCTTTTGCCTTCTCTGGGCCTAGATTTTTATGCTTTATACCTAATAAACAAGTTTTGTCAGTCTCTGGGATGTTTCTTCAGGATAAGATCATCTGTGATCTCATACTGTGGTTTCTATGTCAGTATCTTAAGATTCCTAACTGAAATGGGCACATGGGCACATGTAAGAATTGAAGCCAGTGGTAGCAAAATTCAGTTGAAGTTTTTGGTCAATAAGCTTCTACTGTGTACAAGACACAAGACCATTAATAAGGCAGAATGATGTTGACCTGTTAAGTATTCTTTCAAACATAGCCAAATGCATTTTACTATGAGTTAATTATTATTTTTACTGTTGTAAATATGAGTGGTTTACAGTGTGTGCTTTTGTGTATATTCCTTAAAAACTCAAGCAGTGAAGTTAGTGTTCTGTTTCTGAATGATAATGTAAAATGCTAGGTGGAAAAAGTCCGGAATATGTGGTGCAGAGAAGCAGTGCTTTGTGAACGAGTTTTAGTTTTTTAATGCACCATGTTTCTCAAAATTTGTGTTTTTGTTAATAAAACATTTTGTAATGTAGAGCCTATGTTTATTACTTTTACTTCCTCAACTAATTGAACTATGTACTGCACTGTAAAATGAAGATTAACCATCTATTATTTATCTTCTGTGGCAATGCATTTATTTGGTTGGTTGAATGGGGAACTTTTTGCAGAAGATACAAAATGATTAGTTTTTTGACTTTCTACCCCATAGTTTTTTGACTTTCTACCCCAGATAGGGGTTTTTTTTTTTTTTTGAAAAAACTTCCTGAACATTTTTCTGATTCCTATGAAAAATTTTCCATTTTATATACCTTCTCTGTTGTATCAGAACTTTCGTTCTAGTGAGAAGCTAGTTTATTTAAAACTTGAGAGAGCTCTTCAGCATCATTTACTGTTTTTCCTGCTCAACTCTGTATATTACACTGGCTTATAATCTTTGTGTTTCATTGAATCTGAGTGTCTTTGCTATTTCCCCTTCTCCTCAAGGGAATACATTGTCTATATATACTCCTAAGAAAAAGGAGCAAAAGAATATCCTTTATCTTCATTTTCTTTGAGTAACTTACAAAAAAAAAAAATGAAGGACTCCAACTAGAAGATAGACGTTGAAATTTAAATAGATCAGTAGAGAAAGTTTAAGCATTTCCAAATATTGTTTTTAGAATCCGTTAAGTGACTGCTCCTTATACTGGGAGATACTATTAATGTTTGTAATATGACCTTAAAATGATCTTTTTTGTTTTATAAAGCCCATATGCATTAGTTAAATTCTTTTAAGTTGGGAAATTTTCATGGACGGTTTCACCGCCACCAGCCATGTTGATGTATTATAAATAGCATCCTTATCTACTTATTTTAATGCATAAAATTTTATATAAAATGCTTTATTTAGCAACCCTACATGATACAGTGGTGTCAGTTCTTGCCATGTACCAGTTTCATTTGAAATTTGACACCAGTTATAAGTAGTTTGGGGTGGAGAAAGAGGTACTGGGAAGCATGTTACAGATAAGGCTGTCTTTTCCCATTTGCAAGAGTACCCTTTATGTGGGAGAAGTTACTATTGAAAGGAAGGCAGCTTAAGTGCATAATTTTGTATATTGTCTTTCCTTAGTGCATCTTAAAAAAAAATCGAGGGACTGTTAAATGCCCAATTTTGTTCTGTATTTGCCTGAAGTTTTAGGAATTTTTCCTAGGTGGACTTCTAAAAACCAAACCAGTGCTTGGGGAGGTTAGGTGTGTGTGTGTTTCCAGGCTTGGTGTGAATGATTTTGCTTGCTTTTTGGTTGTGTTGTCTTACAGAGGTTTGGAACTGTAATCAATAATTGTGTGTATTATTTAAAAAAAAAGTGGCGCTTTTTTCTCAAAATTGTGAAGATGTTTATTTTTCAAAAGCAGGGCATCAGTTTTAGAGACTGAAGAATATTGTAAACTGTACTATGTGCCTTCTTGATGTGTTTTTTTCTGGACACACTTTTTTTTCAACAACTTGAAAACTCAAAAGGGACATTTGGTTAAGTTATAAACTATACATCAATCTATGCATAAATGGCAGCTTATTTTCTTGAGCCACTGTCTAAATTTTTTTCTGTTTTTATAGACATTTTTATACTGATTGGTTGATAGGTGGTCAGTTTTATACACAAACTAAACAGTACAGCACTTTGCCAAAAATAAGTGTAGCATTGCTTAAACATTGTGTATTAACACCAGTTCTTTGTAATTGGGTTCAGTGGTGCATTGTGCACAGTTGGAGTTGTGGTTTTTAATCTGTCAGTAAATAAAATGTCCTTTAATGTCACATTTGTCGGATTCTCTTTATTTCATCTTAACCATCATTAACCTTTAAAGCTAAGCACAACACACTTAGAGTACTTACTGTGTAGTTTTGTCCAAAAGATGTGGTCAATAAGTGATTTGAAAACTTGTTTAAAAACTTGTATGGCCCTCCCTGGTGGTGCAGCAGGTTAAAGCACAGCACTGCAAAGCTGAATACCCACCCTGGAGGTGATCCACCTGCACAGACCTCTCCTGTCTCACCCACAGCTCAGCAGTGTGTTTTGTCAACCTGCCTGTTCTCCCCACTCAGTCTGTGGTGAATCCTCTCACTACCCACCCCTACACCTCTGGCCTGTGCTCCCAGTGCTGTATACATAAATAAATAAATCCTAAAAAAAAAAAAGTCTACTTAAAAAAAACTTGTGTAAAGTTAGTACATTATAATTGCTCAACTAAAATGATTAATTAATTCAACATGAGTCAGAGCTTGACTCTCCACCAGTCCCTTTCCCTTCCAACCAGTCTCTTGTTTCAAAAAAAAAAAAAAAAAAAAAAAAAGATAACTGAATACACTGCTGTTAGCTTAGCTGTTTTTAAGCTTACTCAGTGAATTCTCAATGGCCCTTCTCTCAAATAAATTTAAGACACAGTCTTATATCAACTTTTGGGATAGTATGGCCTTCCCTGGTACCCATTAATACCCCCTATTGTGGAGATCAACTTAAATAAATGAGTAAATATTCAGAATACTAATATGAAGCCCAAAGAATAACTCCCATGTGAATGACTCTTCGAGAAGATCTGCCTTTTAGAATTACAGGCTACTTTAAGCAAATTTTTACCATCTCTGAGTCTCAGCTGAGATTACATGATTGGGGCAAAGCTGAGGAGGGGTCATTCCCAAAGATGAAAGTTGATGTTAGAAGGAGCAGCTTGAAATGAATAAGCCTTCCCTGAAGTGACAGGTGAGTGGTTGGTGGTACTTACAAGGTGGCCATAGGTGGTATGACAGCATGGGGTCTAAAAGCTGGGAGTCCGAACTGCAGGTAGCTTGCGAGGATGGACACCTGAAGGGCTCTGATATGAAATCTTCAGGGCCACAGCGGTGAGTGAGCTGGGGCTGGGGTCTGGGGG
>NW_004567110.1:30180343-30198335 GCF_000260355.1 Condylura cristata
CAGCAAGCTTTCACCCAATCAAAGACAACAAGATGCATGTGAGATTTTAGGGAGCCACTGACTTATTCCACCTGACTGCAATCAAGAACAGCTGAACCTGTAAGTGCAGCCATGAGGGTGCCTGCTTCAGAGGTCATTCAGATGCCTCCAGAGCTCAGGAGTGAAGTCAGCAGCAGAGATGGCCTTACTGAGGGATACATGGGATACAACGCAAGACCTCGATCAAGTGCTACCCTTGGACTATTTATTACCTTGTGTGAGGTAAGGTCTCTTAGCATAAGCTGGTTTGGGTTTGGCTCTCTCTGTGCCTCTTGGCTTCCAGCAGACAAACAGCATTTCCTCTAGCCTCACAGGAGGTGAGTCCTATAAGTATAAAGATTGGACCCAGTGAGCGCCTGAGATTACACGTAGGGATAGGAATGAAAGGCTTTCATTTACAGAGGCTCAGGTCCCACTGAAAGTATATTGTCCTGGACTTATTTTTTAAAGGATTTATTTATTTATGCACTCAGAATTGGGGTACAGGCCAGAGATGCAGGGGTGATGACAGGATTCAGAGACGAAGTGGGGAGCAGAACAAGCAGATTGACAAAGTACACTGCTGAGGGGAGCACTGGGTGAGACAGGACGGGTCTGCTGCGCCATGTGGGTCAGCTCCCTGGTCGGCGATTGAACTTGTGCTCAAACAGCTGTGGCTAGCTTCACAGTGCCACCAGGGGGCCTATCCTTGACCTATGATAGGTAAGTTGAAAATACTGTTAAGTCAAAATAGCTGGCAGCTCTGGGCACTGTAGTGAACCACTGTGTTTACCATGGTGATGTGGCTGATGGGGAGCGGAGGCTCACTGTGCTGGCCACATCACCAGATCGTCAGCCCCGCATATTCTAGCTTAGGACAGTTCACCTGAAGTACAATTTCTACTGCCTGTACATTGCTTTTGCTGTGGGATGCTAGCAGAGGCTACTCGCATGCAATATAATCTTGCAAGCCACAGCACAGCATTCCAGGGGCCTACAGGGGTGGGGGTTGGGGGCTCTAGTTTTGTGGGGTCTGGAGTGGCATCTGGGAGGACCTTCCACCTCAGCAGTCTCCCTGGGTTGCAGTAGCAGGGAGTATCAATCACCTTGAACTCTGACCCAGGCCTCCTCTGGCTCCTGCATCATATACTGGATCTTGAATGATTCTAAGGACCCATGTACAGGGGGCCCTACTGACTGTCACAGCTGACTTTCTACTGGCCAATTAGAGGAATGTTTGGGAGTAAACTGAACCTGTAATATGTCTTAACATTCCAGC
Source organism: Condylura cristata (assembly GCF_000260355.1). Taxonomy (NCBI): domain Eukaryota; kingdom Metazoa; phylum Chordata; class Mammalia; order Eulipotyphla; family Talpidae; genus Condylura; species Condylura cristata. The sequence continues at coordinate 30,181,641 of NW_004567110.1, forward strand.
ATTACATGGACTAAAGATTTATCGGCACCTTTCCTCCAATCTGCTTTCCCTGCTGGATATTATGAATTTGGTACATTTGTTTCCATTTCCTTCACTGAAATGACTGTGTACCACTAGTTTAAGATACACATTCTCATGTCCACACCTCTGATTGCCATGTGCATCTTACAGCTGGGGTAGCATTGTGGTTAATGATATAACAGGCGTTTGTTCTCTCTCAGTGATGCAGACCTTCTTCCAATCGGTGGCATCGTAGATGCAAGGAACTGCAGAAAAAACTCCCTTCCCTTCTCTGCCCCCCTGGACTCAGTGTTCCTTTAGACCGGCTCCATATATCTGTGTTGCTTCTTCAACTCCCTGCTGCTACTCGGTCCCTTACAGCACCGTCCCCAGGACCATGCACAGAGAACACATTCAACATTCTCCTGACTCATGTTCTCACTTGAAACGGGGACAATTAGGATGCCTCCCCTTTGCTCAGCTGCAACAGCTGAGGGGAGAGGAACAGCACTATCCTTCGCAGGTTTTGCCTGGTAGAAGAGGTGACTGAAGAGGTAGTGAATTTTGCTATGTGGTGCTACTTCTATAAAGAGCCCTGAGAAGGGCCACCTGTTTGGGAGCTGACATGCTTGTGAACCCATCCATACCTGAGTTCAACCCAGATGGTACTTACAGTATTGCATGGGTGAACAATGTTGTCACTATAGATCTGTATATCTAAAGTTTTCATTTGGAGACCATCTCTTTTAAGAAAAATCTATTTTTAAAGATTTATTTATATATACAAGAACTGGGGTATAGACCAGAGGTGAAGAGGGTGAGAAGATCCACCAGAGACAGAGCAGGGCACATAAAAGGCAGAATGACTGAAGTACACTGCCGAGGGAAGCAGTGGGTGGGTCAGGAGAGGTCTGCTGTACCATGTGGGTCACCTCCCTGGCTGAGGACAACCTGGCAGTGCTGGACTTCAACCCCTTGCACCAGCAGGGAGAACCCTAAGGGCAGTATTTTAACATGAGGTATGATCTGCCAAAGTGAATAAGGCTACCAGAAATCCTATGTAAAAATATACATGCCCATGGACCTCCCCTTAATCAGCTCATCTTCATTTTGAAATTTTTAGTCCTCAAATATTGGCTCCAATGCATATCTATTTCTCATTGCTGTGTTTCAAACTTTGTTGCTAACCAGGTCTATCATGTTTATTGTGGATAACAGATTCAGGTAAACAAAGCACCTGGATCTCAGGACGGCAGAACCCTGACATGTGGGACACAGACTATTATTGTTTGGTACACCACAGGGATCCAGGGTGGCTTGGAAGAGAGGACACCCCTCTCCAGAGCCTATAAGTTAATTCTTTGTGACTATTTTTGTTAGTAGGTAAAGTAAGTTAACATTGGGGGCCTATTCTATAGTATTCAACAATTCCTTTAAATATAAATACTAAATAGGCTTATGTGGCTGATGGCATGACAGCTGGCATGTCAAGGGGACTATGTAACTTATGAGGCATTAAAATCAGGCACCAGCCTTTTCCCCTTCAGATGGATGGACTAGTGGGCAATAGCTCTAAGCGTGTTTCGGTTGTGTAAAATAAGAACATATGATCCTGCAAGAGCTTGAACCTTGGACATCTGTTTTGGCTATTCATTCAGAGGCCCTCTTCCTTCCTTTGTACCTCTGTTCTGGGTTACTAATAACTGTGGTCCCATTTAAGTAACCCCCAAAGGGCCAAGGTGGTATTGTATCTTATTCTTATTTTGTCTCTGGATGGATTAAGGAGGGGGAAATAGAGATTATCTCCTGGATATTTTTTCCGGAGAGACCTAATCTGTCTCCTTGGTAGGCCTAGCTGAGAACATCAGGATAACACATCCCAGTAGCACAGCTGACACGTTTTGCATGTGTTTTAATAGTCTAGTCCAAATTGCTTGTGCAGAAGGGGGGAAAACCAAAACCTAACACTTACAGAAGGATTATAATGTGCTACATGCTTTGTGTACTTTATTTCCTTGAGTCAAACACCGTGAGGTAGATATATTACAGATGAAGACTGAGGCACAGGAACTGACCAAACCTCTCACAACTAAGTGACAGAAACTAGATTATAATGTGTCTGCTTATACCTCAAACAAATTCTCTCAAATTTTTTTCACTTTGTGTTGAAAAATCACAATGTCAATATGTGCTTAGGAGAACAAGTCAGACTATCCAGAATGTTCATGTCTCCTTCTCTAGTCCAACACTACCTTTGAGGCAACATATTCCCTTAGCTGAGGTAGTATCCTGCTCTACTTTCTCCATACGCACAGAATCACGTATACATAAAGGTCTCCTTATTTTCCCCAAAGGTAAGATGATTCAACTAATATTATGATGTAGCTTTTATGACTATATTCATATGACTTGTTCTAAAAGCTAAGTCACACAAGTAATCCTAAGTCTTAGTATTTTTTAATTTTTATTATTTTATTTTTACATCATTGTTCATGTTTGTAAAACGTTTGATTTTACCCTCCAGGTGTAATTCCCCATAAAATTCCCACCCCCAGATCACCCTTAAGCCATCACTATAGTCTCTGTGCTCTTCCATCCCCCTTTAACCATTTACCCTCTTCCTCCCATGTGGTATATCTCAGTTCAGTAGTTTGCCTGCACATTTTTTCCTTTTTTTTTCCTGATCCCTTTTTCAGTTTCCCTATATTTCTCCTATAAATGAAACCATTCAATATTTTTCTGTTTCATTCTGACTTATTTCACTGATCATATAGCTCCTTCCAGTTCCATCCACGCTGCGAATGGCTATGTTTATCTATTCTGCTTGCTGAGTAGTCTGGTATATGCCCCATCTACAGGCCCATTCCTCTGTTTTGGGCACTGAGGTTGTTTCCTTAGCTTGGCTGTTGTAAATAGTGTCATAGTAGACAAAGGGGTGCAGGTTTCCTTTTGAATGAACATTTTTGTGTCCTTTGGGTAGATTCCTAGGAGTGGAATTTCTGGGTCATATGGTAGATCCACTTTTAGTAATTTGAGGGTCCTCCACACAGCATTCCACATGATATGTTCGGCATTACCAACAAACTATAATTTACTAAACATTTTCTAGCAGAAATTCAAATTGCTTTTAGGTTTTTGCAGTAGTCAGCTTTCTTGACTATGTATGTATCCTTACAACCTAGAAACTGATTTCCATGGGATAAATGAACAAAAGTGATATCATTGGACATATCCTCTCTTCCTTATTTAATATCTAGGAGATTGTGTTCATATTTACAGACACAATTTTAGGGTGCTCTCATCCTCTTGCCAGCATAAACTACTATCAATCTACAATTTTTTGCCCATTTGATGCCTAAAAAATTAGTAATTGAATCCATTTCTTTAATTACCAGTAACATTTATGATTGTGACTTTTCTGTTGTCAGATTTTGACTTATAAAGAGTGATGGAGATGGCCAAGTAATAGGCTCTTCTCTAAGGCCTGGTAACATCATCCCTACTACACAGACAAGATTCTGTTAGATTCCAGGCAATGTGAGCTTTAGTTAGCTGGTGGGGCCTATCCTAGGAGGTATCACAGAAAGAAAAACAACAGGCTTCTGAGTGTGAACAGTGAAAATCTAGTACATAAGTGGAACGTAGGCTAGGATTATATTTACTAACTTTCAAATTCAGAGAGCTTTATCAAAAGTAGATCTAGAACTGGGAATAGGGAACCCTAGTTGGTGGCCTCTTCCACCACCCCTGCCTCATCTGCAAAGAAAGTGAAGAAGGAACAGGAAGTGACAAGAGAAACTGAACTTCCTTTGGTAAGGGCCATGCTTGGTGAGGGAGGATCTGCTTTCATAGCCTCTCCTGCAGGAGAGCAGAGGCCAGGCAGGGGGGTCTCACAGCCCATCCATCCTCTCATTCACAGCCTGAATCACTGCAGCGTAATCATGTCTCCAGCTGGAGACACACCTCTGGATGCAGCACAGACACGTGCCAAGACTTTCTTTCCTGTTTTGACCAAATGAGAGAGGTTTGGGATTTGTGATGCATAAAGCCAAGTCTACCTCTAAGATTTTATCATTCTAATTATATATATATATTTTTTCATTCAAGTTGTAAAATGTTGATAGTTTTCTATTGGTTTTGTCTCACCTTCAACTGGTATCCTTGCTAAAGTAGAAAGATCATAAATTTGGAGTCGAACGTTGGCTCAAGTCCCAACTGGCAAGCCATGAAATCTAAGACAAGCCCTCTGATTTTTCTAAGCCTGTTTCTTCATCAATAAAACTGACCAAATAAACCTTGCAGGGGTTTATTTGGCCAGACTCAGGTGAGGGGATGTCACCTCACAAACACAGTGTAGTAGTCTTAGGAAATGAGCTGCTCATTTCCATTTCTTCACTCAACTTAAACTTCTCTCATCAAATATTTAGATCATTCTGTTTTAGGCATTAAAGATACCTTAGGGGTCACTGACTTCATGGGACTTGGACTCAAAAATGGACGTAACCATCTGAATCAGATAAGGAAACTGGGACAAATAAGTATTTTAGCACAATATATAAAGGGCAAATGAGTTGTGGTCAGTTTTCTAGAGATAGGAATTGAGTAACTCTGTGAGGTGCTCCTCCCATGGGCCCATATACGAGGGCCAGGCAACAGTTCAGGTTTGGGGAGAGTCCACCCTGAGTAACTTACATTTTATCAAAGAGTTGAAACTGTCAGGCGGTTACTAATTACATTCGTATGGACGACACAGCCAAAGTAAAGTGTAAGGGTGATGTGAGACATGGTTTTGGACCTGGAGTTTTTGGCCTCTTCTCTTGCCAAGGCTCAGTTTCCCTTAACAAAACTGAAGGCATTAGAAAATCTGACTTCACTCTCCTTGTGCCTCATTTCTCATTCCAATTACTCAGCTTGGAAAAGTTAACAGCCTTGACTAAGTAGCAGAGTACCTGGGCATAATTGGATAATTGCTGCTATTTTTCATTGTGGTCAGTTATTTGGCTTAGCCTTGCAAACAGACTGGATATGTTCTGCATGGATATGAATGAGCTTTCCCCTTTTCTCAAGTTTCTTTGCATCTACCTGTGTCTCAACTGAACATAAGGACACCTGAAGCCAATAATGGACTGCCAGCCTTCACCTAACCTCTGCATTCAGCACTCTGTTAACAACTACAGCTTGTTTTGTATGAGGCACTGAGCTAAGTCTTTGCTTCCTGACACTTATATTCACATGGAAATCTTAGAGAGAAATGCAAATCACTCTAATAAGCCAGCATGAGTAACTGCCATTTTGATCAAATGAATTGGAAGAGCTTCAAGTACTTCTGACCTGACTAACTGGGTGAAAGAAGGATGCAGCTCTTTTGAGAGCCTGTTTTGTGCACAGTACAGTGCTGGATATTTTGCATACATTTTCTCACTTGACATGGAGGGCTTCATGATGGACTTTCAGTCCACGACCTTGTGATGGGAAGAAGGAAAGGCAGACTTGAGTTTCCACTGAATATTCACTTACTGCCCAACATTTCTTACCAGGCACCCAGAAGTAAACAAGTACAGATCCTGCAATACAGGATTTTCTGGGGGTGAGAGAATGGGAGGGCGAGGTTACAGATACATCAGCAATTATAATGACCATACAGTGTGATGTTACAATAGGTGAAAGCATCAGGGACAATGGAAGAACAGAGTAAATTGTATTTGTCAAAATTCTTTCAACTGCACCTGATAAAATTAACTCAAAGTGTCCTATGCTAATCTGGGATGGGTTTGCGGTACCAGAATCCTCAGGGTGGATCCCTAACTTAAACAAAGGATCTCTCTCTTGGTCCCTGTGCTATCATACACCTGTTTTGCAGATGGAGTTTGGAATGGGGTGGGTGGTGACGTTCATGAGAGGTGGTTATGTAACAGGTACAGGTTGCATGCACTCCGCCCCCACTCCAGATGCTGGAACTCCAAATCCCATCAGTACCAAGGAGAAGCAGCCGGGACGTGAGGGCGGAGATGAGCAGGCAGGTTGGGATAAAACCGGACTTGTGGGGTGGGGGGGGGGGGGGGGGGGGCTGGTTCTTCGCAGCTAATCGTTTTTTGGCGCTCAATCGGTTTTCAGCGTGCCGGTGGAGTTCAAGTCAGCAGAACTAGTGGGACATCCTAGTTAACCTGTGTTTCTCTCCCTCTTTCCCTGGGTTATTCCTTTACCTTTCTCCTTATAAATAAATCCACTATTTAACCTTTTGAGTGTGTCCATAATACGATTGAATCATAAGCGCAAGGGTGAAGACCCACAGACAGGCAACCCAATTCACATTGGGGTACCCTGTAACAGTTACATTTTTTGACACAGTAACACAGGCAAGGGGCAGGCTTCTCAGTAGCTCTGGTGGAAGAAGGGGAGACTTTGGTCCTGTTGGGACCATTTAGCGTTCCCTGAAACTGCTGCCCAGGGAAGGGACACCATGATTAACAAACTTGGTTTACACCTCCTCACTGTTAGTGGGTGGTGGGTAGATTCTGATTAGAGAAAAGGGAAGAGAGAAGTATATACTGGGTCACCAAAAACAATGGCTCCAGTGAGCGGACCCCCGCAGAGAATACTGCAGGTTCCAGAGAAAAACAGGAGCACAGACTAAGCAGTGTGCACCGGTTCTGGGGATGGTGGGAGACTGTTTGGCTGCAGCTGTAGTCACAGGGCTTTGTTTGGATGCAGAGCTCTGATTCTGAGTTTTATGAATGCTACACCAATCTGATGAGAGCACGGTGACAGAATTGCTCAGAATCTTTCCAATCCTCCTGAAACCCATCAAGAGCATTACAGAAGAAGGGGTGAAACACCTATATCTTACATACCTGGTGAAATGAGGAGGTGAGAGTGCACAAATTTGATACTGTGTGTAGTGTCACCCCTGAACCTGCACAGTAAACCACAAAATGCAAATTACCAGAAACTGCACAAGATTTCAGGAAATGCGTTCCCAGCAATGCCAGGCGTAAATTCAAACCCTGGAGGAGAGGTCTCAGCTTGAGTGGGAGGGGCTGTAAGACTAAAAAACGAGACAGCGGGAACACTAGGAAAGGAAGAAATAAATCGCCCAAGTGCCTGCAGTCCGGACTCACAGTGCAGCTCAAGAAAGAGAGGCGTAGTGTAGGAGCCCACCTGAGCCAGATTACGATCTTAAATCCAGCGGAAGCCTGGCCACACAGAGGCGTCCAACAGAAAAGAAAGGACATCACTCTAACAGAGGAGGGCGCCCTTGAGCTGAGCGATGAGGAAAGTTTCCCAGGGAACGTTTCCTGCTCCTACAGGATTCTCTTGGCAATAGTAGGTTCAGGAAAAAAACCCTCATTTGAAAAGTACATGATAAAAGTTGTAACAACATCTAATCACAAAAGCACAAAAAGAGAAACAATCAAATGAAGGTACTCGCAGGAAAAAATTCTGAACAGGAGTAGCAAAATTTCCCCAAAGACTAAGAACACTAACCAGAATAATGTTTCTACAAAGCAGAAGAAAATTTTAACTCAGTAGTTTATTATGAGTTAAAAGCCTGATGTGGAGGTAGTGGGCGCTATGCTGGAAGATGTAAAGCAGAAATAAAGAACTCAAGGAAGTTGCCACAGAGGGCAACAGACATTAAGATGCCAGGAAAATAGGAACACTTAGATTCAGAAAATAAGTGTGAGGAAACACAAACATTTCAGAAATGAAAACTAAATTATGAGAACAGCAGAAGAGACATCACTTCAGGGCTCTGTGAAAGGCATACAGAATACAAATAAAAGTGGAGATAAATAGAAATAAATAAAAATCATTAGAGAGGAAGTGAGCGAGAAGACAAGCAAAGGAAATTGCACAAAGGTAGAATTCCTCTAGCAAAACTCCAAACAATGGAACAGAACACATTTTTAAATATAACTCAATTTTAAATAGGGACTGAAGGGCACTTGGCCTTGTTAGAAGACCTACACTTAGGAACTGGGGGCAAAGCAAGCTCTGGAAGACATCTGCAAGCCAACTGCGTCAGGGGTGCTTTGTCCTTCAGAGGCCCCTTCCCTGCTCCTGCACTGAGTATCCAGGAAAGAGAGGGACAGGGAGGGGCCAGGACTCCTGTTTCCTCAGTCTGAACTACCTATAGGAGCAGAAAAAAATGAAATAAATACTGCTAAACATTACTAAAGCTCCTAAGACACAAGTTAGCAATCAGAGAATGGAAAAGTAGAGATGTATAATCATGTCTCCATCACCCAACTTAATAAAACCTTCATATTTTATAGTATTTGAACTTCAGCTATTTTTAAGGTAACATTGCTTTATTGACATATGATGGCTATTGTGATCCCCTCTGATACCATTCATCTTCCCCCCAAATAGCACTTTCCTGAAATTGATGGGTTAGCTTTGAAAGGCTAAGGTTACTATATTCATATGTAACCAGAACTAAATGTAATTATTTGTTTCACTTACTTTCAAACTTTATATAAATAGTATCAGGCTGAATGTCTCCATTTATAGTTGGTCTTTTTTTTTTTTTGGTAAACATTGTTTTTTACATTTATCCTTGTTGATACACATGGTTCTATTTCCTACTTAAGTGCAACACAGTACTGTATACATAATATATATATCACAGAGTATTTACCAATTTTTTTTGTTAAGAAATCTTTGGAAAGAGGTTTGACATAACTTAAAAAAAATAAAACTAAAACATATACCTACCCATTATCACCCAGAAATTCTTCTCTTAGATATGTTTGCAAAATAAATGAACACAGTTGGTCCTTGAGCAACATGGGTTGGTGCAAGTAGGTCTTTTCTTAGGATTCTGCATTCATGGATTCAATTAACCATAGATGTTAGCTAGCTGAATTCAGGGCTAGCAAAAACCATATGTATGGAAGGCTGACTGTAAGTTACATGCAGAATTTCTATTACACAGGGGTCAATGACTTCTATATTCAAGTGTCAAATGTGTGTCCACACACAAAAATATTTTTGTGGACTTAGAAGAATGTTCATAGCACCTTTATTCTTAGTAGTTACAAACTAACATCCAATGAAAATAAAAAGCAACAAGTACTGGTACATGCTAAAGTATGGGTGAATGTTAGAAAGTTGCTAAATGAAGGAAACCAGAGTATATATGTGTGATTCCATTGATAAGCATACAGAAAACACAATGTTCTAGTATAGGATTGGTAAAAGCAATCCATGATAGAAAAAATCAGGACAATGGCTACAAAGATGGGACTAGGAGATTAACAGGGAAAGGAACTTTCTGGGGATGGTGTTGCTGTTCTATTAACTTGACAGGAGTTTAGATTACACAAGTATATTCATTAAGTGTGTAGAATTAAGGTTTGGACTTTTTTATTGAATTTTTACCTCAAAAAGAATGATGGATGGAGAGAACTGTGATAAAGAATAGTAAAATGTAGATGGAATTTAGGTGGTATGTGTTATTGTGTTGTTTTTAATATCCTGGCAATTTTACTGAATGTTTAAAAATTTTTAAAAAAAAAAGAGAAAAATTTTCAATGTTTAACCTACCCCAACCCAAACTAAAAGTGCTCCTCAATCCTTTTTTCTCCCTAATAAGTGACAACCATTCATCTACTTGCTTGCCTTTAAACTGTCTCGCCCTGTCCCTCTAATCCACAGCAATCCTAGTGTGCTACATTTAACATCTATCCTGAATGCAACCACTTCTCCTTAACCCTACACCGACCCTGTTCCAAGCCACCAACTTCTTTTACCTAGATTGCACTAGTTCACTAGCTGTTTCCCTGCTAGTCACCTCTCCACACACTCAGTAAAAGGATCATTTTAAGACATTTGCTGCTGCTATCTCTTCCCACTATGTCCCTTGCTTACACTGACTCACACATTAACCTCCTAATCCATTAAATATGCCAATGTCGGCCCTCCCTGGTAGCGCAGCGGGTTAAAGCACAGCACTGAGAAACTAAAGCCACTTGCGCATGAGTTCGATCCCCGCCTGCCCCGGAGGTGACCACATGGCGCGGCAGACCTCTCCTGACCGCCCGCCGCTCCCCTCAGCAGTGTACTTCGTCGATCTGCCTGTTCTGCTTCCCGCTCTGTCTCTGGTGAATCCTCTCACCCTCCGCATCTCTGGCCTGTACCCCAGTTCTATATGAATAAATAAATAAATCTTTTAAAAAAATATATATATATGCCAATGTCCTCTGGACTTATTATTCCCTTGCCTGGAGCACACTCCTTCCTTTCTGCTTACTTTGTTCTCTCATGTCACAGTTTCCTGTTCAAGTATCACACCACGAAGCCTTCCCTGAACATCTACTTCAGAAAGCACCTCCTATCACCTCCCTTATACTCATTTTATTTACCCCCACCCTTATTTGTTTTCTATGCCTCCCTCCACTATAGTTAAGCTCTGAGGAAACAGGGATTTTTGTTTGCTTCACTAGCAAGTCTTAGTGTTAAATTAATGAATAACCTTGATAAAATGTCATCTCTTCTATTTATCTCAGATCCCTCTCAAATTGCCTGCATCTGAAGTATTCCCTCATAGTACCTGTTTCCTCTTTCCACAGTCCTTAATGAAAGTTATTTGTTACATATTTATTCTCTGTCCCCAGACCAGTAGAATATAAATTCTGTGAAGAGGGAGAATTTATTTAAGATTTGTTTTTTTATGCATATAAGAGTTGGGGTGCAGAGGGTGAAGGAGTAAGAGGTTTCACCAGAGACAGAGTGGGGAGAACAGGCAGACTGACTGAAATACACTGCTGAAAGGAGCAGAGAGGTCTGTGGAGCCATGTGGGTAAGCTCCCTGGCTGGAGACTTAACTTACCCTGCGGAGAACTACACAGTGCTGAGATTTAACTCCTTGTGTGACCAGGAAAGCCTGAAGAGAGATAATTTCTTAACAGTCACATCCTGGTAGTTTATAAGGCCAGTGGTTGATCCAGAGCAGGGTAATCCACCCTGCACCTTTCTGCCCATTTTAATCTCCACCCAGAACTTCTGGACTTCCAACACTGCCCTGTTTTTCCTACTTGTTTTGCTGGTTAGTAGAGGTGTAGTATCATAAGCCCTGAGAGAGAAGGACTGGCCATGTGCTCGAGTTCTTGACATCCTATAGTGCCTGCCTTCTCAAGAGCCCACTTTGAGACAAGGCAGCTCCCACAGAATCAAGTTCTCTTTGCCTAGAATCCTTGGCACTTCTAAGGTACCAGAGGCCAGAACTGCTCTGCCTTTGAAGGGCAGCGGTTGGTGCTCACCCCACTCAGCACTGTGATGCTATGTGCAGCCACTGCAGCGTAACTTCAATGTCCAGCCAGGGAACTGACCCACATGGCTCCATAGACCTCTCTGCTCCCCTCAGCAGTGTATTTCAGTCGGTTTGCCTATTCTGCTCCCCACTCTGTCTCTGATGAATCCTCTTACTCCCTCACCTTCTGCACCCCAACTCTTACATGCATAAAAAACAAATCTTTAAATAAATTATCCCACAGAATTAACATTCGACTGGGCTGAGAGCAGCTGTAAAGCTCTTTCAAGGGAATGTTTCCCAGAGTCTGGTTAGGATCACCTTGTGTTAAATAAAGACCACCCACCCCCAGAGCACACCTCTGCATTCCATTTGTTCCATGAAGGGGGATGCATCCAGGTTCCAGGTCAGGCACAGTCTCAGCTATGAAAAGGCCCCTGCAGCCTGTTAACGGGCAGTGGTAGAGGCAAGTGTAGGGATTGGAGCAGAAAAGAAGGAGTAGGCAGAGCCTACCTCAGTGGTGGGCAGGAAAGCTTTCTAGGGGAGGTGATGCCTATTTGAGAATTAAAGGATCAATGGGAGTTAGCTGGGGTGAATGAGAGGTACAGATGTAAAGGTCCAAGTAAGAAGGGCAGGGGGTGTGGAGAAAGGCGTGAGTTTGGACTTCCTGGGTGCAAGAGGTTTTGTGTGTGGATGGGGTCTGGTCTTTATTTAACACAAGGTGATCCATAGCAGGGCATTGGGGATGTGGGTAGAAAGAGGTGCTCAGAAAGAGGCGGGACAATATATTGAAGGCCAACACATGTCAGAAAAATCATGCAGGTGATGGTTGCACTAATTGAGGAGGGAATGGAGTCCTGAAGGAAGGCAGAGAGGGGGAAAAAATTATTACTTTGGAAATGAATGTGGCTGTAACTACTGTAACTAGAGGCAGTGCAGCAGAGGGCACAGGTGTCAGACTCCACCTTGGGTCTTGGGCAAATAGCATTTGGGTATTTGCTTCTTCATCTGTAAAGCAATAATGGCCGCTACCTCAAGGTGTTGATGGAAGGTTCCAGGAGTTAATAGAGTGTAACAACTTACATTGTTTAGTATAACATCTTATCAGAGTGCTAAAAATAACCATGGAGCTCAGAAAAATGAAATGACTAAGTCGACTTTCTCAAAGTGTGATTTGTGGACCTCTGGGGTTCTCAGGAGCCTTTCAGAATCTTGACAAAGTCATTCAAACTATTTTCAGAATAAAATTAAGACTTTTTTCTACTGTGTGAATGTTTGCTATGATGACAAAAAGCAATGCTGTAGTGGCGTCAAACTGTACTAATACTCTTTGTGCCACCACTATCCATTAAAATAAAAAGCACACATTTACTGAAATATGTCCTTACTGAGGCAATAAAAGGGATAGCCTGGTGAGTGACATGTTATTAGAATTTAGATGGATTTTTTTCTCTAAATATGTTTTGGCTAAAATGGATAATAAGCAAGTTTAATCAAATGGGGGAAAATGTTTTCTTCCTCTCATATTATGTGTGAAATATTATCAGCTAGTAATAGTCACTTTTGTTTAACTTCACATCACCTCCAACAATAAAAAGGTATTCAAAGAAACCTGGCTAGAACAGTTTGAGCAACAAGATATAAGTATTATAGAATTATAATTCAAAGTATAAAATAAACATCTATGTGTGTATACTAATATAAAGAAATCACTAAATGAATGAGTTAATAAATGGGGAAGAGACAAATTCCCCATGCAAGGAAGTCCTAATGAATTACATAAATATATGGTGATGGCACATGGGTGATTTAGTGATGGGAAGCCCACAGGGATTACAACTGAGAGGAAAAAGGCACAACATGATGTAAAAATAAACTACTATGTTAAAAATTAAAAATTTAGCCCTCCCTGGTGGCGCAGCGGGTTAAAGCACAGCACTAAGTTCAAGCCACTTCGGCATGAGTTCGATCCCCGCCTGCCCGCCTGCCCTCCCCAGAGGAGATCCACATGGCTCGGCAGACCTCTCCTGACCTGCCCACTGCGCCCCTCAGCAGTGGACTTCGTCGATCTGCCTGTTCTGCTCCCCACTCCGTCTCTGGTGAAGCCTCTCACCCTCCACATCTCTGGCCTGTACCCCAGCTTTATATGAATAAATAAATAAATCTTTAAAAAAAATTTAAATTACATAAAAAGTTCATGCTAAAGGAAGAAGCATAATTTCTGACTTCTTAGGTTTAGGGTGCACACAGTAGCCTCTTTCCAAAGAGTACAGTTTGGAAGGGGAGGGGGAGGAAGTTAACAATCTAGAAACTTCACAGACACAACCTAAGCCCAGTGATCAAGGTCAGCAACAACAGTCATAAACCATAATGGTAGTACATACCCTTGATATTAAGTGATATGAAGGGCACTTTACCTCTGGTCTACTTGCAAACCATAACCCTGTCTAACCATAAGAAAAACATCAGACTTTCTTACAGAAAGGCATCCTACACAATATTTGACTAGCACTCTTCAAAACTGTCAAGGGTATCAAGAATAAGGAAAGTTTGAGAAACTGTCAGTCCCAAGAGACGCCTTAAGCAAATGTGGTTTCTCAGTGTGATATGCCCTTGATTAGATCCTATAGCAATAAAAAGATAATGGAGTAAGACTAATACACATACACGCACATATATTCACACATACAGAAAAAGTATGAACTTCAGTTAATAATACATGGATAGTGATTCAGATGGTAATAAATGTACCACACTAAAGAGAGTTGCCAATAACACGGGAAACTGTGTGACATGGTAGGGGAGGATGGAGAAATGACACAGAGCTTTTTCCCTGCTTAGTTTTTCTGTAAATCTAAATCTTCCCTCCCCCCCCAAAAAAAAAAAAACAGAATTTATGTGAAAAACAAAACCAAACCCTGACATTAACTAGGAATAATTCTACCATCCATTACCCATCACTCTCACCTGGAGATCAAAGTTTTGTAATGGGATCTCCTAAGCATGATTCAATTTGATATATACCAATATATTGCACTGTCACACTATTATGACTCAGAACTGCTGGGTACTGGTTACAAAAAAGATGAACAAAAAGAGGTGCAGGACCTAGTTGGACATAAACATTTTAACAGGAACTTACTGTCCTTTGAGGTGAGCATAAGTGTACAGCATGGAGAAAAGGGTCTAGGAAGACTTCAGGAAGGATACTTACAGCGAAGAAAAAGCACTCAAGCAAGAAATAAGTGGGCTATGCCTGCTTTCTCTAAAACCTGTGCCTCTAGGAGTCTTCCTGCATTCCCCATTCCCCCCCCCTTATTTGTAGAAAATGAAAGCAGTGTGGAAGCAAATATTTCATTTACCATGGAGTTTAATTTTGTGTGCATAATGGAAAGAACATGCGTAGAAAAATGACAAAATTTCTAAAATTATTACAAGTATATAGGAATTTTGTATTTCAATCCTGTTTTATTTAGGATCCCTAAAACTAATTAATGTGGGTATAAACTCCTTATACTATTGATAGTAAAAGGGAGAGAGATGGCACTGAACAACAGCTTCATAACAGGTATGCACGCAAGAGAGGGTTTCTAAGCACATTATCAATTTTAGTTTTTCTTTTTAAAGATTTATTTATGAATACAAGAACTGGATACAGGCCAGAGACTGGGAGGGTGGGGCGAGGTGGGAGCATGGGGGGAGGTGAGAGTGTTCACCAGAGACAGAGTGGGGAGCAGAACAGGTGGATGGACTGAAATACACTGCTGAGGGGAGCAGCTGGCCGGTCAGGAGAGGTCTGCCCCGCCATGTGGGTCACCTTGCTGGCTGGGGTTTAAACTCATGCTGTAGTGGCTGCACATAGCTTCATAGTGATGTGCAAACACTTGCACCACCAGGGAGGACCCCAAATTTAAATTTTAAAACAACCCTTGAATGTCTTGTTTCAGCTTTTCTAGAGGAAACCCATTCTCGGGAACCCAACAACTTGCAGCAGAGCAGCATAGGCCTCCACCTTAGCAGTAAGTCAGGCCACTCTGATCAGGCGCTTGTAATACAGCAGCATTCACTGTTAAGTTCCACACAGTACAGTCTCGGTATTGTTTCTAATTTCTCCTTTACTATGATCACAGTCTGTTGATTTCATAGTCAAGGGTATGAACAAAGTACATTTGATTTTGTTTTTTTAAAGATTTATTTACTTTATGCATACAGAACTGGGGTACAGGCCAGAGGTGGAAAATGACAGGATTCACCAGAGACTGAGTGGGGAGCAGAACAGGCAGATGGGCTGAAATATGCTGTTGAGGGGAGCAGTGGGCAGGTCAGGAGAGGCCTGCCACACCATGTGGGTCACCTCCCTGAAGGGTGATCAAATATAGCTTCATAGTGCTGTGCTTTTAACCCATAGCGCCACCAGGCAGGGGCCCCAAAGTACATTTCTAATTACAGTGTCTGGTTTACAAGTTAGCCCAGTGCTGGGTACACACTACTCCAAGATTGATCCTACAAATGTTAACGACAACCCAGGTTTTAGTGTATCTTGATGATCAAGTTCATTCAATCAGGCCACCAGTTTCCGCTTACAGTCAGGTAACACTGGATTGTCCCAAGACCTCCCTTTTCCTGTTATCAAGCTGTTAGATCCCAGCTTTACACGACAAAGTGTACTGAAACGACAGTAAGCGGTAGGCAATTCCTGCCCCCAAGAGAGCCCTAAGTGCTATAAATGGTACGAAGTTGTTAAGGACTGACGAAACTCTGGGCCTCTTCTGATTCGGTCACCTTGGACAAACAAGCCTCTTTCCTCAAGCATAAATTTGGGAGAAAAACAATGACTTCGCCAGTCCCTGGAGACTACTTGAAGAATCGAAAGAGAAAGTGCGAGGAAGGACTCTGAGGGTCCTAAAGCCCCAAAGAGTACTAGTCACCGCTACGCTTTGAGGTCCACTCCAGCACAGCACAAAAGAAGCGGGGCGAGTACCCCCAGTCGGTCCCGGCCGCCTCCCGGTGCATGTTGGGAAGGACTCCGGCCAAGCCCTGACCCCAGACTAGCCCGGGTGGTTCGGTCTCTCGGCCCCCTACCTGCAGCTAACCAAGGAGAGAGACCTCGTTGCCCGCCCGTGGCCCGCCCGTGCTGCCATGGGTTCATGGGACTCTTCCCAGGGATCCTACACGTCCCGGGTCTTTGTTCCTTTAGCTTCCCCCCCTCTCCTCCAATTGCTCCCTCCGCAAAACCTGTTTTCAGAATATGATTGGCAAGTCCTACTTGGAGAAGTCCAGTCCCCGGAACGCGGTGGGTGGCGGGGGCTGGTTATTAAGAGGCGGGTGGAGGAAGCCTCAGTTTAGGCTGGGGCGGGGGTGGGGAGGAATGGGAAGGGGAAAAGCATCGGACCCGCCTTCCATTATAGCTCGGAGGCGGGAGACTCCCTCCCGCGCGACCG
>NW_004567110.1:30198464-30213467 GCF_000260355.1 Condylura cristata
CCGCGGGCCACTGCTCCCGAGAGGAAGGGGAACGCCATCCCCCTTGCCACTCAGGAAAGACCCGGGAACTGGGGAGAAAAACGCGAGGGCGCGGCAAGCGCCAACGTTCCCTCCGCTAGGACTAGCGGTGGGAGGCGTCCGGGTAGGAACCGAGCACCCACGGACTGAGCAACCCGGGGGAAGCGCGAAAACGGTCGCTACGTACCTTGGTCGGAGGACTCGCGCAACGCACATATAGGTTCTCCCAAGCACGGCTGTTCTGGGTGCCACCGTGGGCCCCTGGTGGCTCCAGACCTGCAGCCCCGCGGGCGCGGGACGCACGTGTCAGCCGCGCGCCGGGCTGTGTTTACATTCTGCAGCCGCTCCACGTTGTGCCGCCGTCCTGGCCTCCCATTGGCCAGCTCGCCGGCCGGAGCTGCGCTCCTCCCGCAGGGGCGGGCCCTGCAGGTCCCCGCGTCCCTTTGGAAAGAACCCGGCTCCCTGAGGCCTTGGGGGGACCGCCCGGGTGGGCCACGGGCCGGCCACTTCTTGGACACTCCATGTTCACTCTAGCTGCGTCCACGCGGCCGAAGGCCGGGGCTGAGCCGCGGCATCACAAAACCGCGAGCCGGGAGCTGAAGGCGGGAGGGCCGAGGGACGAACTGGCGGGAAATGCGGAAGCCCAGCGGCGCCGAGAGGGTCTCGGAGGAGGAGCCTCTGAGAGACTCTCTCCCGCCCTGGGTTGCACAGGCTGGTGAAACCGAGCGCAGGTGAAGGTGGACTGCGAGCCTAGGCGTGCTGGCCTAGCGGCTCCTAGGTGTGGGACCGCGCGGACTGAGGAGAGGGCACGGTGCACAGGCCTACCCGTGGTGGGGGAGGGCGGCGCACTGTCCGAAGGTGTCAGTCTCAGGCGCATGCGTGCAGGGCGGGCCTGGCCCGGCCTATATATTGGGTTGGCGCCGGCGCCAGCTGAGAGCCGAGCGGTAGCGGGTCCGGTGGTGAGGAGACGCGGGGTGTTGGGCGCGTTGCGGGAGGGAGGAAAACCCCCCACCCCCACCCCACTAGGCCGATGCATCCCGGGGGAGGAACAGTAGGAGGGCTGAGAACTGGGCGGCCTGGGGGGATTGGGTCTCCGCGTTCCGTCCCTGTCAGTACTCTCGGCGGGGGGCCGGGGAATCGGTGGCGGGGCATGGAGGGTTGCCCTTAAAGTGGGAGTCCGCCGAAAAGTCCCTCACTTTAGAGACTTCTCTTTCCCACTCAATTTGGGGAGCTAGCCCCCCGGGGAGACGATGTGGACCTGGGACTCCTCGGAGGTTAAAAATTGCCGAAAAGTTCAGTGTCCCAGTTTCCCCCCCTTGTTTAACTCTTTCCCTCTCTCCCTTACTGGCATCTGAGTTTGGGGGCCCGGTGCCCCTCCAAGAGACCCGCAGGGCCCGGTGGGGCTGGGAAAGAGGGAAAGGAGACGGGAAGACGTGACACAGTCTTAGTTCCCTCCGCCCCTTGCTTCCACCGCCGCTCTCCAAATTGGCGCGGAAGCGGTCTCGCCTCCACAACCCCTCACAGCCCGGCGAGTCCAGAAAGGGGGAGGAAATGGGGGCGCAGCCCAAGCCCCACTCTGGGTTTACCAAGGAATGGGGAGCGCAGAATAGGCCTGCTTGGGTAACATTCGCCCCTCCGTGCGCTAGGGGTACTGGTGCTTTGTAAAATTTTAAACTTGCATCCTGGTTGTACATTCAGTTGAAGAATTGCAGACATATGTCCAAAATTAATAACTAGGTATAATAAAGCGCAGGATACAGCACGATAAATGGCGGAGGCCAGGTACTCAGATTGAACTGTGACCCCCGAATTAGCGTCAACTTGGCGATGCATTTTTACTCGTTTCTTTTCTCCCCCTCCCCCCCCCCCAAGAAGTTTCATACACCTGAGAGAAGAGAGAGGAGAATGTCAAGACGCAGGTAACATTATTTGTCTTGGAGACATTTCAGTTAGTGGCTAACTTTGAAACGCACGACTTACTAATTAAACTTCCTTTTAAAAAATCACTATAGTAGCCGTTTACAAGCTAAGCAGCAGCCCCAGCCCAGTCAGACAGATTCTCCACAAGAAACCCAATTAATTCAGGCCAAGAAGAGAAAAACAGCCCAGGTGAGTTTGGGGAAGAGGGAGAGGAGAGGAAATTCCCTGCTGGTATCTTAGCTTAAAAACGTTTCTTCTATTTTGCAGGATGTCAATAAAAGGAAAGAAGAGATCACCAAGAAACATCAGTATGAAATTAGGGTAATGCAGAACTAAGCTTGGGTGGGCTTGGGAGAAACATGCAGGACAAGGAAGAAAAAATTGCTACTGCTTTGCAATAGAAAATATTTTCTGACACTTCAACGCCTCTAGAGGTCAGCAGGAACACACCTACCTTTAGGTTTGTGGAAGCCAGAATCCTAAGGCTGTGAGTTAAGTCTGCCTTGAAGCAGCTGGTCTCTCTTTGTAAATCCCGCTCCTGAGCTGGCTAGTGCACCAGAGCCCAGCTGCCTAATTTGTTCATCCACTGCTCTTTGTTCGGTTTGTGACTATAGCGGAGGACCCTAATAGCTGCTTCTTGGGCGTTAAAATAGGATGCCAGGTCACTGACAGCCTGCTACCTATTCTTTGCACATACTTTGCCTGTGTATATACAGAAAACACTTTAAAGACATCATTTCTCTTGCAAATCAGCACGGATTGGGAAGAGTCCTTTAAGTAACTGATTCAGTTTGTAAGGTTTTGCCTTCAGGTATTCTGAAGTGTAGATTTAAACTGAAGGGAGGGTGTAAGGAAGGCTCTCAAGCAAAGTGCCCCTGCCGTGACTGCTGACTACAGAGAGCTTGTTTTATAATCTTAAAGTGACTTTCATGAAAGATCCAGGACAAAAGCTGGTTTCCTTTTGCACAAATATTCTTTATTTTTATTTTTCAACAACAGAATTGCTGGCCACCTGTATTATCTGGGGGAATCAGTCCTTGCATTATCATTGAAACACCACACAAAGAAATAGGAACAAGTGACTTCTCCAGATTTACAAATTACAGATTTAAAAATCTTTTCATTAATCCTTCACCTTTGCCTGATTTAAGGTAAGAAAAATTTAAGAAATTTTATATCAGTAATTACAGTGGTGCTACTTTAATATGTGGTACTGTTTTATCTTTTGGCTTCACTATAAGATCAAAAACTTGTAAAAATTGTTTTCCTTAATATTTAATCATACAATTTTATTTGAGTTAGTACAATTTGCTAATCATGAGTATTTAACTTTGATTCTATAAAATTATTTTCATTTTCTTGCTGAATACTGTAACTTACCGGAACTGAATCATATATTTAACTTTTTAGTGTTTCTCAGTAGCAACCTTAGTAAATTATAAATGGTAACTGGAACACATGCTTGAAATTTGTCATTTTAGATTATTATACTCTACTTTCTAACTGTATAATTTTAGGCTTCTACTTTAGTATGCTAAACAAATGGTTTCTACTACACAGTTGTGCTAATTTTCTTCTATAATAGTTACTAATGTCTAAAGTTGGAACTAATTAAACAAAGATTCTAGGGGAAAAAGTGGTTTCTACAAATTAGCAATTTTTTTTCTAACTTAAGAGTCCTTTCAAATTGTAACTGAAAATTGGATTTCAGTGTTTGAAAGTCAAATTGATATAAAACAAATAGCTTGTATATGATGTAGATAATCAAATTAATTTCCCCCCTTTCCATAGCTGGGGGTGTTCAAAGGATGTTTGGCTAAACATGTTAAAAAAAGAGACAAGATATATTCATGACAAACATTTTGAAGTTCTTCATTCTGATCTGGAACCACAGATGAGGTCAATACTTCTAGACTGGCTTTTAGAGG
This sequence comes from Condylura cristata, assembly GCF_000260355.1. Classification (NCBI taxonomy): domain Eukaryota; kingdom Metazoa; phylum Chordata; class Mammalia; order Eulipotyphla; family Talpidae; genus Condylura; species Condylura cristata. Next base: position 30,202,331 of record NW_004567110.1, read on the forward strand.
TATGTTACAGCAATATAAATTTCCTTTGTCTGGAAAAATATTTAGATGTAAATGTGCTTTTCCACACACCCTCAAGGTAGATTACTCCTTGTCAGCAGCCATCTTACATTAGTTAATGGTACCAAAATGGAATAGTGCTCATTACAAAAGTAATATAAGAATAAGCATCTACATCCTATACAACCCAAACCCGATTCAAAATTCCTTTTACCTGTGGGTATTGCTGGGTACCAGAACTGCTCTAAATGCCAAGTATACTCAGGAAGAACACACTGTATATAGCTCACAATGTTTTCATTTTTGTTGTACAAAGACTAGGCTCTAGAACCCTTCTGTATCACCAAAATCTGATTTGGAATCTTGAGTTCTATAGCCTAAACTTTATAGACATTGAATAGCCAAAGCACTATGTTTTCTGGGCCCCATGTAGCTCCCTTTTGTTACATACTTCTATTCCTTTCAGAAATACACAACCAATAACTTAAAGAACAAAAGTGATCCTGAGCTCCCTTTATGTCTGTGCTAGAATTTTCTGGTGCTTTTAGGTCCATGCCGTTTCTCCAGATAATTCTAAATCTCTAAGATTGCTGAGGGAATGATTATGTTAATGACACAATAGTTTTCCTCTAACCCTTGACTATTTGCTGTTTCCATATCTTTAACATAGAGATGATACAATCTAAGAAAGATTATTAACTTTTCGGTGAGGTGATCATGGAAACAACTTAATCATAATTATGCTTATTTTTTTGTTGTTTGTTACATTAATTTTTCCCAGTGGTTGTCTAACATATTTTCTTTTAAAGATACGATCCTATGTATAAAACCAGATAAATGTATCTTTTTGTCTAGAAATACAAATATGAAATATATTACCTTAGTTTTACCTTAGTTTTAGAGGAGAAAAATCAGTCTCAAAAGATGGGGGGGGGACTAAAAGTAGTAAGAGTTAATGAAGATGTTAATTTTTTTTCTCTACTAGTTAACCACAGTATTTTCCCCCTCCTGTCTTATGTATGGAATCCTAACAAGAAAAATAAGGAATAATAATATTCCAAAATTTGGTAGACAGAGTAATTTCTAATCTGGAGAAACTCAGAGGCTACTATTTAAATGTTTGAATTCTTCTCTAGGTATGTGAAGTATATACACTTCATAGGGAAACATTTTATCTAGCGCAAGACTTTTTTGATAGATTTATGTTGACACAAAAGGATATAAATAAAAACATGCTTCAACTCATTGGAATTACCTCTTTATTCATTGCTTCCAAACTTGAGGTAAGTTCTTAAAACGTTATTCATATGTTTATAACCCCTAAACTTTGGTTATTTTAATCAGTATCTTCAATCTCAGAAATACTTCTACTTTTGATATTAACTCTAGGAAAATGAGTGGTTTTATTTCAGTACATTTATTGAACATTGTGATATGGATGAAGAATAAATATGATAGCTCTTCATAGTATCTGAACCTTAATTCCCTGATTTACCGCTTATAATTAGTGTTAAGGCTAAATGTTCCATGACTCATTCTACCAAAAAATACATGAATGCTGTGACTATATACAAAATTATGGCACTGGACTCAATATTCTTGGAAAACTAATCATACACTGAAATAAATAATATGTGGGTTTAAATTAGCCCGATATTTCCTGTACCTGTTGGTGCCAGGATAGAAGGTAACTCCTTTGCTGACTGATATTTTCCTTTATACTATCATGTTTAAAATCAAACAATATATTATGGGTATCATCAGTACCTTCATCTAACATTTTAGAAGCCTATACTGTTTGAAGATAGGAGAGGGACTGAATTGTGCATTAACTTCCTTCAGTGTATTTTTTCATGTACATTTGTCTTTTAAACTGTAAGGACTAACTCCAAATTCTGCCATATCTGGTAGATAAATTAGTATTTCAGGTATTGTTCTAAGTCTGAAAATCGTGATCCAAAGTGTTTTTTAAACTAAACTGACATGTTAACATACAGTTTATTAACTTAAAGTCAGTATCAATTCTATGAAGTCTCAATCACAATAGCTAGCTAATTTAGATACTTAGGCCAGAAAATGTAAAGTTGCTCCAGCTATCACAGAATTATTTTACTACAGTATATAATCACTTTAAGCTGTATGTGGTTTATATATAATTCTTGTGTTGAGTTTTAATATTTTTTCAAAAATACATTTTAAAGGAAATCTATGCTCCTAAGCTTCAAGAGTTTGCTTATGTTACTGATGGTGCTTGCAGTGAAGAGGACATCTTAAGGATGGAACTCATGATATTAAAGGTAATAATGATATCTTTATTATTTCTAGTTGCAACTTGGTACCATAGAAGTTATTATTGAATCTCAATGATTACGGTATAGTCAAAATTAAGTTTTTAGTATCAGGTTAGTGCATCAGAAGATTGACAATAATATAATCAGGAGGGGAAGTAACAAATTTGACTTTACTGTAACATTTCAACTTTCCTATATTGAGAATATATATTTTTTAAAAGATTTTTTTTTTAATTTATGCATACAAGAACTGGGGTGTAGAACAGAGGTGAGGAGGGGTAAGAGGATTCACCAGGTAGAGTATGGAGCAGGACAGGTGGATCTACTAAAATACAGTTCTGAGGTGGGGAGCAGTGAGCTTGACAGGAGAGGCCTGCTGCACCATGTGGGTTACTTCCCCCCTGGGATCAAACTCTCCTCAGCAGTGGCTGGTGACAGTTTGATAACACTGAGTTAACCCCTGCACCACCAGTGAGGCCTGAGAATATTTTAATTTAAATGTAATTAAGAAAACTGTCAAAATACTAGTTTAACATAGAACATGCAAAGAAATGAATTCCAACAAAGATTCTCAAATCATAATTCTGATTTTCTCTTTCAGCAGGTATTTTAATGCCCCTTTTCTGCAGGAGAGAAATATAAAGGAGTTTAATCAGGCTTTGATTAGCAGTCAGTGTTGAGCTATTACAAAGTATTACTAAATTTGGACACCATGGATTTATAAATAGGACACATAAGAAAATACAACAAATATCTTTCATTTATGAACTATAAGCTATATATATATATATACTTATATGTATATAAACTGTAAGCTGCTTATAAACAAAAATTTACAACCAATATTAAGATTGACAGCTTTATTGGACTGCAGTCCTGTTGGGCTGTTGATTTTGTTCTAATAATGAAATTATCCAGATTCAGTCAGTCTAAGTATAGCTGACTACAATATGATGATAAAAAGGAAAGATGGAATTATCTGGGCAGTCCTACAGGCATTAAATTTCTTTTCTCTCCTAACTTAGAATTCTTATAGAACCAGAAAAACAGGGCTTCAATAAAGGGAAATATATCATAAATTATGATTTGTCTTTTAATGTTTACCTCTTGACCAAAAGCCAGAGATGACAGAAAGAGAAAACATATAGAATTAATTCTTGGAAGATATGAATAAAATCAACTGTGACATCACTGAATATAATTAAAAGGGCAGTTTCAGTAAAGTAATACACAGATTTGGGAAACCAAGAGAGAGAGAGAAAAGAAAATAGAAAAGCAGGAATGGAAAGCAGGCTAAAATGGACTCTGTAAATAAAAACTATTAGAATAATGGTTCCATATCAATGACTAAAACACAAGCAGTTTTAGATGGTTAAATTTTAGTAAAATGAAAGAAGCCATAATAATAAATCCCTAGAAGAAAAAAACCTACAGAAGTAGTTTCCTAAATGACTCATTAAGAAATCAGCTATATGGTGGGAATGCAAACTAATACAACCACTATGGAAAACTGTTTGGAGGTTCCTCAAACTGCTAAACATGGAGCTTCCGTACCACCCAGCAGTCCCACTCCTAGGTATCTACCCAAAAGACACAAAAACACTGATTGAAAAAGATACCTGCACCCCCATGTTTATTGCTGCTTTATTTACAATTGGAAAAACATGGAAGCAGCCCAAATGCCCAAAAGTAGATAACTGGATAAAAAAGATGTGGTACATATATACAATGGAATATTACTCAGCAACCAAAAAAGAGAAACATGGGCCCTCCCTGGTGGCGCAGCGAGTTAAAGCACAGCACTGAGAAGCTAAAGCCACTTCCGCATGAGTTCGATTCCCACCTGCCCTGGAGGTGACCACATGGCGCGGCAGACCTCTCCTGACCCGCCCCTGCTCCCCTCAGCAGTGTACTTCATCAATCTGCCTGTTCTGTTCCCCACTCTGTCTCTAGTGAAGTCTCTCACCACCCCTGAGCCTCTGGCCTGTACCCCAGGTCTGTATGCACAAATAAATAAATCTTTTTAAAAAAAAAAAAAACAAAAGAGAGAGAGAGAGAGAGAAACACATGTCTTTTGCAGCAACTTGGATGGAGCTGGAAAAGATCATGCTTAGTGAGATGAGCCAGAAAGGGAAAGAAAAATGCCGGATGGTTTCACTCATAGCAGGAGTATAATGGACCAGGCGAGAAAATAACAAGAATAATGAACAGCCATATATCAGAGACATTTTGTGGGTGGAGTGGGGAATGGGATCAAAATCAGGGGGTTGGGGAGGGAAGTGCACGGGATTATGGCACACGGGTGACTTGGTGATGGGAAACCCACAGGGACTGCAATTGAGATGGGGAAAAAAATGTAAAATAAACTGTTATTAAAAAAAAAAAAATCAGCTTATAGGCCCTCCCTGGTGGCACAGTGGGTTAAAGCACAGCACTAAGAAAATAAAGCCATTTCCACATGAGTTCAATCCCCTCCTGCCCCTGAGGTGACCACATGGCACAGCAGACCTCTCCTGACCCGCCCGCTGCTCCCCTCAGCAGTGTACTTGGTCCATCTGCCTGTTCTGCTCCCCACTCTGTCTCTGGTGAAGCCTCTCGCCACCCCTGAGCCTCTGGCCTGTACCCTAGTTCTGTATGTACAAATAAATCTTTAAAAAAAAAATCAGCAATATAGGGGTCTCCTTGGTGGCATGAGGGTTTAAAGCACAGCATATGATGTTACCTGCGCCACTGTAGCACAAATTTGATGCCAGGCCAGGGCAGTGACCCACATAGCATAGCAGACCTCACCTGACCTACCCACTGTTCCTCTCAGTAGTGTGTCTCCCCACTCTGTCTCTGGTGAATCCTCTCACCACCCCCATACCTCTGGCTTTTATACCCCAGTTCTTGAATGCATAAATAATTTTTTTAAGAGTACCTATATAATGTGATTTATACAAACCTCCATTTATTAACAGGCATATTATCTTTATTAACAGGCTTTAAAATGGGAACTTTGCCCTGTAACAATCATCTCCTGGCTAAATCTCTTCCTCCAAGTTGATGCTCTTAAAGATGCTCCTAAAGTTCTCCTACCTCAGTATTCTCAGGAAAAGTTCATTCAAATAGCTCAGGTATGAACATTCTTATTGAATACATACTAATGTTACTGTTAATTACAACTTTGTTTTGTGTACATATGATCTTAAATAAGCTATCCAGTGAGATGACAACATACTAAATTCACTTCTTGGCAAAAACAAAATTTTTGAGGCACAAAATTCTGTCCCCAGTATTACACTATTTCATAATTTCAGAAAACAACTTTTAAACTTGGAGCTTAAAGCCATTTTAAGTACTTTTGATCCTTTAGAAGTCCAAAAGTTAAATTTTTTCAATATAAAATGGGAAAAGGTATTATTCAACTGGTTGCTTTTAGGCTTTATAATGTCATGAAATTATTCTTAGTCTCAAATTTGAATAGAAGGGCAGCTAGTTTACATACTGAAATTTGATCACCTTACTTAGCTACAGTATTTTTTTTTTAAAGAATTTAAGAACAAACTGAAACTTCCTGAGTCAGCTTATAAATCTCAACAAAATGAGTTTACCAGTTTCTCCTACCTGCTCTTCACTGCTATCACAAGGCTGCTATACCTACTTTCAAGTCTAAGTGGAGATCTGTAGTCTTATTCAATGTAGGAAGTGAGACTATTACACATGGAATTGAGGGAACTGTACTTTGGGCACTGCAATCTAGATTGGGACTTGTCTACTTAAATCTAGTAAGCGTATTATGGACACTAAAAGAACCAGAATACTGTATTTACTATATATTTTATATATATATAATTATAAATATATTGCAATGAATTCATTTTATTAAACTTTCTAATGAAGGCTATTTTTTATCAGAGTTCCCAGTCTCCTAGATTAACACAGACAGCTATATAGATCCCTTTAAAGAATTAAGGCCAATCTTTGATAAGATGAGAAGTATATAATAGCAACAGTTCATTTCAGCTCCTCTCCTGTTTCTTCTAGACCAATGAGGGCAAACATAATTTAAGTTTTATTTACTGGACACATATTACTACTAAATGTTTCCCTTCTGTGTCATTCCATTGCATCTTTTCAGTTCTTTGTTGACCAACCGAAAGTGCTTCTTAACTAATATTTTTTGAAATATGCCCACTTTTGTTTGTCTGCATCATGATAGAGGGAGGGACCATTCTGATAATGTAGCTTCCCTTATTTAAAGTCTCCCAGTAATTTCAGTAATCAGCTTAGAAAATAAAGTTCTGACATCTTAAAGATGGCTGTGATGTAATACACGCTATGCCTTCCCTGCTCCCTTATTTTTCAAAAATGAAGTTTCTCTCTGCTTATTTTCACTTGAGTTCCAAGAAAAAGTTAGTACTTTTTCATTTATCTTTGCAAAGCTGTAGTCTTTACCTTTACTCTATTTTGTCTTCTAAAAACTCAAAAACATCAGAAGTTTTCTTTGTCTACCATTTTAAGTTAGGTGCCCTCCCACTAGTACACATTACCCTATGTCACAGTAATTCTTTACCTGTTTGCTTTCTGAACTTACAATCCCAAAATTTGATTATTTTTCTTTGGGGTACTGGGCTTATATATCTTTGGTTCCATGTAGTTTTAGCAATTCCTGGCAGATGGTCTGTACCGTAAACTTTGTAAAACATGTTAACTGACTTTTACTTACTTACTAAAGACATGTAGTAGTCATCCTTATAAATAACTTTTGCTTTTTCCTTTGTTAGCTTCTAGATTTATGTATTTTAGCCATCGATTCATTAGAGTTCCAGTACAGAATACTAGCTGCTGCTGCCTTGTGCCATTTTACTTCTGTTGAAGTGGTTAAGAAAGCCTCAGGTAAGCACTATCTTCTTGTTCACAACTTTTAAAAGGATTATAATCTATGAACTTTAGTGTCCTACTTCAAAACAGGAACTTAAAGCTTCAACAGAAGAAAATTTAGCAATCCACTTTCCTTCCTTTTAGAAGTACTAATTCTCATTATACATCCAAGCACAGTGTGAAGTGGCAGTTACATCCATTTTAAGAGTCAGCGTGATTACAGCTATTTAGACTAGCTGACTAATTTCATATGTAGAGGGCACTAGTTAGGAAACTGGAAGCAGGAGCATAATATATTAGATACACGTAACCTTCATTTTTCTGTTTTAATTTTCATTGTTTATTTCTAATTTGAAATTTTTACCCATCGGTTATCTTAAAAAGTTACTTTTAAAATACTTATTTTTTTTTATTATTTGTGTTGTGGCCAAAGTGTACTCTGTAAAATTTCATTTACTTTTCTGGCTTTTAAGGCTTGTCTTGTAACCCAGCAGACTATCTTGGTGAAATGTCTAATTGAAGTCTTTATTTTGAAATTAAGAGTTTTTGTAGTTAGGGCTAATGTGGGATTTGGGGCTTATAAATGTCAATTGTGTTCAGTTGTTTTATAGTATTTACATTATCAGCTTTGTATCTTGAATTTTAATGATCACTTTCTAGGTGATCAAGCTGTAGTTCTGTTTAAAAGCATGTATTAAATAAAAGCAGTATGTGCAGATTTTATTTTTTTATTTATTTATCCTTCTAAATGGATTTTCACCCCTCAACATATACCAACTGGGTGTAGTTTTAAGCATTTAAATATACTTCACAGTCTTCTAACTTCTCTCTATTCTAGGTTTAGAGTGGGACAACATTTCAGAATGTGTAGAATGGATGGATCCTTTTGTACGTGTAGTAAAGAATACTAGTCCCGTGAAGCTGAAGATTTTTAAGAAGATTCCTATGGAAGACAGACACAATATCCAGACACATACAAATTATCTGGCTATGCTGGTAAGCTTTTTGGTCTTACAATGTATTTAGTCACAGAACCTAATTATATAGTAATATTTTAAGTAGTTATGCGATGATAATGGGAGAAAGTTCTAGTGGACACACCAAAGTCAAAGTGAGATTTATGAAATGTCTTAAGACAGGTCAAATTGTTGAGCCTCTAGAATGTGACTAGTCAGTTACAAAAAAGCTAAAGAATAAAGAGATACAATAAAGACAATTTTGGAACTAAATTGTCTCAAATTAATACCCAGAAGTCTAATTTGCCTTTGTTATAGCTGCTAATCTCTGGTTTCTTCACATGAACAGGATGAAGTAAATTATGTAAATACCTTCAGACAGGGGGGACAGTTGTCACCAGTGTGCAATGGAGGCATTATGACACCACCGAAGAGCACTGAGAAACCACCAGGAAAGCACTAAAGCTATCTAAACAACAAACTGGAATTAACTAAGTATTGGACAGAATTTCACTTAAGTACTGAAGCTTTACAGGAAAATAGTGCTATGACTGTCCTAGACAATTCAGAAGTTTCACTACCATTCAATTGATAATCCATTTAAAGTTTGCATTAAGGAAGGTATTCCTATGTTAGCTGTTCAAAGAAACAGCAGGACTTGTTTACAAATATGACTTCATTCCCACAGTGATGGGACATAAGCCTTAATTTATGCCATAGCAAAAACAAAAACGGGGGAAGGAGATCCAGTGTTACTATATTTAACCTTGATAAACGACATTAAGTATTGGAGGTTTGGACTAAAGTGCTACGTTAAAGGGAACATTAAATGGCATAGTACTTGACTAGTGCAATTTGGTTCTGGAAAATGAAATTGAAACTTGTTTACAAAGATTTGATTTTGTAATAAGGTGACTAATTTATCTACAGCTGTTGTAGAAGCTATTATAAAACTTGAATTTTTACAAAGGATGAACTTTTAATCTGTCTTTTAACTAGTTTATCTGCCTTGCCATAACATTTTTTACCAGTAATGCTTTAGATGAACATGGTGTTTAAACTGTGCTCTAAACAGTGGGAATACCAAAGAAATAAACAAGATAAATGCTGTGGCTCCTATGACATAAAAAGTTGCTTTATAATAAGCCTTTTTTGTATACCACAATTTGGGTGTCAAACTTAAGTACCCTTTCAAACTATTTATATGAAAAAGTCACTTTATTACTCTAAGATAGCCCTAAGAATTTTTAATTTAGTGTGATTAAGACTTTATTTATATTTTGTAAAAACAGTTAAGGTCCTTTTCAAATTCCTACATTATTAAAGGACAGTGTCAAAGTGATTAGGCTTAACACTTGACCTAAACTTCTATTTTCTTAAGGCAGAAGTGTATTAAATGTATACTGACTCCTAGAAATCTATTTATTAAAACAAAAACTTAACATAAGAATTTGCTGTACATAGACTAGTTATTATGTCTACATAAATATTTTAGTGTTCTTAATGAATTCTAGCCTCAAAAATGGGGGTAATTAGAAAACATTCTAGATTGCTAGTTTATTAACATATGCCTATTTCTTCAGAAGGAATTAAATTAAGCTATTATATTTTCTTCTGTTTAGTTTTTGTTAATGAACTAATGTTTTAATATTTTCCCTGGAAAAAAATACACCACTAAATGTGTACATATGTATTATATAAACTTAATCTTTTAATACTGTGTACTTCCAACCCATTGTTTAAAAAATAAAGCTACTTAAAAGTAAAGTTTTGCCATTGCCTGTAGAAACTTTTTCTTCCTTCTCTGCGCTGCCAGCTGTAACACTTCTTCTGGGTTGCTTGCATTCAATTCTGTTTGGCCGATGGCTTTGATCTTCCAAAACAGAAAAATGATGTTAATTACAGGTCTAATTACAAAGTCTTGGATAATATACATATTATAAAACTACGTGCTAAGAGGAGTTAAGACTGACCAAAAAGATCAATTGTTAAGAATAAATTATATTCAGTAAAACTAATTTCCTTTTCATTAAAAACTAGGTAGATAAAATATGTTCAAAACTCAATTATATTTCAACATATATATTCTGCACATGTATTTCTATATACAGAATAGCTAATACTAGTAGACTATTCCAATATGTACCCTGAAGGGAGACTATTCATAAATGAACATCAGATACGGAAAGTTTGGAGTAGAATTTCTAGATACCATGTCACAATACAAAGGTATACATGTGGGAAAACCTGGTAGTGGAATATAAATGAAAAGGTGCTGAAACAACATAACCTGAAGATAACTAGTCCACAAAAGCCCAAAGTATAAGGCAGAAGTTAAACTAAGAGCAGATAGGGGCCTCCCTGATGGGATAAGGGTTAAATTCTCAACACTATGCAGCTATCACCACTGTGGAGCATGAGTTGGAACCCCGGCATGCAGCAAACCTGTCTCACCTGCTGCCTCCTCAGCAGTGTTTCAGTAGATCCACCCATTCTGCTTCTCACTCTGTCTCTGGTGAATCCTCTCACTACCCCCAATGTACCTCTGGACTACACCCCAGTTCTTGTATGCATATAAATAAAAATAAACCTTTTAAAAATAAAAAATGCATATATGCAAAAAGGAGCTAAATATATTTGAGAGAAATGAAATGCCCTCTAGGGTTAGTAGTCAAGGCTATAAGATGAGATTAGGAAGAACACAGGATAATTAGAAAATAACCAAAGAATTAACTTCTAGAGAGAACCAACCAAATTCAAAGGGTAGACTGAGGGAGATATTTACAAAGGTGAAAAGGAGGGGAAAATTGAGCAAAATGTCAGGAAGCCAAAGAAGTAATTACAAGAAAGAAGACAAAGACTAAAAAATAGCCACTGATTTTGGCATTTCGGGATGTGTGTGAAAACTTTAAAGTGGTGATGTTCTACTAGAAACCAAACTGAATGAGTTGAACAGCTTTAAAAACCCAGCAGTTTCTACGACCCAGAAATCCCACTCCTAGGTATCTACCCAAAGACACAAAAACACTG